>NW_020664409.1:73393633-73461352 GCF_002925995.2 Terrapene triunguis
GCTCTTTAAATCACCGCTGGAGCCCTGCTGCTGCTACCCCGATATAACGGGGTTTCACCTGTAACGCAGTAGGGATTTTTGGCTCCCAAGGACCGTGTTATATCGGGGTAGAGGTGTATGTAGTCTAAACCCAGTGTGGGGTATTGTGCTGCTCTCTTGAATAGTGTAGAATCTGGATGTATTTTTTACAGCCTTCCTTTAGAGATCGTTTTAATGCACACATCAACAAACAGCATATAAAATTAATGTCCACCAAGGGCTTTCAGCAAATAGTAAGGCAGATTTAGCTAAATTACAGTACATCTCTTGTTATTATGTTACAGAGATAGGCATTAAAAAGGGAACATTTTTCTTACTGTGTGTATCTCATCACAACATTGCAGTCAAAAATAGGAAAATATCACAGCTTCTCATATTACGATAATATGTCTTTTTCTTTTGTTGGTGACCTACAAAGTGGAAAAAAACAGTGTGTGTGTCCAAAGGTTTGGATTTTTTAAAAAATCTGCTTGTTGTTTACATTAGAGATCCAGGTCTTATCTACCATGAGCTTTGTGCTGCACTGTTACAGAAATCTAGATAGTTCCTGCCCCCAGAGAACTTGTTCTTCACTGAAATACTCCAAGATTACATTTTCAAAAGTGCCCACTGAAAGTCTCAGTTTTTGGTGCTCAACTCAAAGCACATAAATGGTCCCAAAATCACTTACCACTCTTGAAAATGTAAGCCCACATTTCTAATAGTAGGTCATTAAACAATAAACCGGTAGCATGGAGCCTATTTATTACAGTGTCACTAGTTTCAGTGCTGCTACAGATAAAGTTTTGCCAGCACTTTCACTTTAATCTCTGTTTGTCATTAGTTTATATAACACAGCTGTAAATATTTTCTCTGGTTGAAACTTGACATTTCAGGGAAGAAATTGTAAAAGAGTAGCTTGGCTATTTTTGAACAATATAAGACTAACGAAGCTCGGAGTTTTGCATGTAAAATGTTTGCTTAACTGAGTGATAGTTTTTATTTAAATAGAGAAAAAAACACAAAGCACACTGGACAGAAGTCTGCAATTAAACAAAATGCCATTTTA
Source organism: Terrapene triunguis (assembly GCF_002925995.2). Lineage (NCBI taxonomy): Eukaryota > Metazoa > Chordata > Testudines > Emydidae > Terrapene > Terrapene triunguis. The sequence continues at coordinate 73,394,721 of NW_020664409.1, forward strand.
ATGAAATTGAAAGAGGATAATTAGTCACGATTTTGCTGACATGTTCTCTGTGGTTTTTACATTGTGAATATGGATCAGATCCATTAACAATGGGAACATCCACTGACATGAATCTGTGTCCTTGTGGATCAAAGACCTTATCCAAAGCCCATTGTGGTTAATGAAATGCTTTCCATTGATTTCAGTGGGCATTGGATCAGGCTGCAAATCTTGGTCTGATTTAAATCAATGGGAGTTTTTCCATTGATTTCTGTGGACTCCAGATTTGGCCCTGTATCTTTAATGCCTTTTGTCCCACTTTTGAGGCAGCTGTTCAGAGCCCCTTTCTGAGGGCAGCTGGAGTTGGGACTGAGAAAACATCTGGGTAGCAGCTCAGAGAGTGTCTCCATGTCCTGGATGGTTTACCAGTGTTTGTTTGTTTTTTAACACAAGTTATGAATCTTTCTATTAATCTGAGCTGTCTGTTCTACCACAGTATCATCCCTGTTTCTGCTGAGACTGCAGAGGCCACACCATGACACAAAAGCACTGTACTCATCAGCCTGATCTACTACAGAAAAATCTTCTGTTGCTGACAACGGATGTCAGCACAAGGCTCAGTGCTGCTTCAGCTGCACACAGTTCACTTGAGAATGTAGTCCAAGAGGAAAGGGCTGGACATGGCTTGTTCCAGTCTTCATTTGCATTTAAACCATGTACATCTGACCCAATGCCGAACCTGTTGCTGATACCCATTCTAGTGTAGACCAGGACACAAATAATGTCTGTGAATTAATATAACCTGCCTTTTAGGCATCTGGAGCCATATTCAGGGGCCAGAAACTCTCATTTACTTATGTCCCTAAATTGGGATCTTGGTGCCAAATATCAAATGCATTCAAAAATGTTGGCCTTAAACTGTATGGGGTGAGTCTTGTGAAACGATGATTCCTACTTTAGTCAGTGGAGACTCAGGGCGCTCAGCACCTTTAATGGGAGTTAGGCACCTACATACCTTTCAGGATCTCAGCCAAGTTCAATATGGGCTAAATAGTGGTCATATTTATGTCAAGGGGAGTTTTGACACTGACTTCAATGGAACCAGTATTGGGTCATCTGTGTATTTCCATCTGTAAAATGTGGATAATAATATTTACTTACTTCCCAGGGATGTTGTGAAGATTAATTAGTTAACGTTTGTAAAGTGCTATAGTCTTTAAGTGTTTAGAATTATTACATTGGCTGGGGGAATGGACTAGATGTCCTAACTGATATCGTATGAGTCAATGAAGTTATATAATTACATGGTACATCTGTGCAAGTGCATCATACTTGCCGTACACAAACTACATTCTCACATATTTACTAGGGATGGGTGAACTGGCTCAACTAAAGTAAGAAGAGGCACAAACCTTTGGCTATCACTCAAGTCTAACAGCGTCTAAATCTTACAGCTGTCTGTGCTCTAGCACTTCCTGGCATAGGTTATTCTGGAAATATTAATTAATGAATTGGCCCAATGGAGGAAATATTGAAAATCACTGAAAGAAACATATTTTTGTGAGATTTTCAACCCAATTTCTAGGCTACAGTGGCTGCAATGCTTCCCTTCCTGCATCAAACCATGTGGGGAGTGTATGATTCCTTCCAGAATTGTACAGCCTGTTGAGATTTGCTGGCACAGAGCATTATTTTCAAAATAACTCGAAATATTAGCATAAATAGCTACATTCTAGATCCTGCTCTCATTTACATCCATGTAATCCATTGACTCCATTGGGATTGCATGAATTCACAGAACTGGGTCCAATGTTTACATTCTGGGTTCCAGTCTGCTCTGAAATCCTGTGTAGGTTCACATTACTATCAGTGCTGAAAAGTGTTCTAAGGACAACTGTAGAAGAGTAAGCTTGAGTCATTAGAGTGGAGGATTACAAGTCTGGAGATATTGGTTCTCTTCCTCATTCTGCTACTGACACACTGTGTGATTTTAGGCAAGTCACTTTGCCTCTCTGTGACTCAGTTTCTTCATCGCTAAATTGAGGATAATAATACTTGCCCATAGTTGTAAAGTGATTTGAGATCCTTGGATGAAAGTGGAAGATTATTATAAATCCATTTTAGTGGCACAATAGCAAATACTTCTAGATCCCTGGTTAAGTATGCTTTGTGTATAATTATTATTTAGTGTTTATATTGCAGTAGTGTTCAAAATGTGTTAAACATTGTATGAACATATAGGAAGATACACTCCCTGCCCCAAATATAATCTAAAAACACACAGAAGGAAATGAAGGGCAGGGGGAATTGCTTGGATATAGTACCCAAGCAAAGTGTTCATGCTGATGGCAATCACATGTGTGTGAGTGTGTGTGTGTGTGTGTACACATACACACATCCATTTCTATATATTTGTTAGTCCTATCTTTAATTAATTTCACTATTTGTTTTAAACTGGGTTTAAGAGGTTAGGGGGCTCACTGGGGTGGAAATGAAGGAGAGTGAGGGCTTGTCTATACTTACGCGCTGGTTCGGCGGCAGGCAATCGAACTTCTGGGTTCGATTTATCGCGTCTTGTCTGGACGCGATAAATCGAACCCAGAAGTGCTTACTGTCGACTCCGGTAATCCTGCTCGGCGCGAGGAGTACGCGGAGTCGACGGGGGAGCCTGCCTGCCGCGTCTGGACCACGGTAAGTTCGAACTAAGGTACGTCGACTTCAGCTACGTTATTCACGTAGCTGAAGTTGCGTACCTTAGTTCGAATTGGGGGGTTAGTGTAGACCAGGCCTAAGAGATTGTGGGACTAACAGAGGGGAGTGAGCAAAGAGAGAGGAAAACAGAGGGAGATGGAGGTAAAAAGGAGCAAGAGGATGTGAGAGAGAAAGAAAGAGAAACATGCATAGATGGAGGGTGTGAGGTGGAGGAACTGAAAGGTTGCCATGTTAAGAGAAGAGCAGGGTATAGCAGGACCAACAACCAATGGCAATAAAGGAATAGATTAAAAAAAAACCTAGAGTCAATGTCTCATACCAGATTGCATGTGAAGGTCAGGAGGCTGTGAAGACTCCTTCTAGCTGTTGCTCGTGCTCCCAATATGCAACAGAAGTCCACTAGGTCTGGTGTCTGGTGTGGGAAATCAGGAGTCTGGAAGGTCCTCATTTATCCCCTGTGCCCTCGACTGTAGTTCAGATTCGACTCAAATCTTCATTCACTGTTGGCTTTACTTCTTCACAGTGGTGTTAGTTAAGGAGGGAGCATCTACTTTAACTTGGAATTTCTTGGATTCTGCCTGTTTGTATCGCAGCTGTAATGCTCTTTAAACACATTACTGTGTGTGTTTTGTATTAGTTTGTTTTAATGTTGTTTATACCCAATTGTGCTGCACTACATTGGCCCATGATGTACTGTTTGCCAGTGTTTCCAACTCTCGCAATTTCTTCACGTCTCATGATATTTGGTGTTTTTCTTAAAGCCCTGGCTCTCTGGGAATCATGTGATTACATGAGAATATCAACTTTAAAAAAAAAGTATACGTTTTTAGCCCTTAAGGTGGCAAAGAGAAGCTTGAAAATCTGACTGGTGGGCACCCTAAAGGCTCAAATACTGGAAAGCAAATAAAAAGAACTCAAAATTAATTATTTTTGTAAAATCCCATGACTTTTTGAGCCTGACTCATGATATTTGAATGTTTGGGGTTGGCAAGGCTCATAATATTAGAGTTTTTTCCTTCTTCTTTTGTATGGCAACTTGAAAAGCAACATTAAAAGTCAATGTCCAAGTTTGTTATCTCCTCTATGGCTTTTGGTGACATGGAATGAATCAAGGCAGTCTCCCTGGAGAAGGATTTTAGAGGGCAGCAGTTCACTAGATGTTCCATGGTTTGGATGTCTTCTCCACATTCACATAGCAGGCTGTCCTTCATTTGACACTGTGAGTAGGTAACTGCAATGCCTATGTGAGATTCTGATGCAATTTGCTGTGATTCTTATCTTACATAATGTGGGAAAGTCAGCTGGTTGGACTGTAGGATCCATAATCAGGTCCTGATTCTTGACCCCTCTGTTTTCCCACAGAATCCACCACTTGTCTTTTGATGACAGGCTGCTGACCAGAAAGGGTTCCTGGACTTAAGATGGCATCTTGGAGGTGACTGGAGATCTGCATAGATAGGCAAATCTGGGTTCATTATCACGCAATCCTATTCTCATATTATTACTGCTTCTCTTCAGAGGAATGGATAAAAGAGTTATGAAAACTATAAAAGTAAAAATGCACAAAACTTTCCCATCATACACCAGCCGCAGCAAATCAATGTCTGCTCTGAATTTATTGCAGCATCCCTAAGCAGATTGAATGGCAAAATGGTACTATTACTCCTGATTATAAACTGGCTGTATAAGATCTGTTATAAATACCCCATTATATAACATGCTGTACAGTACAACACCTACTATCTTAATGTCATTCAATTCTTTGGTTTTAAAAATAGTGCTCTCAGCAGAAAAAAAAATCCAGTCTGACATCTGGAAGGAAATATAGGAAGGAAATAACTTCAAGAGGCTCAACTAATAATGGGTTATGATGTTACACTTCAGGGAATCATTAGGAGTTGTCCTGAAGTTTAGATTAAAATTACCCTGATCTATTAAAATATTTGGTTAGGTTCTGGTCCCTGTTCCAGCTCCTTTGCATGACTTTGGAGGAACAAAGGGGCCATAAAGCTGCCCTACTGGGGCAACTGAGTGCTACCCTAGGGCAAGGGAATCAGGGTCAGCAGTCATCTCTGTGCTACCACCTCCTAGACCCCTCAGTGCAAGGGGTGTGTCAGCGATGGGAGGAGTATGACCAGAGCATGTTGCACTCCAGTGATCTCTGCCCAGTGTAAAGGACCTTAGGGGACTTTACCAGCTAGCAGAATTTAGGGCTTGAATTGAAGTTGAATTGATTTAATTTAAATCAGTTACAGTGATGCAAACCCCATGTGTGGATACACTTACATCGTTTAAACCTGCCTTACATCATTTTAGCTTGATAGATTAGAAACCCTACAATGGACAGTTCTGGATAGGAATGTCCAAACACACAGCTGTACCACTTCAACTCAATTGGTTTAAAACTACAATTTTGGTTAAATTGGTGCATGTTTATGTGTAGAGCAGTTCGGGGGCTGCTCTAAGTTACACTGGGGATCCAGTCCCCACCAGCCTTGGGAATCAGGGTAGTGCAAACGAGGCTTAAAGCTACTCTTGCCTCCCCCTCCCCTCAGCTGCACTGAGTGGAACACTGGCCCAGCTGAGGCTCTGGCCCATTTTGTATTAAATGCTAAAGAGTAGGTCAAGTTAATCATCATCTCCATTTAAATTGAACAAAGAAAAACTTCTTTTAACTAAGTATGAAAGTCTTCTATCCCCATATTCTGTGCTGTGACAGAAATTCTGGACTCTGCCACATGAGAGTACACTGCTGTGACATTTACTAAATGGGGTAAATGAAATAAAATCGGAAATAACTAATCCACACCATTTCAACAGAGACAAACTAGTTCAGCACACTGTGTGTCTGCAAAGCAGTACAAACAAGGATTTCCTCACAGGTGGAAACAATGAATCAGCTCTGCAAAGGTAATTTTAAATTATGATATAAACAACTGGGTATGCATATGTGTAAACACAGCCAACTCAGAATACCATACATGTGATTATAGAGAATAAAATGTGTGCATTTCAAGGTACACCTCTACCTCGATATAACGTGACCCGATATAACACAAATTTGGATATAATGTGGTAAAACAGCGCTCCGCGGGGGGAGGAGGGGCAGGGCTGCACGCTCCGGCGGATCAAAGCAAGTTCGATATAACGCAGTTTCACCTATAACGCGGTAAGATTTTTTGGCTCCCGCGGACAGCGTTATATCGGGGTAGAGGTGTATAAGTTATTTAATCAGCTCTAACAATTACTTGAGACTGTAAATTGATGAGTGTCTATACAGCTCTTCAGTGGTCTGAGTGGCTTATACATTTTTAGCTGAAAGCAAAACCTTTCTCTAGGTGAGACATATGTTACTTGATGAGTTAATTTATACTTAATCTCTTTGATCAGTTTGGCATTTTTTTTGTAGCCAGCATTTGCTCTAATATCAGGCATATTATGTATGGTGGCCAATAATATCCTGTGGGTCCTCTGTCCTTCATATCTTGGTCTTATCTAACCTTGTTTTGGTCAGGTCTTACTTCCTTTACTTCTCCAGATTGGTCTAGCCAGGGGAACTTCTCAGGCCTACCGAATCAAGGCAGTCTGGACTCGAGTCCTTTGGAATGATCAGGTACACCTCTTGAGTGGTGGAGGGTCTATAAAGCTTGTTAAGTCAAGAATACGATCCTTCATATGGTTTTTTCGATAGTCAGTCACTATCTTTCACTGGAATGCTAACATAGGAATTGCCATATTGGTTCAAACCAGTGGTTTATCTAATCTGGTACCCTTTCTAGGACAATGGCCAATACCACATACTTCACAGGAAGGTGCAAGGAACCCTGTGATGGACAATTATGGAATTACCTTTTTGTAGTAGTTGGCTTATACCCTGAAGCATGAGCATTTATATTCCTTACCAATTTCTGTTCTATATAACTACGCTTCCCCTCACCTGTATAGCTGTTAAACTAGTAAGCATAAGTTTCCTGCCTTTTTTATGTATATACTTTAGCAAAGCCATGAAGCCAAGGGTGGAGGGGAAGGGAAACCCCTGTACTCTTCTGTATTTAGTTAATCTTCTGATCACCTGTTACATTTTGTATCTGACTAGCATTGACTATAAGACCCTCAAGAAAGGGACTGTCTTTCTCTCTGTCTGTATAACACTGAGTACACTATTGGTTTTAAACACTGACATCTCATTAATACCTGCTCACTTTCCATTAATGGTGGCTAATGGTTCACAGCTCATGTGCTCCATATATTTTAACATTGTTTTCTGATGGCTAATTTTCAGGCCTGGCTCCAGCTTACCAGTTACAGAGTCTCTGCCTCTCCCCTCTGATGACGTCCCTTGCCTTACTAGCACTTAACTCATAAACATTCCCGCTCCTCTTGCCTTTAGACTTCTAGGGTCCCTGCATAGCCCTTATCTTTTTCTTTACAGATCATTATTAATTTTCTAATAAATGGCACCTCCTAAGGGCTAGATGGTGAGGGCACTATCCTACAACTTAGGAGACAGTAGATCAAATCCTTATTCTATCGCAGACTTCCTCTGTGACCGTACATAAGACACTTAAGCTTTGCTGTGCTTTAGTTCCCCATCTGTAAAATGGGGATAATAGTACTTCCTATCTCACGGGGGTATTGTGAAGATCATGGAGACCACATAAGTACCTGAGATAGATAGTGTAATTAGTGCTGCTTAGCTAGGACAAGATAATCAAGAAGGCTGAAAACAGAAAAATGGACAGTATTGAGGCACAAACCATTGGATAGGCTTCCATGTCCCTTTCAGGGGGATAACTCGGTGGTCTAAGTGTCAGGTTTACAGATTCAAATCTTTGAGGGTCAGCTAAACCTTTTATTCTTCTCAGAGAGACAAAACGGAGTATCACAGAGTGCACTGTCTGAGGGTATTTTGGATGAAACCTGCAGAGGTGAAGTCCTGCCTGCTCTTCAAGTTCTATTCCGTAAAGTTACTCCACAGGGCAATGTGGCGTGTTGCATTTATTGTCTCTCATTGATTCCATAGCAGATTTGTTCTGACAAGTACAAATGTGTATTTTCTAATGGCCAGGCCATTCAGTCTAGGATCAGATGTGAAAGGCACACTGGGCTTTTTCTGGCTCACCCATCATCAACACTAAATATTGTGCAGCAGAAACTTACAATTCTATACATGATGCAGGAGCCAGAATATAAGTCAGCTCACACTTTCTTGGCTGTGCAATTTCTTCCATGTTAGCAGGAATAAAAAGCAGCAAAAACGTATGTAATCACTAAACTCACCAGCTGTGAGTCACATCCCGGGAGCAGGTCTGTTGACTAAGAAGATACCATGTATACACAGTCACTTTTCAGAGTAAAAGAGCACTTTAAAGATACCGACACACTTTTTGTGAGAAGGGGTTTGTTTTGGTGTCCTTGGCCAAAAATATCCCCTTCCCTTATTCTTTCATGACCAATATATGCCAGCTGGCTTTCACCCTCCATTCCAGAGATGTCTGTATTTCAGTGCTGTTGTTTATATAAAGTTTGTGAAGTGATTTAGGATCCTTTGGGATGAAATGTGCATTGTCCTGGTCCAATGATTCTTTAATTAGTTATACACAGAGATGGAGAAAGGCCCACTTCAGAATATCTCACAGCCTAGTGGTTGAAGTGTTCACCTGAGAGAAGGGAGGCCTCTCCCCATTTGAATCCTTTCTCCCTTTCAGACAGAGTGAAGAATTGAACTTGGGGTTCCCACCTCCCCGTGAGTGTCCTAACCAGTGGACTAAAAGTTATAAGCTGGGTGGCGGTGGCTCCTCTTCTGGCCAGATTCTGAATGGAAGTCATTCTGGTAAGTGGCCTCTGAGCATGCCTATTGAATCAGACACCACCAGTGAAACAGGAGTTCTCCTGCTTTATGCATCGCACTGGGGCTTGGGCATCTGGATGCCTAACGTGCGGCAGAAGTGCACATGTCCAGGGGCAGAAACATAGGTGCTTAGGGAACTTTTATAGTGACCTTGTAGGTGTGGAGTGAGTTTAGGCACCTACAGGGTTAGGCAGCAGCTAAGCAGGGGGGTTGTGAATACTAGTGGTGTCTAAATGTTGGACTCAGGTGCCTAAAGTGACAGTTAGGTACCTAAATCCCTTTATGAATCTAGTCCTAATTCTAGTAATATTAATAATGATAACTTCTTTCTTTCTGGACTTAGGTCAAGTGTTCCTACAACTGGGGCTAATGGACAAATTCACCACTTCCATAAGTAGATATAGCCTCACTGACTTCAGCGGAATTGGGCTTTCTTTCATGAGAAGGAAATTTGGTCCATTGTGTTTACTTATGGTTATTTATTTTGACTTACTAAGTGCCTCTCACAGCCTCTAAGCACTGTACACTGTTAGAACTAGCCAGTACAAAATGAAACATTCACAACATAGGTAGCAAGTGACCCATGCAATGTATTTTATTTGCTTGTCTGAATAATAAAAATCCCCTCTACATTTACACACAGTAGCTCTTAAATCACTCAACTGCCAAATGCCTAGGACAATAGATGAGCTTTGCAGACAAATCTGGGTTCTGGCAGACCAGTAATGTGGAGGGGCAAATTGTAGAGGCAAGGACCACACTTATAAAATGCACCCCCAGCAGCCTCTTTCTTTTTAAATTGGGGCTCACGTATTTCTGCTGACTGCAGTGGGGATGATATCACATGGCAAGAGAGTTCTCTTAGGGATAATACACACACACACACACACACACATACATAGAAAAATGAAATGTGTAAAAACAGTGGGTTGGCTAATCCTTGTGCCACAAGATCAGCTGAAGCTGAAATTTCACCAGTACCCGTTCTCCTCCTGAGCCGCAAAGAAACACCATGCTACCATTTGTAATTTTATAAACAGGAATATTAAAAGCCTTTCAGCTTTGCTTCCTGCAGGTGATTCTACCCAGATAAATATCACTGCCTGTTGGAGCAGCAATGGGAGGAAAAAATGAAAGGGAATTTCTTTTTTCCAAGACACACTGAGCCTTGAAATGTATTCAAGTTCAAAATGTGCAACATGAGCAGCACATTTTCTCTAAAGCTGCTTCTTTCGTGAGTGCCTCCCACTGGCACTGTGACAAGCCAGAGCAGCAGTGCGGGGAGAAACACTGCATAGGATTTCCTTGTCGGAACAGAGGCAGGAGGCAAAAAATGAAAGAACTGTGGGCACTTGCTCTTGGGCAAGGAAAATTAACACCGGAAGAATCAGACTGATGCCCCAAATGTGCCAGGTGACAGATGCTGAAAATGGGATATTTTCTACATTACAATATATAGCAGGGGTGGGCAAACTTTTTGGCCCGAGGGCCACATTGGGGTTGCAAACCTGTATGGAGGGCTGGGTAGGGAAGGCTGTGCCTCCCCAAACAGCCTGGCCCCCACCCCCTATCCGCCCCCTCCCACTTCCTGCCCCCTGACTACCCCCCACAGAATCCCCAACCCATCCAACCCCCCCTGCTCCTTGTCCCCTGACTGCCCCCTCCCGGGACCCCCGCCCCCTATCCAACCCCCCTGCTCCCTGTCCCCTGACTGCCCCAACCCCTATCCACACCCCCGCCACCTGACAGCCCCCCAGGACTCCCACACCCTATCTAACTGCCCTCTGCTCCTTGTCCCCTGACCACCCCCTCCCGGGACCCCCCCCCCCCCGACCCCCCCCCTGCGATCCCACCCCCCCGCTCCCTGTCCCCTGACTGCCCTCCCAAGCCCTATCCACATCCCTGCCCCCTGACAGACTCGCCGGGATTCTCAATCCCAACCCTCCCTGTTCCCCATCCCCTGACCGCCCCCCCACAACCTCCACCCCATCCAACTGCCCCCTCCTCCTTGACTTCCCCCCACTCTCTTAACCAACCCCCATGCTCCCCGCCCCCTTACCAGCAGCAGGAGCTCGCAGCCGCGACACCTGGCCAGAGCCAGCTGCGCTCCCCTTGCTGCCCAGCGGGAGTGGCGGGCCAGAGTGCGGCCCGCACGGCGGCTTGGCTGCAGGGGCAGCGGGACAGTGGGGAAGGGGCTGGGGACTAGGCTTCCCAGCTGGGAGCTCGGAGGCCAGGCAGGACGGTCCCGCGGGCCGGATGTGGCCCATGGGCCATAGTTTGCCCACGTCTGAAATATAGGCTTGAGCTGCAGCCCTCCTTATCCCCATTAGTCAGGGCTGCAGGAGCCAAACCTCTGTTACAGATAAAGCTCCTAGCAGACATTGGTGTGATATTTCATTTTAGAGGTTACAGATCACAGGATAGATTTTCTGTATGTCTTACCATGACTTCGTAAAGCAAGCAGGAGTATTGTGCTGAGAATTAAAATGGAACTGCTGAATTTACAATAAGCAGCAGGATTAACCTTGACATTTGACAGAACAAGCAGAATATATAATCATTATCTCTGGGACATGGACTTAATCCCAGTCCCATTTAGGAGAAGCACCTTCATAGCTCATTACTGCAGAATCAGTGCCTCACTCCTGGAATCAATTCCTTACTCTGAGACATAGCTTGACAGTTGGCAGAAGTGACTATTCAAGAGAATCACTCTGGGATCTTTTGCTCTCCACAGTAGCCTGAAGGTGACAACACCATGCCTAAACTGAATTTGGCTTGAAAATAAAGATTACAAATTGTCATTTGGGAGTTTGGCTCTGGCAGTAGCCATCTTGCCAATATCATTTTTGCGACACCAGCAGCCTGGGCGGTGAGTGTCAGAGACCGCAAACCAGGTTGCATCCTGTTGTAATATGTGTTTAACGATCCAGAGAAGAACATTGCTGTTTAAACATGAAATAGTTTGTTGACGTATGAAACATGAATGTTCCTCTTGCTCTCATTAAACCAGTTTTACAACAGCATAGTAATTGATGAGCACATGGTGGATGCTTGTGCTCTGTCTTCTGTAGAACACTCATCATGAGATCTAACCCCTAGGGGGTTGATTCTTCTTTCACTTTTGCTAGTGTTAAGCAGGAATTAATCCATGTAAATCAGGGGAGTTACAGTGTAAAACTGGTATAAATGGGAGGAGAAGCAGGTATTAGATATTGCAAAAGTTGTTCGCCATGCAACTCCCATGCTGAGAAACCACGATAGGCTCACTATAAACATCTAGATAGGTGACACAGAGACAAGGTGGGTGAGGTGATATCTTTTATTGGACCAACTCCTGTTGGTGGAAGAGACAAGCTTTTGAGCTACACAGATCTCTTCTTCAGCTCTCATCTCTCTATCACCTAGCTTGTCTCTGTAATATCCTGGGACCAACACAGCTACAAGAAGACTGCAAGCAATAATGGTAGAAAGGTGATAGTCAAACTATGTAAGGGTTTGTAAGTATTTCCCCTCTATTGTATGTTTATGACTATGATGCCTCCTGGATCAGCTTTTGTTTTAACTATACTCTCAGGAAATATTCTTTACCTAAGAAAAACTCTGGATTCTGTTTTGCAAAGTAACTTCTGAGTAACTGAACAGATAGAGAACATCAGACTCTGGGTCTATCTATGCTAAGAACAAGCAGCAGGAATGCAAGCTGTCCTGTGCTGCCTCTCCAGTTTTCCTCGGCCCTTTTCTTGAGGGACCACTTCTAACAGTGATGAGGACAGTCTCCATGCTCATTCAAATCCTTATCTTCTCTGCTGAAGCTGCTAGAAAGGCTCTCAATTAGAGTTCATTATTATAGGGATTTTGCTGAAGTGCACGTGTATGCAACAGGGCACTGATCCACCACTCGCTGAAGTCCATGGAAAGTCTCCTACTGGTGTCAATGACCATTGGATCAGGTCCTAAGTACTGGGCTGAGACTACCAGTCAAGTGACACAGAAATAACTTCGGTTCACTGGTGTCAGATTTAAATGAGTGCTAACTTAGTGGTGAAGGGCTGCACATCCCTTTAGAAATCCCCTAAGACAGTCAGTGCCCTGCAAAACATAGTCTTTCATAATGCTTGAATCCATTCACAGCTCTTGCTCCCTCTCTCTGCAGGACTTGTAAGACTCCTCCTTGAATCATTTTTTTGCAGATAGTTCCCTCAAAGATTAGGCCTTGGATTTCCATATTTAGCATTCTGTTCTTTTCTCATTGCACACACATGGCACCCACTAATATTAAAGGGAGTTAGACACATCCACTGGTAGCAGAATAGATACCTTAAACTGGGTGCATTAGCTTATGGGAAGGGTCTTCAGGAAGATGCAAGTGCTGAAGACATCCTTGGGAGGATTTGTTTTATTTAAAATGAGCAATGGGTTCCTTCCATGGACTGTTTCTGCTACACAGAATCTCAGCAAAAAGTTGACAGAGACTGAAAAAACAGGGTTGGTTTGGAAATGGGTCCCATTTCATCAGAATCCTCAAGGGAGTTTTAGTTAAGTTGGTCTGGTTTTAGCCTGTATCGCTACTTCAAAAAGACAAAGGCAAAAATGAGGGTGGCTGGTACAGGAAATATTGTCAGATGGGGTTGCCAAACCATAAACAGGGGGGTTGGATCTTGCTTATTTATTGAAATCCCTGAATCCCTGCAATAGATTTCCAAAGAATGTTGTGGAATCCCCATCACTGGAAGAGTTTAAGAACAGGTTAGACAAACCCCTGTCAGGGATGATCTAGGTATATGTGGCCTACCTCAGTACAGGGGGGTGGACTAGATGACCTCTTGAGGTCCCTTCCAGCCCTACATTTCTATGCCCATATCTACTCCATAACTGCTACAGCAGCACAGCTATGGAATTGCAGCTGTACTGCTGTTGCACCATAACGTAGAAACTTCCTACATTGACAGCAGGTGTTTTTCCATCTATATAGTTAATCCATCTCTCTGAGAGGTGGTAGCTAAGAATTCTTCTGTCAGCCTAGCCACATCTACACTAGGGGTTAGGTCAACCTAACTACAGCACTCAGGGTGCAAAATTTTTCACAACCCTGAGCAATGCAGCTAGGTTGATCTAATTTTTAAGTGTAGACCAGGCCTATGATTCTCCTGTTGGGAGCTTCAGATTAGTGGCTCTAGTTTAGGCACATCTCTACAGAGCATCATTACTATATTAATCTTACCAAAATCAGTGAGGTTTTGAGAAGTATCCACATGATGGATTTGTGGCCAACTACTGCATCTCTGTCCCACTGAATGCAGCTCACCCATGGATACATAAGTATGAATCCAATGCATACTAAAAACAATAGGCAAGAATCTTTGGTCTGATAAGTTTAGTTTATGCGGCTTAGGTACAAACACAGAGAGGAGTGAAAGCATCCAGAGCTTGCCAGTAGAGCATTCTTTCCAGGTAGGTGCTGCTCTGTCATCTCCTGCATGAGCTGTACCCCCTGCCTCCATGAGGGGACAAGGAAAGGAGCTCCACTATGCTTGTTCCTCCACTGGCATGCAGGGCATGAGAGATCCAGCTTTAACTTCCCCTGGGGCTAGATGGCTAAGGATCAGGAAGCCACAACTGGCTACCAGTGACCTCTTGGCGCATGTGGGCATGGTGACAGCAGCACCTGTCAACATACCCAAGCTAGTCTTGATCTACCTAGCTCAAATAACTACAGTAGTGAAGCTATGGCAGCACAGGATAGCTGCTGGAGTGCATACCCAGGGTGCTGGATGAGGTTGTACAGCTCATGCTGCCACAGCATCACTGCTATGGTTATTTAAGTTAGCTAGAGCAACGCTACTTTGGTATGTCTACATGTGCTTCAGTCACACCTCTGATGGCAATATAGGCATATCCTGTGTCTGAGCGGGCTCAGGAGGGGTAGAGAATCTGCCCCAATATGAAAAGTGTATGCACCATTGGGTTCAATCTTGTTTGGGTTCAAAGGAGCTCACACAGGAGCCAGGGGAGCAGCCTCGGGCTCTTCTACAGTCTTGTTGATTTACTCCCCCCCACCCCCAATTCCTAATGTGACTAAGGAAATGTTTTTATTTTCAAACCATAGCCATTTTTGTTCCAGGGCTGCCCCAAAAGCAGAAAGTATCTGGAAGCACCCTCCATGCTTCCCAGCTTTTCATTTCTCTCTTAGTCAGATACGGCTGAACTAATTTCAACACATTTTAGTTAAAAACACAAATAATGCTCAGGAGCTGGAGTGCTGCCTAGTCATGCGACTTGAAGGAGCTGAGTTCTGAACCAGGGAGAAATGGAATTTTTAATGGCAAGGCTGATAGATCCTTAGCTACTGAGGCACTACTGGACACTGCAATAATTATACTGTCCTAATCAAGTGCTATGAAGTCTCAGCCTCACTGGCAATAAAAAAAAAAAAAAGCACTAATGGAATCTCATCATAACAAGAGATTGTAAAGCATTCCACAATATATTATAACTTGGCTTCTATAGAGGTTGCTGTTTTACTCATGGTGAGCACATCATCATAAGTGAAATGTGGGATCAGTGCCAGGCTGACATATTTTAGAGCAAATGTAAGAAGGGGAGGCATAATTTTTTCCAATCCCTTTTGACCCCCTCCTCTTCCAGGAGCTCCCATCACTCATTCTCTCTCCATGAGGCCCCCACACTCAACCTCCCTTCTCCATTATGCTCCCACCATTCTCACCCCTTTTAGCTTCCAATTTATGAACTTACTTTATTGCTACCTCTTCCAGCTCTAGAATTATGGCTGCTGAAGGGGCGTCATGGGATGGGAATAGTGCAGGAGCAGCGCCAGGGTTTTTGCCGCCCTAGGCGGCAGCGCTCCTCCTCTGAGCATTCGGCGGCGGGGGTCCTTCCACTCCGCGTCTTCGGGGCACTTCGGCGGTGGGTCCCGGAGCGAGTGAAGGACCCGCCCCCAAATTTCCGCCAAAGACCCGGAGCGGAAGGACCCCCCACCGCCGAATTTCCGCTGAGGGCGGCCAAATGCTGCCCCCCAAATCATGCCGCCCTAGGCGACCGCCTAGGGTCGCCTAGTGGAAGCGCCAGCCCTGGAATGGTGCTCTGTGTGTACTGTCTGCACATCTCTAGGATAAGCTGTGTTTGGGATGAACTGATTAGATAAATTAGTAAACAAACAAGTGGGTAAGAAACTATGCTAATGGTAGTGTGGCAAAGGCATTTGTGAGCGACACAAAGAACTAATCAAGGGTTATAATTCTCACACTTCCCACCTCAAGCACAAAACCTCCAGGAGCTCCTGGCTTCCTTAAAGACACAGTTGAGTCCTATGTATGTGAAACATTCCACCTGGTTCTGCTTGTGGAGAGAAACCCAAAGCCTGTGATTCAACCCCCTCCCCCCTCCCCAAACCCAGTTCTGTTTATGAGTGGTCTGACTGCTGTCTGTACCTGAGCTGATCACTCCTCCCTGTCCACATGCAGTATCAGATACTCCATGAAAAATTATATCTGAGTAATTCTGAGTAAGTAAGGGCTAGAAGGAACAAATTCAGGCATGTTAAAGAAAAGGAAGTGTGTGAAGGGATAAGGGATAGTATTCCTCTGGGGTCAGAGGTCTTCATCTGGCTGGCTGACTGGCTGAAAAGACCAGCAACTTAATTGTCTGAGCCTCATAAAAGGAGGAACAGGAAACCGGGGAAGGGGGACTGCAATACCTGCCAGAGGGTGGAACATCTCCAAAAAACAGAGCGGAGAGTGGGGAAAGTCCTGTTATCGCAAAGGGCTCTGAGGTCAGAGCCAGGAACTTTTGGGTTGATGAACTCTTGGGATGTGGGACAGACTTGGGGGAAAGGAACTAAACTGTACAGCCTTTCTGGGGAAACGATGATAAGTTTTGATCCTGTTTTTGTTAAGAAGGCTTGAAATAAAACCCACAGCAATTAATTGGACTGGAGACTTCCGTGTCTGGATTCTGTGAAAGGGCCTCAGACAGGATTTCCCCAGTGGGGGAGCTGGCTCTGCAGGCATCAGCCTGCATCCAGCTGGAAGAGGATGTTATAAGGTAGGCCAAATCCTTCACCAAGGAACATTTCTCTGTCAGAAACGGCCTGCGGTCATTAGGAGGATGCATATTATAATATACCACCAGTTTGATACAGACACCTGAATCTCAGGATAAGAATGCCAAATGCCTTTTCTATCACCATTCTGCTGCACCTAATGCTGTTATGCCAAGGGTGTGCCCTCGTTTGAGGAATCATTAGGAGGGTCAGGAGCCATGTTCTAATGGAGCACTCTTGCTCTCCTGGAAGAAGGAAGGAGATGTGCTATTAAAATGAGGATTACACCACTGTCCTGTAGGTAAATGTTCTTGTCTGGATTTGGATAGAGTTTATAGCATTTGTTTTTTCAACTCATCCAGGATGAATCCAAATCAATGACTATTCTCAAACAGCGCAGGCAAGCATGTCCTGTCTAGTACACAGACATCTTTGTAAGATTAAGGAAATCTGGCTATTGCTTATGTAAATTGTAGCTGATTGGGTGTGTGTGTGTGTGAGAGAGAGACCATTTAGAAAAGCTGGATGAGCACAAGTCCATGGAGCGGGATGCACTGCACTGCATCCGAGGGTGCTAAAGGAGTTGGCGGATGTGATTGCAGAGCCATTGGCCATTATCTTTGAAAACCCATGGTGATCGGGGGAGGTCCCAGATGACTGGAAAAAGGCTAATGTAGTGCCCATCTTTAAAAAAGGGAAGAAGGAGGATCCGGGGAACTATAGGCCAGTCAGCCTTACCTCAGTCCCTGGAAAAATCATGGAGCAGGTCCTCAAGGAGTCAATTCTGAAGCACTCAGAGGAGAGGAAAGTAATCAGGAACAGTCAGCATGGATTCACCAAGGGCAAGTCATGCCTGACTAACCTAATTGCCTTCTATGATGAGATAATTGGCTCTGTGGATAAGGGGAAAGCAGTGGATGTGTTATTCCTTGACTTTAGCAAAGCTTTTGATATGGTCTCCCACAGTATTCTTGCCAGCAAGTTAAAGAAGTATGGGCTGGATGAATGGACTATAAGGTGGATAGAAAGCTGGCTAGATCATCGGGCTCAACAGGTAGTGATCAATGGCTCCATGTCTAGTTGGCAGCCGGTATCAAGCGGCGTGCCCCAATGGTCGGTAGTGGGACCGGTTTTGTTCAATATCTTCATTAATGATCTGGAGGATGGCGTGGATTGCACCCTCAGCAAGTTTGCAGATGACACTAAACTGGGAGGAGTGGTTGATACGCTGGAGGGTAGGGATAGGATACAGAGGGACCTAGACAAATTAGAGGATTGGACCAAAAGAAATCTGATGAGGTTCAACAAGGACAAGTGCAGAGTCCTGCACTTAGGATGGAAGAATCCCATGCACTGCTACAGACTAGGGACCGAGTGGCTAGGCAGCAGTTCTGCAGAAAAGGACCTAGGGGTTACAGTGGACGAGAAGCTGGATATGAGTCAACAGTGTGCCCTTGTTGCCAAGAAGGCTAATGCCATTTTGGGCTGTATAAGTAGGGGCATTGCCAGCAGATTGAGGGATGTGAGCATTCCCCTCTATTTGGCATTGGTGAGGCCTCATCTGGAGTACTGTGTCCAGTTTTGGGCCTACACTACAAGAAGGATGTGGAAAAATTGGAAAGAGTCCAGCAGAGGGCAACAAAAATGATTAGGGAGCTGGAGCACATGACTTATGAGAAGAGGCTGAGGGAACTGGGGTTATTTAGTCTGCAGAAGAGAAGAATGAGGGGGGATTTAATAGTTGCTTTCAACTACCTGAAAGGGGGGGTCCAAAGAGGATGGATCTAGACTGTTCTCAGTGGTAGCAGATGACAGAACAAGGAGTAATGGTCTTAAGTTGCAGTGGGGGAGGTTTAGGTTGGATATTAGGAAAAACTTTTTCACTAGGAGGGTGGTGAAGCACTGGAATGGGTTACCTAGGGAGGTGGTGGAATCTCCTTCCTTAGAGGTTTTTAAGGTCAGGCTTGACAAAACCCTGGCTGGGATGATTTAGTTGGGGATTAGTCCTGCTTTGAGCAGGGGGTTGGACTAGATGACCTCCTGAGGTCCCTTCCAACCCTGAGATTCTATGATTCTATGTTAATTGAGTCTGCGGCAAAACTGTCCTCAAAAGGTGCCATTCACTCTGCCCAGCACGAATTGAAGTAATCTCTCTCACAAACTCTCTGCGTGACTTCAAGCTGTGTCTTTCCCTCTCCATAGAAGAAGGTAGACGTTATATATGCCTCCCCACCATGGAATTAGAGAAATTCTCCAAGCAGTATATAGTGGAAGGAAGCTTGGGTAATGCCAGTGGGGTTCCGTATAATCTTCTGAAGACCGAGCAGCTAGTAAGCTCAGGGTGCTGCTGATCTTGATGAGAACTAACATAACTCCTATATGACACCCTCTTCAGGTCACATCTCAGCTCAGCCCCTAGGTGACCTGATGAGGTCAGTATGCAGTACTGAGCCTGTAATGAGAGACTACCTATGCCTCACTGAGCTCCAGGTAGGCCTCTTTGGCTCATAGACTCAATGTGGAGCATATGGGCATCCCCTTTGTCTCTGTGTCAGTGCAAGTGTTGCCCTCCCTGTTTTTTCCCTCACTTGCCTCAATCTATGTGACCTTAAGACTGTCAGGTGCTGTGCTGAAACCAGTGGCTGATGTAACCCTTACCTAGAATTGCCAAACCCAAAAAGCATCCTCCCTCAGCCATCCTTACCCCTCCCTGTACTGTCCCTGGCTAATCTAATATCCCTTCTTCCAACCGAGCCTTAGCTCAAAAGACCTGTGAAAGCTACTTGCACACTCTCCCTCTGCCCCCACTTTCCTGAGAGTTGGGGGGCAGGAGTGTTTTTTTTCATCTGTTTAGAATGAGCTTCTGGGATTGTGGGTAGTGTGCAGAGCAACTAATTAGTGGCTGATGCCTCAGGGGCTTAACTTGCACCTCTTGATCTAGCAATGCCTTGATACAACTATTCCAGCAGTACCTGGCTGAGCATGTGGGGCCTTGTGAAAGCCTTTGAAAATCTTGACTAGGCAGCCACCCCCTTAACCATGCCCAGACATGCTCTCTGGGAGCTTTCAACCTCTGGAGCAGGGGTAGTCAATGATTTTTTGTGGAGGTCTGAATTTCTTGGTCAAGGGACAGTCAAGGTCCAGACTCAGAGAAAATAACAACAATAATAATAATAATAATTAATATTAAGTACATAAAAGATTTTGGGGTCTGTTCAAAAGTTTCTGGCAGCCCGCAGTCTGCCTATTGACTACCTCTGCTCTAAAGCATTCAGAGGATTTAGGCACTACTACCAAGCTGCTCTGAAAATCCTAAATGCCTGAACATACACTGAGTCCCATTTGCACTGTACAGCAGGCTACTTGCAACTGCATACTTTTTTTTTTTTGCTATCTGTTTTTGCAATGTGAAGACCAAAGGCTAATTAGTAGGAGCTGATCAGGCTTTTCGATTTACTGGCTGATCTCCATCCAGGTCTTCCAAGAGTCTGGATTGACATTGCTTATTGAAAGATATGTGTTTCTGGATCTTTATATAACTAGTATTAAAATTATTAAACAAAAAAAATCCAGAAAACATATCACCAAAGCTAAACTGTTGTTAATAATACTAAAAAGAAAGCAATACAACAGTTAAATCAAATCAGGGTCAAATCAATAAATTAGTCTCAATATTGGATTAATCAATCATCAGATTAATACACACACAAAATAGTCAATCCGTATAAATTCTAACACGGAATCTAAGGAAATAGCTGTCCATTTATTTATAAACACTCACTAAAGACCTATACCAAAGTCAATCAGATCTATAACTCAGTGCTCGTTAAATAACTTAAGACAGAAACCAAATTATTATCTAATGTCTGATCTACAATCTCAGAGCCAATTATAAAACTTCCTCCTTAGATTTCAGTTCTTGCATGGTGAGTACCCCTTTTCCCAGTCCCCTCCCCCACAGAGATTGTGTCATACAGACTTTAACAGAACACTTCAGATAACCAGAAATTTGGCAAATCTTAATCTACCAGAAATTCCTAATGATAATTTCAAATCTCTTAGCACTTTTGAAAACACTCTGATTAATTTTATGAGACCCATATTTAGGGCTGTTTAAACCTTGGTGTGATGGGATGTCCACCTCCACACAAGCTCTGAGCAGGTTAATGTGGGCCAGAAGGGGCTAGTTAACCTTAGATGTTGACCTGGAGGGGAAGTTAGGGATTGTAGGGATTGCCAACTCTGACTGAAGTTATTCTGGGAGATTTTTTTCCCCTAACATGACGTAACGTCATTTTCTTAAAATAGCCTATTAAAATCTCCTGGATTGCTTTCAATAGTCAGTGGGAGATTGAGTCTGATTCCAGGAGACTCCAGGCCAATCCTGGAGGGTTGGCAACCCTAAGGGATGGGTAGGACCTACTGGCGGATGAAGGGATGGGTAGGGCCTACTGGCAGGGGGGAGGGATAGCTCAGTGGTTTGAGCATTGGCCTGCTAAACCCAGGGGTATGAATTCAATCCTTGAGGGGGCCACTTAGGGATCTGGGGCAAAATCAGTACTTGGTCCTGCTAGTGAAGGCAGGGGGCTGATGACCTTTTTAGGATCCCTTCCAGCTCTGTGAAATAGATATATCTCCATATATTAATAACCCAAGCTGGGATAGGATTATAAACCAGGAAGTGAGCAGAAAGAACTGTAGGGAGGAGGTTTGTAGTCTCTCTAGAGGGAAAGGAGATGACTAGGTACAAGGAGGAAATCTAGGAGGAGAATAAGACCTGGGATCCTGCTCTGGAGTGGGGAGTCTGGTAAGAGGCCAAGCAGGGTAAAGTAGCCCTGCTGAGCAGAGGAATCTCTGGCAGGAAACCTGAGATAGACAAGCAGGTAGAAAAGTGGAGGTAGGAAGGAACCAAGGGAAACAGCAACAGACTCTGAGACTGAGCAGACCTGGACTGCTAGTCATAGGGGCCTTGGTTCCTCTACCAGCCACTGGGAAAGTGGCACAGGATCTGGAGATGTGGAATGAAAGATTGTTTGAGGCAGCATCTGGAAAGTTTGTCTGGTGAGACTTTGATAGCCTGGGGTGGGGAGAAGAGACTGTATAGTGACCTGGATGGAGGGCTGAGTCATGAAGAGAGAGTGTACTGAGTCATAAGGGGAGAGAGAGGGGTTACAGCACAAACAGATGGGATGAGAACTAATTCCCAGACCTGGCCACAAGGAGGGGCCTCGGGAGTGGACCAGTTTACACTTGGGAGCTTTCTTTCAGGTGCCTTCCCCATATTGGCTTTAGGGGTACACACACACCTGCATGCACACAGTCACACTTTCACACCCTAACGTTAAAGAATATAAAAAGTTTAGATCATCCCCCCCCAGATGATGAAGAAAAAAATTAAAACAAGATACTTAAGATAACTGTGAACCCCTCAGCTCTCAGTCTTCTGGACTCTCATAGAAAAGGAGCTGAACTGCAGTCAAGGAGCCAGACAGTGAAATTCTGTAGGCACAGTGCTTTGGGCCTCCTGTGGGTTCAGAGAGAGACTGGTCAAAGGCTGGTGTAGCCTGGTTGTTGATGCCATGTGTCAAGGCTGATTCCCCACCCTGCCACTTCGAGTGCAGAAGGTGGGGGCCCTCAAGGATTCTAAAAATTAATACTGACCACTCCAGGCTTGTATTAAACTCCCAAGGTTACAGCTTTTCTCTGACCTTGGAGGGGTAGATGCTGCCACCATTCAAGTGCAAACCCCCTTTTTAGAACCCAGAAAGGCACACTTGGGAATTCCTTCCTGTGGGGTACCCTCAAGCCCTCTCTCTCTCTCTCTCTCTCTCTCACACACACACACACACACACACACACACACGAACTGAGAAAGAAAACAAAGGAAATCAGCTGTTGCCACCAGCTGATTAAATGACATATGCACAAACCTCTTAGGGACACAAAAATCCAATCCTGTTCTTAAAAAAAAGGTAAATTTTATTAAAAACAAAAAGAAATAAAATACATCTGGAATTTAGGCTTTTTGCTAGGTTTTAAAAAAACAATTACAGGGATTAAGCATCAAGATAGCTTCTTGAGGTCCAGCTTAAAGGTTACAAGCAAAACAAAAGCACCTGGGGTTAGCACAGAGGAGTCCACAAGCCATAAAGAAATAAGAGTTAACCTAACCGTGTCTTCCTAGACATTTCCTGATCTACTTACATATCTGGGGTTTCAAATGAGTAGTTTCTAGGTATGATCTGATGATTTTCATACCTGGCCCAAAGCTTTTTACAGCATAGTTCCAGCCCTGTCTCTGCTCTGTCCCGTCTCTCCAGAGAACAACCACAGACAGACAAAAGGGAAAGTTTTTTTCCCAATTTTAAAAAGTTCTAGCCTTCCCATTGGCTCTTTTGGTCAGGTGCCCACTCCCTTTTACCTATGGACTTTTAAAACCCTTTACAGGTAAAGCAAGTAGAGAACAGCTACTAACAGGGATTTTATAGCTAACTGGCTGGCTGGGTGTCCATAAAAGGGAGCTACCCCGTCATTTATCACACCATGGCTTCCTCTCCCCAAGATGGCTGGAGATTCTGGAAGGTCAGCCTTCCCTTGGGTGGCTTGTTGACTCAAAAGGTGAGGCTTCTCAGCCTTATCTTTGATTCTTATGGTTTGTGAGCTTTGCTTACCTCATCTTGCAGTGCTGCTGTCCAAGGCCTTTGGACAAGACAGGTGCGAGGCCTACCTGGGAGCAAAAAATAGTCAGTGTTTTTGCATACCCCTGAGACTGTCTATGGACCCCTCCTTCCCCCAAAAATAAAAAAAATGGATAGGTGAGACCACTATGTGGAAGTTGGCATGATCTTACCTGACATTGTCTCACCAAAGTTTGACACAATACTGTAAAAATAGCTGATTGCAAGGGTTCTTTTTCAACAACCAGTCACTCAAGATTCATTCACCAGCAAAATTATAAAAATAAATTTGCATAATGTATGACTATTGTTGTCATTCTTACAAACATGACAACATCCAGTAATCCTTCTAGTTTGGAACTTGGCTATAAGTCAAACAGCTTGTCTTCTGGACTCTTCATCTTGAGAGAGAAAAAGTTATTCTAAAACCTATCAAGAAGGAAACCCATCTAAGAAATCAAGTATTTAATGTTTATATAAGGTCTGGATTCCTATACATGCTATTTCTCTCAGCACACGCAACACCCATTTTTTGTACTGCAGTAACCATCTGAAGGACCTGTGGTAGAAGGGAGACTGTGGCCACTGAGATCTCCTTACAGCAGACTGTGACTGGAGGGCTTGTTGCCTGATCTACATTGCCAGAAGTTGGTATAGACCAGTGTTGAATCTGCCCCTACTTTTTACAACAGTGATAGTGAGGGGTTGGAGCAATTATTCAAAAATTAGTGCAAAGGGTTCTAATCTCAACCAGGGCCTGTTTGTGCTAGATTTTGTACAAACATGCTCCCTGGCCCAGAAAATTTACAATCTACTATATAAGAGGAAGAATGCTCCAGGGCTTAGGACACTAGCCTGTGATCTGGAAGACCCACATTCAAGTCCCTGCTTTGCCACAGGCTTCCTGTCTGACCTTGGGCAAGTCACATAGGTCCAGGTTTTCAAAGGTAAAGATTTAGAGGTGCTCCGATACTATGGTGATTTGTGGGTGGGCGGGTGGGGGGGACACGTAAGTACCTATGATAGATAGGTAAGAGAGAGCAAGTTGCAACAAGTTAGTGTAACAAACAATGGAACGGAGGAGCTAGGAAAGGGGGCTGAGGATATAACAACAGGAACATGTGGGTTCATAGACAAGCTGTGTGAACTTGATGCCTCTGTATCATATGAACTTTTCTGTTTGATCAATCAAATGAGCTCTTCTCTGCTGCTGCTCAACTTAGCATTGTTACTTGGCTGATTGCTTGTAGGTCTTCAGGAGGGATTTGAAGGAGGAAGAGGCAGTTGTCTGACAGAATAGTTCAACTACTATTGAATACTGTAATATTATTTTACTGGTGTGTGGGGACCTAAAAATGCAGGTTTCCTGCATCAAGAAGGCCTTGGGTAGGCCCTCTGTAATGGAGCAGAAGGTGAATTTTACCGTGATGTCTGCACAGGATTGTCAGCACCAAAGTTGCCCTTGTAAAAGAATTCAAGCATGTAATTTTTTTTCCAAAAGGGGGAGGGGGGAGAAGATTTGGAGCCACTAACTTGATACAAACATTAAAGGGATTTTGCATGCTTATGTTTCTTTCCTTAGAGACAAATTGTACTGTTTTAGGTTGCTATGGTTTCTGGTTTCCTTGGTTACCCCTTTTGTGGTTGGTTGGGGGAACACATGGGGATGAGGGGAAGGAGGAGTCCAAAAAAGATGGGAACCAATTGAAAAGAGCATGGAGAATGCTGATGATGTGTAGGTTTTCCTAGGGAGAAACAACAAATGGCAAATATCCTGGCTTTGTTTTGTCCTTTTAGGTGGTTTTTAGCCCACGAAAGCTTATGCTATAATAAATTTGTTAGTCTCTAAGGTGCCACAAGTACTCCTGTTCTTTTTGCGGATACAGACTAACACGGCTGCTACTCTGAAACCTTTTTTATTATTATTATTATTATTATTATTATTATTAAAAAAGTGAAAATATTGTATAGTGAAATTGGGCTACAGTATTCTCTGAAGATGAATATTTCAGATTCCCTTAAATTTAGAATGATGAGAAAATCAATTGATAGAAAAGAAATATGGGGCAAAATGAGGGTATGCTCAGCTGTGGAGCCTCCTGACATCTCCAGCAATCTATAATAATATAATAACTCATGTGGTTGGGGAAATCATAATGTCCATGGGATGATATCTGACAGCGGTAGAAGAATTCAATGGCTGTGTTTTTTGCCAAAAAATGTCCACCATGCTCAGTGGTTCAGCCACACCAGTGGTAGTAATGGTGGCAGCACCACTATAAACAAGGTGCAGGCAGGTGCTGGCACTTTGACCACTATACCATATAACCCTTCTCAGTGCAGGTCTAAAGGACATTTGGTAAACACCCTGGCAGCTGCAGTATCCCTTTGCGCACTCCTGTTTCCAGTGTTGTTACCATCAGTGGAATGGAGCTGGTGATAGCAATGGTGGAACTTTTATGGCAAAAAGCCTGGGGTAGACAAGGCCAATAAGTAGCATGCTTCCAAATACAAGTGCTTTCTCAGCAGTGCCACCCACAGAATAAACCTAAGAATGGGATTGGTGAATGTGGAGGGTGAAAGTAACTAAGAAGGTTCATGCTGTGTCAATATCTTGGAGCTCTGGCTTATTTGTTTCATATCAAAGCTAAGTATACAGTTTATTGCTGACTACAGCTGAATTCCACTTGAGGTTGATTCTATGAAAATAGAAAGGCAACCGTCATCAAAACATACAGTTGTTGTTGTAACTGGATTTGAAGAAGTTTTACAGTTCTGATAGCTTGAAATAAATTCCTCAGCATTGTGACATGTTATAAATCAGGGCTTTTATGTATCACAGATGGAGCAATAAATGCCATAATAGATTTACTGGTTATTGCTGCTCTGATAAAAGGGTCATTAGAAGTTGTAGAACTCTAAACGTTAATGGGAAGATGTTGTAAATACTATAAATGAAGAGAATGAAAGAACGTGATATATTAGTCATCTGAGGTCACTTCTTAATTTGTAACAGTTTTCTAACAATGCAGAAGAAACAGGGGGTTGCCTTTCGAGGAAATGGAAAGTGCAAATTCAGTTACTGCCACTTATAAGAACAACCTTTGTGACAGCTCCTGTACAGCACTGTTCTGATAGGGCCTAATCTAAAGCCCATTCATATCACTGGGATTTGGATCAGCCCATATACTTAGTGTATGTATGCACTGCAGTTAAAAACACGTGGCTGGCCTGTGACTTGGGCTTGGGCTAAGGGGCTGTTTAATTGCCGGGAACCTCCCAACTTGCAGGGTCCTAGAGCCCGGGCATAAGCTCGAGCCCAAATGTCTACACTGTAATTTAAAAGCCCCTTAGCGCATGAGCCCTGTGCCTGAGTCAGCTGCCATGGGTCAGCCACTGGTTTTTAATTGTAGCGTAGACATACCTTGTGTGGACTGCACTCAGAATATATATGAAAGCTTAGAATAGTGCATACATAATACACTGCAGACTTTACTATGAGTATTTATGAGTGATACATTCACAAAAATAAACATATTCATCCTGAACCTGTAGCTAATCAATGGGTGTTTTGCCTGAATCAGAACTGCAGCATTGGACCCAATGACATTAATTTAGCAACATGATTCGATTTAGCTGGACTGCATGTAATGTCTGACCAATGATCCCATAAAAATTCAAATACGAAAATGGTCTTCAAATGGACACCCTCAATTTCCAAAACTGCTTATAGGCAGAGCTGCTGGTGCCGCCTGTTGTTAAGGTTGCCCGACTCTTCCCATTATAAGACTGTTTTCAGATGTTAATAACGTTAACTGTTTAGGCTAAATTTTTCCATGTGGGGTATCTGCCTCAGGCTTATTATTTATTAATAATAATAATTTCAGCCAAAACAGTTCTGCGTTTCTCAGAACCAGGCTAGGGAAAAATACATTGCTTTGCCTATGTTAAAAAGTTCTGGCAACCTTTTCTTTAAGAAGATCTAATGCTCCCATGCTTTGGGGTAGGGACTTGACATTTGATAGTGGTGTGGCCTTTTTGTCACGCATTTGCCTTTTGGGTCCCCATGAAAGTTTGCCCAAATTTGGCAAGTTATAAACCTTTGAAAAATTGCAGTTTGCACGTGTTCTATAGAGACTTCTTAGAGCTTTGCAGCTAAATTCCCTAAGATTCCATCCACAATGGGATGGAAGGTTGCCTATGCAACTTTAATTTGGCCCCCTTGTGCATATGTATTAACTATGGTCTTTAATTACATGATCATATATTAGTTTTTACACAGGATGGACCTGCTCAGGATTGTGTAATGAAAGTTGCATGGGCAACCTTAATTCAGGCATTTCTTAATTTTTGAGTGCTTACTGAAGTTGTTGCAAAGTCAATATTCTTGGCTTCTCTTATTGGTAAGTGTGGCATGTAGCACACCAGCAACACATTGCGGATTTTGTTCTGACCTAGTGAGAGAGGCATATCAGTTCTATTTATGCAACAGAATTTGACCAGGCATATTTCAGAAGTGTTTTCAGTAATAGATGATGATCTAAGTGGTTTAGCATTCTATACTGGAGAAGTAAAAGGAGGATAGGCAAATCATTTGTTAATTTCTCATTGAGTCCATCTATGGAATCTAAATGTTTTATAGAATATAACTTATATATAACTTAATTATAGAATATAATGTTGTTGTTATAATTGCTGAAACATGCATTAGAGCACTTTGAAAGATCAATCCAGCAAAATTAGAGTTGTCTGAATAATAAAAAAAAATCACTTAATATTTGTGTAAAGAGCACTGAGGTTTTTTGCAGTATGATCTGTGGATCATGTTTTATTTGAATAGTCAGATAACTGCCAGATATTAATAAACATATTCTCAAATTCTGTAACTTATTTGTAACAAAAGATCATTGTTGTACATTATACTCTTGTTTTAAAATGTTTCAATCATCCAATCAAGGAGCAGGAACAATGCCATACACTTACGGTATCTTAGGATTGTGTCTTAGGTGACCAACAACAAAATACAAATAACAAAGCATGAATAGTTAAAGAGTTTGTGAACATCCCACAGGGTGGAAAATTTTCAGCTAAATTATCTGTGAAACATTTACAAATAATGAAGATAATTGGGACCAGTTTGTGAACTGAAAAAGGTGATGATGCATATTATTCATAACAAATAGTTTGACCACATGTAAGTACCATACAATTTTTTTAATGATGCTGACACATGTCAGAAAATAGTGAGGGCGAGAAATATCTTAAACTAACTGATCAATTGGTCTATACCATTCAGAATTACCTGATTTAGGTACTGATCCTGCAAAGACATAAACACGTGCTTAGCTTTATGCACTGGGAGTAATCCCATACAATGTATGATAAATTCATCTCTAGGGTATCACCAGTGATACCACTGTGATACCACCACTGTTCATTTTATTTTCTACTTAGTTTCATTTCTAGTTCTCAATAATAGTACAATATTTTGCTTTTATAACACTGATTATTTTATTTACTTATTGGGAGCAGTGTGATTGGCCTTGCTGTCCTTTATCAACTTCAGTGGTTAGCCAAAATTTGAGGCCCTACAGGTTGTTTTTATTTAGGGTTGCCAATTTTCTGATTGCAGAAAACCAAACACCCTTGCCCTGCCCTTGCCCCACCCCTTCTCCAAGGCTCTGCCCCCACTCCATCCCCCCTCCTTCAATCTCCCCAACTCTCGCTCACTCACTCATTTTCACCGGGCTGGGGCAGGAGATTGGAATGTGGGAGGGGGTGAGGGCTCCAGCTGGGGATGCAGGCTCCGGGGTGGGGCCAGAAATGAGGGGTTCAGGGTGCGGGAGGGGGCTCCGGGCTGGGGCAGGAGGTTGAGGTGCAGGGGGATGAGGGCTCTGGCTCAGTGCGGGCTATTGGGTGGAACTGGGGATGAGGGGTTTGAGGTGCGGGAGGGATCTCAGGACTGGGGCAGTGGGTTGGGTGTGGGAGGGGGTGAGGGCTCCAGCTGGGGTTGTGGGCTCTGGTGTGGGGCTGGGGATGAGGGGGTTGGGGTGCAAGAGGGGGGTTCAGAGTGCAGGAGGGGGTGTGGGGTGCAGGCTCTGGAAGGGAGTTTGGGTGCAGGAGGGGGTTGGGGGTGCAGGTGCCGGGCGGCGCTTAGCTCAGCCGGCTCCCAGAAGTGGCCGGTATGTCCCTGCAGCCCCTAGGCATAGGGGTGACCAGGGGGCTCCATGCGCTGCCATTGCCTGCAGGCGCCACCCCTGCAGCTCCCATTGGCCGCGGTTCCCGGCCAATGGGAGCCGCGGAGCTGGTGCTCGGGGCAGGGCAGCACGCGGAGCCTCCCTGGCCATCCCTACGCCTAGGGGCCGCAGGGACATGCTGGCTGCTTCTGGGAGCCGCATGGAGCCTGCCTTAGACCTGCTGCACCGCCGACCAGACTTTTAATGGCCCGGTCAGCAATGCTGACCGGAGCCGCCAGGGTCCCTTTTCAGTCGGGCGTTCTGATCAAAAACCAGACACCTGGCAACTCTCCCTAACCCCTCCACACACACATGCCTTGAATTTTCCTTTGTTTTGGGTGATGACATGTGCCTATGTTTTTGGTGAAGGCTCCTATTGTTTCAGCTACCTGGTTCCATAAAGGAACTTAATGGCTTCTTTCATGGAGTGCTGGTTATGCCCAACTCATAACAGTATTTTACAGACATATGAAGACAAGGGTGCTTCAGGGGAAAATTTGTTCAAGGAAACCTTTTCATTGACTTTTATAGAACATATCCTGAAAATATTCCTATTCATAATGTGCCAAATTCATCTCTGCACCCACTCTGCTGAAGTTTGTGGCATTGCCTCCAGGAGGAATTTAAGCTAATTCCTTTGAATAAGGGCTAGATTCTACAAATGTGCCTATGTGGACAGATCCCTGAAGAGCACAGTAGAAATCCAGGTGGATCAGTTTGCAGGATCTAACCCTTTTGCATTTGGCTTTTAATGTGGAGAATTTGGCTTTTAATCTTAATTGATAGGAGCTAGTGTTTTTCCTGCCTGTAGAGTTTTTGGTTGTTGTGGGAGGATTGTTTTTGCCTTCCCCCACTGCCCCCCGCCACTTGAATTCACTCATGATAGGTACACTAGTGCTGTTAATACCTTTGTTCATTAATCTATCTCTTCACTGGGCTTTTTACTTAGTTTGAATTTCTGTCCTTGTTTTTTTTCTTTCCAATAACAAAGTAACTATGTTCCAGGCATTGTCAGATGATTTAAACATGCTTTTAGCATACAGCTCAGCACCCAATATTATACCAACCTTGTAATTGCTGTAGTTATAGAGTCACATTGCACTGAATCCATTGTTCTTGTGTCCACTAGCAAAGCACATGAAAATAACACTATGTATTTCCCAAACAAAGAACTTCTTTAACTTTGAGTTAAGGTTGCTAACTACCAATAAAAACTGTAAAAAGCAAGGAAATAGGCAACTGAGTCATTCAGCATCCATTCTATACACCACTCAGTTTTTTTCTTGATTTCAGCTGCCTCTTTTTCATTCTTCACAGTCCACACCACTCCACTGTCATCCAAAACAACCAAAAAGGTGCCCTTGAATCCTGACTACACGTGTTGCTCATACCTTCATGTGTTTTTGATAATTAACAGGGGTTTGGTGTTGCTTTCATAAATTATAGTGTCTATTGTAATAGCCCCAAGCACTAAAAAATCTTGAGTCAGGCCACAAAATCATGAGATTGGCTTAAAAATCATGAAATCCTAAAAGTCAGGAAATATTTTAGGTTTGTTTTATTTGCCTTCTGGATTTTGAGTCTTTTATAGGTCAAATTTTCAAGGTTTTCTCTGCAACCACGAGGGGCAGAAAAAAAGAAAGCTGAGATTCTCCCATTATCACATGACTTCGGAAGCTGGAGTTTTAAGAAAAACACAAATTGTCAGAGTTGGCATCACTGACTGAGTATGTAGTGCTGTTCAAAGTTTTGCATTGGTATGTGCACTGCAGGTTAATAAGGCAGGGTGTCAAATAGAAAAAATGGCTGAGAGATGTATTTTCCATAATGTTTAACAAACTAAATGTGAACCTAATAGCTTTCTTTGCAAGGGTAACGGGGGGGGGAGGGAAAGCAGTAGACGTGGTATAGCTTGACTTTAGTACGGCTTTTGATACTGTCTCACGTGACCGTCTCATAAACAAACTAGGGAAACACAACCTAGAAAGATGGAGCTACTATAAGGTGGGTGCATAGCTGGTCAGAAAACTGTTCCCAGAGAGTCGTTATCATTGGTTCACAGTCAAGTTGGAAGGGCATAACAAGTGGAGTCCTGCAGGGATCAGTTCTGTGTCCAAGTCTGTTCGATATTTTCCATCAATGATTTAGATAATGGCATAGAGAGTACGTTATAAAGTTTGCGGACAATACCAAGCTGGGAGGGGTTGCAAGTGCTTTGGAGGATAGGATTAAAATTCAAAATGAACTTGACAAACTGGAAAAAGTTTGGTCTGAAGTAAATAGGATGAAATTCAATAAGGACAAATGCAAAGTTCTCTACTGAGGAAGGAACAATCAGTTACATGTGTAAGCAGGGTCTGAATGAATGCTTCCCTGACAGCTAGCTGGGAGGGGAAGAGACTTTGGGTGTGTTTATGTAAATACAGTTTGCTCCTACTCTGCATACATATTCAGCAGATACACTGGTGTCAAAGTGATCAACTTTGGCTGGTGTTGGATTCAAATTACCTTAGTACTGAATGCAGAGGTAGTGAAATATGGTTACCAATGTTGTAATTATTGTAGGAATACAGGAAAGCAGGACTGTGCTTAACCTGTCCCAAATGAGGGGGCCACCCTTAGTTGAAAGAACCTCGTTAAGCCAGGGGCTTGAATGTCAAAGCCCTATAAAAGTAAGAGGGGTGGGGACAGGAATGCTTAACCAGGAGGCTACATGCCCTCAAGGGTCCTCCCTAGACTGGTTTAACCTGTTTCTTCCCTCTGTTCAAAAAATAGAGCTAAATAGGCTGCATTAGGAGCCTCTTTGTTATGTTAAATGCTCAATCAGACCTGAAATCAGTTGTGGGAGGACTGCGTTTCTGCCCTGCCTGCTAAAAGCTGAAAATCACTAAGAGACTGATGTGCACAGATCACAGCAGAGTGGCAGGTGGCAGCAGAAGGCAACTGCCAGTCAGCTGGTGAACAAGTGGTTGGTGCGGTGGAGAGGTGCAGTGAGAGTGATGCGCAGGCGGACGACAGGAGTGGCTGGTGGGTGGCTGGAAGAGAGGGGTGGCGAGCGAGTGCCTGAGCAGTGGAGCGAGTAAGGTACCTCTTAAACCCACCCAGGGAGGGAGGTGAACTCTGCAGATGCACCTCTGAACTCTGGGTCTGCACTGACCAAGTACAGCAACTGTGAGTGGGGTGCAGAGACGGGTCGGGCACGTGAAAGGGACTTTTGGTTGCTGGACTTAAAAACCTGAGGGGAAAAGGACACTGCCCATCCTACTTGGGGGTGGGTCTTTTAGTCATGGTTTATGTTTATGAACCCTGTTGGCTGTGTTTTCCCAAATTAACGCTGAGTTACTTCCCTCCTTTAATTAAAAGTTTCTTTTCTACACTCAAACTCTGTGCTTGCGAGTGGAGAAGTATTGCCTCATAGAGGCGCCCAGGGATGGTGTGTAAATTTCCCAGGTTACAGGGTGGGAGCTTGAGCCGGTTCTGTGTGGTATCAATGGAAAGGAACCCCTAGATATTGAACCCGGCCCTGGTTGCTGCTGGCTCCACTTGGCAGAAGGGTTACACACACATACAAAATGGGAAATGACTGCCTAGGAAGGAGTACTGTGGAAAGGGATCTGTTAAAAATTTTGTATCTGCTTTATTTTTCTCTATTTATGCTCTTTATCTTTTTGCAGCTCAGGAGAACGATGATAAAAAAGGATTAATCAGGTTTACTTTTTGTTTCTAGTACCTCCTGGTTCTCCAGTGCTTGCACAATGTTGCACACTTTAACACCAAAGGAAACAAAACTGTTGATCAAATAAGGAATGTAAAGTCATAAAACATTCCTATTAATAGCAGGTTTTGTAAAACTTTATTTTAAACAAAATATAAATGTTGGACAGAGAATATTTGGTTGTGTTTCCCTTTAAATGATCTGGTTTTGCAAATACATTATCAGCAAAGGCAAAGCTGGCCTGGCCTTCAGAGAGCAGCACTTCCACAAAAAAACAATTTTATTATCACAGTCACATGGTCTCAGATAAACTACAAAGACAGAATGGGGCAAGGAGCAGGCAAGAAATCAATACATCATTATGAAACAAAAGGCTGTTACTCTTAGGAGTGAAACAGATAAAAGAGCAAATCAGCTGACCTCTTGTTCACTGAACAATCTAATGAAAGAAAATTAGTGTGCTGGAACCTGACAGCTACCAATGATTCAAAAACAATTTAAAGCTCTCCTACTAGATTGGGAGCTATAATGATATTTTAAAAAATATTTTGCATACCAAAAAAATTGCAGACTAGTCCAAAATAATTATCATGACGTGGCAAACAAAGGGACCAAACTGCTTGTAACCTTTTTAAAAAATATGATATTCTTCAGTAGTGATCCAAAATATTACAGCTTACAATGGTCCTACTGCAGTATTTGAAACTATTTCTGTAGAATAAAGGTTGGTTGGTTGGTTGGTTGGTTTTGCTATGATGAGGGTGGCAATATATATGTTACTTATATGGGTAAAATAATCCTGAAAATGTTTTAATTAAGCATGAACATATGGTTTTTTTTCTGCCGGGTATTGGCTGCCACAAATCAGTTTGGGCAAATTCTTCTTCATGTTAGGATTCCTTCTGAGACATTTCCGGTCAGTTTATCCAGAACACCTCATCCAGTTCTGGGAGAACACTTCATCCTATTCCCTGGGAGCCAAAAAACTCAGTTTGACTCCAGCTCATTACTCAGGTTACTTTATTAGGCATGTAACAGCTCTTTCCCCACCTTGACCTGGCCCAGACAAAGTGGTACCACAATTTCAATTCATATCATACACCACACAGTTGATATACATCTTTCTCAGCTACTGACATCTCTACTTCTTGCATGTAAAGACCAAACGTTTTGCAGATTGCGTGCAGAACAATCACTTTGCAGATTGCATGAGGCAACCTTATCAGTTCAGTATGTTTCTGCCCACTTTATTTACTATAAACATACCCGCAATAGTTATTTTAGTAAGTTTCTGCCTCCCTTAGGCAGATTTGATCAGTTAGATGTAGTCATAGATTGTAATGATCTATGGAAATAGAAAATTGGCACACCTACAGATATGTTGCACAAGTTCATATTTACTGAATGCCATTTATTTATAAACAGAGAAATCCAGCATTTATTACTACAACTGTACAGTGCAATCATGTTTGGAACTTAGATGCTCATATTAATAAGTTTATATTACAGCAAATCAATGTATTATTCTTTGTCACAATCTGAAATCACAGGTCAAATTAGCACAGAGTAGACTGAAAAGAACACAAGGTGTCTATATAACAATACAGTGCCATAACATTTCTAAGTAGGGCTGTCCATTAATCGCAGTTAACTCACGCCATTAACTCAAAAAAATTAATCGCGATTAATCGCAGTTTTAATTGCACTGTTAAACAAGAGAATACCAATTGAAATGTATTAAATATTTTGGATGTTTTGCTACATTTTCATATATATTGTTTTCTGTGTTGTAATTGAAATCAAAGTGTATATTATTTTTTATTACAAATATTTGCATTGTAAAAATGATAAACAGAAGAAATAGTATTTTTCAATTCACCTCATACAAGTACTGTAGTGCAATCTCTTTGTCCTGAAAGTGCAACTTGCAAATGTAGATTTTTTTTTTGTTACATAACTGCACTCAAAAACAAAACAATGTAAAACTTCAGAGCCTACAAGTCTACTCAATCCTACTTCTTGTTCAGCCAGTCACTAAGACAAACAAGTTTGTTTACATTTACAAGAGATAATGCTGCCCTCTTCTTATTTACAAGAGGTGGCATCTGACTCAGATAATGAAAATGAACATGCATCAGTCTGCACTGCTTTGGATTGTTATCAAGCAGAACCTGTCATCAGCATGGTCGCATGTCCCCTGGAATGGTGGTTGAAGCATGAAGGGACATATGAATCTGTAGCGCATCTGGCACGTAAATATCATGCGACGTCGGCTTCAACAGTGCCATGCGAATGCCTGTTCTCACTTTCAGGTGACATTTTAAACAAGAAACGGGCAACATTACCTCCTACAAATATAAACAAACTTGTTTGTCTGAGCAGTTGTCTGAACAAGAAGTAGGACTGAGTGGACTTGCAGGCTCTAGAATTTTACATTGTTTTATTTTTAATGCAGCTTTTTTGTACATAATTCTACATTTGTAAGTTCAACTTTCATGATAAAGAGATTGCACTACTGTACTTGTATTAGGTGAATTGAAAAATATTATTTCTTTTATTTTTTTACAGTGCAAATACTTGTAATCATAAATAAATATAAAGTGAGCACAGTACACTTTGTATTCTGTGCTGTAATTGAAATCAATGTATTTGAAAATGTAGAAAACATCCAAAAATATTTAAATAAATGGTATTCTGTTATTAAGTGCGATTAATCACGATTGATTTTTTTTATCGCATGATTAATCGCGATTGATTATTTAATTGGTTGACAGCACTATTTCTAAGAAATAGCAACCCTCCTGGGAGTGGCATATGTGGCACTTATTCACTTCAGGGCCTCCCATTTTGTTTTAAAAGCCATCTCTTTAAAATTATATAGGCCAAATTCTGCCTTGATTTAATAACTGTTTCTGTGAGTTGCTCAGCTTTGTGACACTTTCTTGGTGTGTTCAGGACAGTATGTCAGCTTGTTCTCTCCTCCCCCACTCCCCCCCGCCTCTAATAAGAGGAAAATTTGCTTGTGTTTAACTCCATGTTGGCTCTCTGACAGCACCAGGCTATTAGCCACTCAAACAATCTCCTCAGGGCTCTGCGGCCCTCACTTTACCTTGCAGATTAACAGTAGGTGAACCCAAGCCTCCGAGCCCCTCCGAAAGCATTACCCTGTGGTATCCAGTCCCTGTGACTGGATACTCACAAAAATTACCATATTTGCTGTCCTCAAGGGAACAGTATACACACAGCTTGACTGGTACAACTCAGGATCAGTCCTTTATAAATATCATAGCACTGAGACATTTATTATCAAAAGCTAAGATTTAAGAGATAGTGAATAAGAATAGTGGAAACAGAAATGGTTACATATAAAACAAAAAGTATAACATGCTTCTTAGAATCTAAACTTAGCTTTAACAGGCTCAGTTCCTGGTCTAAAGGAGTTTCTCACCTAAAGCAATCTTCCAGCATCATCAACCAATGTGACTAGGATCTAACTTCCATAAATGCAAAAAGTGCTGTCCTTTTTGCTTCCTTGGTGAAGGATAAAATGGTGTCCTCTTGCCTTTTTCATATACCCCTAAAGTTAATTGTTTTGTCCCCAGAATTATGATGACCCCTACCCCTGGGATTTATTCTCCAGTGTCTTGTCGCCTGTTGACTTCCCATCCCCCTGTTGACTTGTAAGTAAATGGGGCTTCCATTGTGTTGGCCTACAATGCTTAACGTACATGGCCGACAGACACAGATGAATCAATGTCCTTTGTTTGATCCCAAAACCTGTTAGTCAGCCCTGTCTGGGATTTATACTTTAAAACATGTGTTGAGTACATTGTAACAGGGGGCTTAGAGGGCCAGTTAGCCTAGTAGTTGGAGTACTTGCATTCCTGCCCCCTGATTCTGTGGTTGAGGTGACTCAGTCTGTAAGGCAGGGGAGTAGGGGGACCTGGGCCCTGCCACTCCACCAGGTCCAGCCCAGGGCCCTGCGTAAGTCAATCTCTCGGTAGGGGGACCTCCCAGTGGGAACTTTTTGTCCACTACCCTGGGCTACTTCCTACATGGACCCTACAGTTCAAGTTCCTGTGGTAGCATGTCTCTAGTAGTGCCCCCTTATGGACCCTAGGCAGCATCCTGTTGCTGTCCCAGGTTCCTGTGGGCAAGACAGCCATACGTTTGGTGGGGTCAGAACCCCCACAAGGTCTCCATGCTTCGGTCACCCGGATTCCTCTTAGTCCAGATGCTCGTAGGCCTCTTTGTCTCCTGTGGCCAGGAAGACAGTGCTTGGTTCTTGGTAGCTGCCTCAACTAGCAGGCTAGTGAGCCTTCCCTCAGGTGGGGAGGCAGCTAGTTCCTGCTTCTTCACCAGTCAGCCACAAACTGAGCCAGACTCCCTCCTTTTCTCTTCCCTCCAGGCCTGACATTGGCTGCAGGTATAACAGGGCAGGGCTACCTGGGCCCAAAGGTTCTCTTTAACCCCTTCCATGTGGGTGGGTGGTTTCTCTGCTTCACCACATACAGTGTCTTAAATATCATCCGTACATACATCAGGCAGTACTTATGAGGATCAGTGTGAACCTGGCTTTTATTGATAGCTCCTTTGACCCTCTTTGGATAAATACTATGAAAGCAATGTGTTTGGGTGCAGTAAGTTTGTCAGGCCTGTCAAGAGTTACTGTTACAGTGGCCACTGAGGGGTTTTTAGGGTCACAAGCTTCCATTCAGTTGAAGGAACTCAATACTTCACAGGTGGCAACCAGAAAAATCACAGGGCTGGTCTGTTACACCCAGCACAACCCCACTGAATCCAACAGAGTTGTGTGAGATGCAAATTGGGACAGATATTTTTGGCCCAATATTTCTCCTAAAGCTCATTAAAAATGGGTGGGGAGGAATTGGGAAAAAAATGTCCCTCCTTTTGTTCAAACATTTCTAATCAGCTGTATTATCTATATCAGTTGATTTTTGTATTAACCTTTCTGAGGAAAAGTAGGAAAAATGTAGAAAACTCATTTATCAGTGTGATAGTTTGTCACATATTTAAGGCCTCTTTTTTCTTCCTCCAGTTATACATATATTCTTTGTCCAGCCCAGCCTGCTAATTGTAAAACACTTAAAGTTAAAACTTACTAGAGGAGGCAGGTGGTTGGATTTGCAGCTCTACACACCTAGAATTATTATTATTATTTTTCACTGCAGTGCCAAGGAGCCATAGACATGGATCAGGACCCCGTTGCATTAGGTGCTATACAAACACAGAACAAAAAGATGGCCCCTGCCCCAGAGAGTTTACATCTCATCATCCCAAGCCCTGTGCAGTCTTTGAATTTAAGAACATTTTTAAACACTTAAGAAACCTTATGAGTATAAAATGAACTGACCTTTTGATTATTCAGTGTTGCTGTTGGCTTTCTATAATTTATAGTAAAATCCTGCTCACCTTATTCACATGTGTTGTCTCAGTGATGTTAGTGGGACTCTTTGAGTAAATAAGGCAATCCAAGTTTGGCCCTTAGTGTTAGTCATTTTATCATACTGAAGTATGCCCGGGTAAGAGTGTATGATTACTGTTCCCTTGGGACCCTTGTCTAAGTGAGATGTGCACTGTATCTCCTGAGCTATCTTAATGAGAATGTTTATATTGATACATGAATAACCTAGCCCATGATCACACAATTCAAAGGAATTTTCTCTCCCAGAGGGAATCCATGTTTTGTCTCTGCCTATGTCTCCTTTACTCCCTGTAGGGTGACCAGACAGCAAATGTGAAAAATCGGGACAGGGGGTGAGGGGTAATAGGAGCCTATATAAGAAAAAGACCCAAAAATCGGGTCTGTCCCTTTAAAATCGGGACATCTGGTCACCCTAACTCCCTGCCACCTCTTCTTCTTATTCTTCTTTCTTTTCCCTTTATGCTGCTTTTCCTGGTGAGGGTCATGGCGGCAGCATGGAGAGTAGGGAGGCCCAGACTTCCTTTTCTTCCGCAACAGGTTCCTCCTGGGGGACTCCCCAGTGTTCCCAGGCCAGCCGGGAGATATAATCCCTCCAGTGTGTCCTGGGTCAGCCTCGGGGCCTCTGCCCAGTGGGACATGCCTGGTAGAATTCCAATGGAAGCCTCTGAGGGGACATCCTTATCAGGTGCCCAAACCATCTCAACTGGCTCCTCTTGATCTGGAGGAGTAGCAGCTCTACTCTGAGGCCCTCCCGAATAGCCGAGCTCCCTATCTTGAAGAGTCAGCCCAGCCACCCTATGGAGAAACCTCATTTCCACCGCTTGTACCCGCGAGATGGTCCTTTCAGTCATTATCCAAAGTTCATGACCATAGGTGAGGATGGGGACATAGGGCAACCTGTCAACCGAGAGCTTCGTCTGAGAACTCAGCTCCTGCTTCACCACGACGCATTGGTACCGTGCCCGCATCACTGCCGCCACCACACAAATTCGCTGGTTGATATCCCGCTTACCATCACTTGTGAAAAAGACCCCTAGATACTTGAGCTCTTCCACTAAGGACAGCTGCTACCCCTGACCTGGAGAGAACAGTCCATTTTCTTCCGTGAGAGGACCATGACCTCTGATTTGGAGGTGCTGATTCTCATCCTAGCCACTCTGAAGAAGCAAAAGGACAACATCATCTGAAAACAGCAGAGATGACCCTTCCAAGTTCCCATACTTGATGCACTCCACAACTCGGCTGCACCTTGATCTCTCACCCAGGGCCGGTGCAACCACTAGGCGAACTAGGCAGCCGCCTAGGGCGGCAAGTGGTTGGGGGCGCCCAGGGCTGTTCTCAGGCATAGGCAGCTGGGTAGGGCACCTGAAAATTCGGGGCACCACTGGGTCTTAGTGTCCACACAGCTGGTTTTCCTATCCCTGTTCTGACCCTTCCTGCAGGCTCTGAGTCTTCCTGGGAAGGGGATCTAGTAGTTAAAAGAGAAACAGTCTCCAGCCTGCCAGACCTATTAGCACAACACTGAAACTGTTAAAGAGCCATTCAAGGGGTAATGAAGACATTTAACAGGCATTTGCCAACCCCCAGGTATCTACTGTCAGTTTCTGAATGTACTGACAAAAACAGTTGTGCATGACTGTAATATTTACTCAGAACATGTCAGTCTACAGGACCTTAGTTTAAAATCTGCTTTAAAAATATTTCATTAGTGAGTTGGTGAAGATAATAAAATCACATCTCTAAAAAATCCTTGCATAGATTTTTAGATGCACAATCATCTTTAGCCTTAAATGCTTGGATCTTCAGACATACGGTTTTTTAAATAAATTCTTCAAAAGACCACCCTTATCTAAAATACACATTTTAATTACTATAGTAAAAAAAATTACTTCCAAAGTCTTCCTGTGCTTTCTGTCCATCCATTTCTCCCTTCACCGCCCCCCTGCCCCCATCCCCCATTGAAGAGAGCCCTTAAAGGGACAACAGCCCTTTGCTTCCAGATAGCTGGACAAAGAGTTTCCCTTTCTTTACTTCTGACTATCTGATGAACTAGTTTTAAGCAAAATCAATACCTTAATAAGATATAAAATCCTTTGTTATGCCTAAAATCTTTGGAAACATATTTTTTAAAGTTGGTGAAATTTCATAAACATGTGTATTGTTATGGAGATCACACACAGTAAATTAGTGTTCCCTTTTTCTAAAAGCAATGAACATTGTTATGAACACACTAAACCTCTGTGACTGATTAATTTAAAATAATGTCTGTTTCAGTGAGTTAAATATGTAGTAATCTGGAATGATTACTTTATGAAGGCTTAAGAGTACATTTAAAATATAAACTCAGCTTAAAAATACTGATTAAGAAAATGTAAAACAGAAGAGCTGCATCATGTATTCCATAATATTTAATGTTGTATTCAGCAAGACAGCTGACTCGCCCTTATTACAAAGTTTTTGCAAATAAATGTCTGACAAACTTCAGGGCATATCAAAAAACCTGTGACTGACATTTTTTATTCCCAAGTTTATTGCTTTTAATTAGGTACCTTCTGCATGTCCATTCTGCATGAGGGAGAGGGTACAGGGGTCTCTGCAGGGAACTGTGACTCTCCGCCACCGTGAGGCGGGCCAGGCATCTTGTTATTCTTTCTGCCTTGTCCCTCCGCCCCCGCCGGGCTGCAAGCTCAGGCTGCCGTCGGGCATAGGGGCACCAGTTTAATAATACTGCATAGGGCCCCATAAATTCTAAGGACGCCAAAAAGTGGTGCCCTGGTTTGGCAGGGAGGAGCCGCCTTCCGGAGGCACCGGAGAGCCAGAGTGTCGGCTTGCGGGGGTGGTGAGCCCCAGCCATGGAGGAGCCGGTGCGGCGCTAGGGGGCAGGAGCCCTGCAAAGGTGGCGGCGCCACTAGCGGGGAGCAGCTGCGCCCCTCACCCCTCCTGTCCAGGCTGCGGCCTGGCGCCCCCCCAGGGGGCTCCTGCAGGCTGCAGCAGATGCATGCGGGCATAGCCCCCGTGCGCCCCCCCCCCAACTCCCCCCTCACCATGCTCGGGCTCTGCAGCTCCTGGGCATGTGAGCCGCCGCCGGGGCGCGGGGCCCTGAGCCTGCTCCGGGAGGGACAGCGGTGGCGGCGGCGGCTCACACTCCCAGGAGCAGCAGAGCCCAAGTGCGGCAAGGGGGGAGCTGGGGGGGCGCACGGGGGCCTCTGCCCGCATGCATCTGCTGCAGGAGCCCCCAGGAGCCCCCAGAAGGCAGCTCCTCCCTGCCGAGCTGCTGCAGCGGCCCAAGCCCGGCAAAGCCAGTGAGTGGACTCGGGGCGGGGGCCGCCGGGGTGGGGTGGGGAGGGCTCATGGGAGGGCTGTGCACCCTCCAGGGGAGTTCAGGGAGTGGGGAGGGGGGAATCTGGTCTGGGGAGCAACCCCTGGGCATGGCTGGCCCCTGAGCACGGCTGGCCCCTGAGCAGGCTGGCCCCTGGGGTCTATAAAGGCTTGTCGGGATTTGCCCCCCTCAATGAACCGATGTGCCGGGGGGGGGATGGGGAGGGCAAGGTGGAAGTTTTGCCTAGGGCGCAAAATATCCTTGCACCGGCCCTGACCAG
Source organism: Terrapene triunguis (assembly GCF_002925995.2). Taxonomy (NCBI): domain Eukaryota; kingdom Metazoa; phylum Chordata; order Testudines; family Emydidae; genus Terrapene; species Terrapene triunguis. The sequence goes on from NW_020664409.1 coordinate 73,436,998, forward strand.
ATAGCACGCAAAAGCGGCACCAGCCCCTCATACTCCCACAGCACTTCCCACAAGACATCTCAGGGAACACAGTCATATGCCTTCTCCAGGTCTACAAAACAAAGGTAGACTGGATTAGCAAAGTCCCATGACCCCTTAAGTATCTGTGAGAGAGCAAAGAGCTGATCTGTTGTTCCACAGCCGGGAGAGAATCCACATTATTCCTCCTGAATCTGAGGTTCAACTAATGGGCGTAATCTCCTCTCCAGCAGCCTGGCATAGGCTTTGCCAGGGAGGCTGAGGAGTATGATCCCCCTATAGTTGGAACACACCCTTTGGTCTCCTTTCTTAAAGATCGGGACCACCACCCCAGGTTGCCAGTCCAGAGGTACTGCACCCGCCTTCCACACAACATTGAAGAGGCATGCTAACCACGACACCCCAATGTTGTCCAGTGCTTGCCACCTGTCTCTGCCAAATCTGATGAATTCAAGGGATAAGCCAAAATTCCCTACCAATTCCTGTCCAGCTCTGATTCTGTTGACATCCAACCCCACCAAGGAATCGAAAAGAAAGTAATTATCTACTTGTCTCAACAAATATCATTCACTTTGTTTGCAATCCTTAGGGCAGGGCCAACTGTTCAACTATGAGTTCAAAGTTACGTAACTCTGGAAGGGATGAGAATAACAATATTCAAACATGCACTCGAACACTGACGTGTACAGGAAAAAGTAAGACAGTCAACAAAGCTTAACCACAAAGGCTTGTTCTCAAGGTTCTCCCATCATAGTCACAGTGTCAATATCTGGCACTCTTACTATAAATATGCAGCAACATGTCATTAGTACAAAATCTCTTCATAAGTTATTTGGTTAAGCTAGTTTTCCAATGAGTCTACTGATCAGAATGCCTGAAGAATGCCTCTCTTTTCCTTTTTCTTTTCTCAGTACAGAAGTATCTGTATAGTTAATTCAAAGGTTACCTGCAAGATTAACAGGTATATGCAAGATCTCCTTTTTCCATGGGATTAATACATTCATATCTACCATGGGACTTTCTACTTCAACAAGCATTGGATAAACCGCCCACAGCTTTCTCTGTCGGCTTCCATGTGCCCTTGCACAGTTCTTACTTCTGCACACTTTCCTGATGGCAGATATAGTAATAATAATAATGCTTTGCACTAATATGGCCCCTTTACAACCAATATGGACATTTCATCCAGACCACATCACACAATCTATTGTCTACAGCCAAGCCTTAAGATACAACCGCATTTGCTCCAATCCCTCAGACAGAGACAAACACCTACAGGATCTCTATCAAGCGTTCTTAAAACTACATTACCCACCTGGGGAAGTGAAGAAACATATTGACAGAGCCAGAAGGGTACCCAGAAGTCACCTACTACAGGACAGGCCCAAAAAAGAAAGTAACAGAACGCCACTAGACATCACCTACAGCCCCCAACTAAAACCTCTCCAGCGCATCATCAAGGATCTACAACCTATCCTGAAGGACAATCCCTCACTCTCACAGACCTTGGGAGACGGGCCAGTCCTCACTTACAGACAGCCCCCCAAACCTGAAGCAAATACTCACCAGCAACTACACACCACACAACAGAAACACTAACCCAGGAACCAATCCCTGTAACAAACCCCATTGCCAATCTGTCCGCATATCTATTCAAGGGACACCATCATAGGACCTAACCACATCAGCCACACCATCAGGGGCTCATTCACCTACACATCTACCAATGTGATATATGCCATCATGTGCCAGCAATGCCCCTCTACCATGTATATTGGCCAAACCAGACAGTCTCTACGCAAAAGAATAAATGGACACAAATCAGACATCAAGAATTGTAACATTCAAAAATCAGTAGGAGAGCACTTCAATCTCCCTGGACACTCAATAACAGACTTAAAAGTGGCCATTCTTCAACAAAAAAATGTCAAAAACAGACTTCAATGAGAAACTGCAGAGCTGGAATTAATTTGCAAACTGGACACCATCGAATTAGGCCTGAATAAAGACTGGGAGTGGCTGGGTCACTACAAAAAGTAATTTTCCCTCTGTTGATACTCACACCTTCTTGTCAACTGTTGGGAATGGGCCACACCCACCCTGATTGAATTGGCCTCATTAACCCTGCCCCCCTCCCCCGCATTTGGTCAGGCAACTCCCATCTTTTCATGTGTTGTATATTTATACCCGCCTACTGTATTTTTCACTCCATGAATCTGATGAAGTAGGTTCTAGCCCACAAAAGCTTGTGCCCAAATATATTTGTTAGTCTCTAAGGTGCCACAAGGACTCCTCGTTGTTTTTGCTGATACAGACTAACATGGCTACCCCTCTGAAACCTTCTCCCAGCTTGTGTCCCTGGGGCAGGGAGTCAGCGTTTTGTTTACAAACAGAGGCAGGGTGATTATGATAAGAAAAGGCTGGTAATTAAATTAAGGGTCTGGAAGTCCTTAGATGAACCTGTAAAACATCCATGTGAAGACTTCGTGCGCAGCAAGCAGTGTGAATCTGCAGTGCAGCAGCCTGCCATGCACTAAGTGGCCACATGGACCCTGGTGCCACACACTAAATGTTCCATAGTGTGCTTTGATCCATTGCTGTTTGAAATTTAGTGTGTGTGGCAGCAGGGTCCACAAAGCCACAATTTAGTATGCAGCAGGATGGTGCGCTTTAGATTCACAACTGGCTTGTGCACGAAGTCTCCACATGGAAAAGTCCTTATTCCATGAAGGAGCTTAATTACTTTTTACATTCATCATGATTAAGTCTCTGTATGGACAAGCCCTAAGACAGCTGATACAATAGAAGCCACCATGCAAAACACAGTCCACATCCAAGGCCGGTTAGGAATTTGAGCTATGTGGGCAGAGGAGTTTGATTGGGGGCTGAATGCAAATATAGGGGGGTAGGCATTGTTTGAAGGGAGAGAATTCTGCACAAAAACATCAAAAATTCTGGACCAAAAAAATAAAAATAAAAATTCTGTACACAATATTTTAAAATTCTGTAAATTTTGTCAATAACTAAATGTGGCGGTTCCAGCATGGCAGTGGGAACATGGGCCACTGGCTGCACGGAGGTGGGAGATCCACCCTGAAGCCCTCCCTGTCCCCCGGGACAGGCACTCAGCAGTGAGGCTGCATCTGACCCTGACACAGCACAAGGGCCAGGCCTGCCAGAAACACCCTGGAGCCCTGATCCTCTGAGCCAGGCAAACCAGATGTGGGCAGGCAGGCTCAGCCCAGCAGGATCCAAGTGTGGAGGGGCTTAGTGTGGGGGGAATCTAGGTGTGGGGTGAGAGGGTTCTGTGTGGGGCAATCAGGGTGCGGTGCAGGGAGATCTGGATGCACAGGCTTGTTGGGGGGTTTTTGGGTGCAGAGGTAATGGAAATCTGCAGGAGGATCCAGGTGAAGGTGGCTGGGCCTCAGCTGGGAGGTCCAGGTGCTGGGGGAGTGGAGCTTAGTGGGATTGGGGTCCAGGTGCACCTGGTTGGGGCTCATTGCGGTGGGGGTTCGATGAGCCTGCTTAACGGGACAGCTCCAGATGCTGCTGCTGCCGCCAAGGAGACACAACATGCTGGGCTCCCACTCCCCCTCTTCCACTTCCCTTCCCCATCCCCTCCGCCGTCCTCTCCCCCCTGCTCCTGTCCCGCTGTCTGTGCCCTATCCCACACCCTCCCTTCCCCACTGCCTCTTCACCCCACCTCCTTCCCCCATTTCCCCAGCCCCCCTTGCCGTACCCCACTGTGGGCACTCAGCCTTGCACAGAAAACAGGTTGGCTCCCAACAAACATAGAAGGGGAGCACGACCGGCACTGGGACCTAGGAGGTGGCATCCAGCTGCAAAGTCAGTTCAGCTGGGCAACACCCTCCTTCACCCAGGCAGCTCTGCACTCACAAAATGGGGGGGGGGGAGGCAGTGGGATGTAACCTCATGTCCCCCCACACACCTTGCCTCTGTTTGGGGGGGCAAAGACCCCCACCTCTTCCAAACTCTGCCCATGGGCATCCCCAGCCCCCCGCTCCCAACACAGCTTCCCTTTGCTTCCCCCTCATTTTCTGCGGGAAAGCAAAGAAATCTGCAGGACGACATGAATTCTGCATGCACATAGTGGCACATAAATCCTCCAGGAGGTAGGTGGGATGAGGGGTGAGAGAGAGAGGCAGCATAAACTCCACAGAAGCACATAATGAAGGCAGTAAGAAAGCCCCAAGAGACAGCTAGAGAAGCACTTGTAGCATGACCCTGAAAAAAAGGCTGAGAGAGCTTTTGGGTAGAATGCTGGCTATAAGGAGGCTTTGAATGGTAAGCAAAGAAACTCTCCTGGTCTTTGATTCCTACTCTGTTCAGGGATACAGGACTTTGCACTTTTTTTTTTAATAAACAGGATTACATCAAAGCAATTACTGACTCTGTCATCAATTTCTCCTCTTAATGGAAACAACCCACAAGAAATCAAAGACTAACTGCTCATGTCAAATAGGAGTAATAATAATAATAATAAAGTTTAAAAAGAAGTCATATTTGCTGAGAATAGTAGCAATGTTTTTATGGTATTTTCTGTTGCCAATATTCAGGGTAAGAATAATGTAAGGGATGCTGGGGAAAGCCTTGAGGATCATAAGCAAGGGAATTTGAGCAAAAGTTTATTTAAAAATATACAGTTGATGGTGACCATACTGTACAACCAAGAAGCAAACGGGGTCAATGGGGAACTGGCAGAAAGTGGGAGCAGTGAGGGCTGGGAGGATTGTCATGTGATGGCAAGCATGGGGAAGGTTTATTGGGTTGTTGAAGAAAAAAGGCTGGATTGTGAAGAGCTGTGAAAGCAGTGTGTCACAGATGGAAAGATGTGGAGATTTCAGGTGGGGGAGGATCTAAGTGATATTTATGGAAACAAAATAGCTAAGTCATGGGATCGCTTGATTGCTACCCTAGTAGGGGGAAATGCTACTGTCAATTATAGAAGAGGCAGGGTCATTTTGCAAATGGGTAGGTAGTATTTTTGTGTCGCCCCAGTAATGTTGAGAACTTCAATATATGGAACAAACCATTCTCACCAATCAGGCCTCCTTTTCCCCCAACAGATCCAAAGTTTTGCATAATTAATTTAATGACCTGCCTTCATGAATTATTATTGGAATAATTTCTAAAGCTGATACCAGTTATAGGTAGCAACCTATTTGTTATACAAGCAGGAAACAAAACATTATGATTCACTGCCCTAACTAGTCTAAACACGATAGGCAAAGCAGGCTTCAATCACTGGTGAGTCGCAGGGGAAAGCTTTTTATGCAACAGTTTAGTTTTGCATAATTACAAGGTGATTCATGTCCTGCATACTTGTTACATCTATTCATACCATTTGTTTTTCGTAATTCACTGTTTCATAAAAAGAGTTATCCAAGAGGCTAGAGGTGGCAATAAAAATAATTTCCAATGCTGCAATTTAATTCACACAATTACAAGCCTGGGGAGAGTGAATACCGGCAATGACATCAAAACCATGATGATGCCAACCATGATTAAGGCAATGCAAAAAAAAAAAAAAAAAAAAAGAAGAAAAATAGAACAAAGCTGCCCTACTGTGAGGGTTCTGGGGTTCAGGCACCTTGTCAGCCCTCTGCCTTCCACAGGAGGCAGAATTGCTTGTGCTTCTCTGGGTATCAGCTCCCTGACATCTCTAGTCTGTTAGCAACCCAGTCAATCTCCTCAGGGCAATGTCAGCCCTTACTTTGCCTTGCAGGTTAACAATAAGTGTTTTCTGGTAGTATTCAGCTCCTTATCCACTGAACACTCACAGAATTACCATGTCAGCTGTCCCCAAAGGGACAGTGTACACACCAGCTTGGATGATTCAATTTAGGATCCGGGGGTGCTGGAACAATGTGTATAGTGAGGTTGTTGAGAGCCATTGAACCAAACTGTAAACCCTGTATATGATGGAAACCACTTCAAGCCAGGGGTGCGGCAGCACCCCTAGTTCCAGCACCTATGTTAGGATCAGCTTCTTGTATAACACCACAGCACTTAGATATATTTATAGTGAAAACAAGGAAAAGTTTATCATCAAAGACAAGTTTCAAGTGATATTGAGTAAGAATATTGAAAACAAACTGTTACATAAAAAAACATAACTCGGTTATTGAGACTAAACTTAATAGGCTAACCTGTCTAAATAAGTTTATCCCACCCCAAATGTTTTATGCAGCATTTCAACCAAGCCTGATGGAGATCTGTTTTGATTAATATAATTGGATTGCCCGATTCTTAAGTGTGGGATGCAGGGGTGTCTCCTTGCCTTCTATTTATGCTTCATTATTTTTGCACAAGGCCAGGCTAACCCCCATGGTTTGTGTTTTTCTGTGTGCTCCTTTCCTGTTGATTTCATAGGTAAATGGGGCTTCTAATGTGTTGGCTTACAATGCTTAATTTACATGTGAACCAAGATAGGTGAATATACATCCTTTGTCTGGCAGAAACCTCTTTGTCAACCCTGCCTCGATTCAGACTTTAGGAACATATTTTCACTGTACATACATAACTTGTATGGTATCGGTACATACATTTGACAATTATATTAATAATCAGTGTGATCCATTTAAGATCACATGACATCATTTATGGATAAATACCTGGAAACCATTGTCCTAGGTGTAGTGAGTTTGTCAAGCCTATTAGGCATTGCTTTACAAAACAGTTAACCCATTGCTGGCTGGCACCAATGAGCCTTTGTCACACCAATATTGCGAACTCATATTCCTTCATACCTGCTTGACCCACCTCTGCTGCTTGGAAATGCACAGTTGAGATTTTCAAAGCTGCCTGTAAATAGGGTGTCCAAATCCCTTACACTACTTTAAAAATTGCACTCTATGTTCTGAGCCATACACAATCCAGGCTGTCTCTTGCTATTGTATAGCAAGTTCAGTATTCCAGTATACAATATACAGTTCAATATCCCAGCTGAACTACTCATTTGTATTGTATGTTGCTCACACTGAAGTCTGTTATTATGGTTCTTTGGAAACACAGAACAAGTTGCTGAGAGCCGCCAAAGTCTGAGCATGTTTTAGTAATGTCAGAGACAATCCTTGCAAAGGGTAATATTATCAATTTGACGTCAGGGGCGTTAGCTGCATTAATGATTGATAATCTTCACATGTCAGGCCAAACTCATCCCTGTTTCAACCTAGGAACTCCTCCTTATGCCAGCAGTGAATACGGCCTGTCAAACTGAGACTATAGAACAGGGGTTGGCAACCTTTCAGAAGTGGTGTGCCGAGTCTTCATTTATTCACTCTAATTTAAGGTTTCGCGTGCCAGTCATACATTTTAACATTTTTAGAAGGTCTCTGTCTATAAGGCTATAATATATAACTAAACTATTGTTGTATGTAAAGTAAATAAGGTTTTTAAAATATTTAAGAAGCTTCATTTAAAATTAAATTAAAATGCAGAGCCCCCTGGACTGGTGGCCAGGACCTGGGCAGTGTGATTGCTGCTGAAAATCCGCTCACGTGCCGCCTTCAGCACGCGTGCCATAGGTTGCCTACCCCTGCTATAGAACAAAGTACCTGATCCTTTGACTTCAGTGGAGGAAGTATAGATGATTAGTATTATTTAATGAAACACTAAAATGGGAATAAATTAAAGTTAAATTTAAGTTCTACTCTGAAAAGAGCTTATATAAAAAAAAAGACACCTTCTTGTTCAGTAGATCTACACAACAAGGGAGAACCCAGCTTGATTCTCAGAGCCTAGGCTAAGTGTGCAGGACTGACTGTTTGGCTAAAAATACCTTGTTACTTAGAAACTGAGCACATTTAATCCAGAGTCTTTGAGAGACAATAAATATGAAATCCCACAATGTCATTTTAAAAAAGAGTTACTTTTCAGAATAGAACCACACTTTTAAGTTTGAACAGCACAAACATGCAAGGCATTAGGAGTAATCTGTGTATCACAATTCAGTTTACAGAAAAAGTCCATCATAACCTGCAAAGAAACAGAAGATTTGAAGGTGCAGTTTAAGAATGGAAAGTAACATGAAGGGTTCAGAATGGGGGAGAGAGTTCCAGACAGATGGGACAGCATGAGCAAAAGAGCAACCCCCCCACAAAAAGTGAGACAAAGGAGGGGAAGTATAGGAGAAGTTGAGTGAATAGATGGATTTGAAATCAGAGACCATGGACAAACCCTCTAAGGGTTTAGGACAGCCTCACAAAAGAGTGCGTTGCAATAGTTAGAATATGAAGTGGACAGGTGAAGGCCTGGACATAAATTTCAGAGATAGAATCAAGGAAGTAACTTGGAAATGTTGGAAGAAAAAGGGGGCTTTGGAGTGAAAGATGACTTCACCATTGCTGGCCTTCGAAACCAACAGAGCTGGTAAAAAAAATAAAATCAAAATTCAAAAATATTTGACAAAACACAGGGACACACTTTTCATGAACTTTAAAAAACAATTTTTTTTGACCAACTGTGGGTAGAAAGTTAAGGTCTGAGTTGAAGAAAGTGATAGTGGAGTCAGAGTCATGGACAGCGAAGATTTTAGTCTTTAGTAATAGGAAGTTGTGGTTTAGCCAAGAGCTGACAGAGGTAATAGGAGGTGCAGAGCTGTGTGTCATCCACATAAAAGTATTTCAACCTTGGACAATAATCAAAGAAACATCTAAGAGGAGAAAAAAAGACAGGTCAATGACACAGCCTTCAGCCTCTTCATAATGCTGAAACAGAGTTGGGGGAGAGAGTGGATAACCATTTATTACTATAATTTATAGTTATTTCTGGTAGCACATACAATGTGCTAAGGGCAAGGTTCCTGCACGGAAGATCTTACAGCCTAGAAAACAAACACAGGAACAGACAAATGGAAGGGGGAAATGGTACTATAGGCAAATAAAGGCACCAAAGAAGTGCAAGTCATCTTAATGGGCAAGTCATCTTAATATGTTTTTTACAGTACCACTTTAAAAAATTAGACATATAAAACTATTGCCAATTGCCCCTTTACCATAACATTATTAGTTGGTTGATTTCTTATAGTCATCAAATTAGATATGAGTTTGAATGCAATGTGTCAGCCAAAAAGATCCGTGTACTTTGCATATGGGGAAGCATCACATCCTGGAGAAGAGAGAAGATAGGCCCTCTCTATAGTGCTCTCACGAGACTGCACCTAGAGCAGCATTTCTCAAATGCAGCCATGGTGGCCACACATGGCCACCAGAGCTTTTCTTGTGACCATGACAACCTCCTGGGTGGTGATGGGGGTGGTGGGCAAAGTATTGGCCTCTTCCCCTCCCTCCCTGTTGCTCCTGGAGGTGCTGCTCTGCACAGCCACTGGAGACAAGTTGCACAACACTGCAGGAGCAAGGTGAGTTCTTGACCCACCTTGTGGGGGGGCTTGGTCTTCAGCCTTGGGGTGGTTGGGCGGCGCCGCAGCGGGACTTCAGGAGCCTGGCCATGAGGCTTCGGCACCGACCCCCGGCTCCAGCTATGTGGCTCCTGTCTGTGGCTCCAGCCCCTGGCTCCAACCACTGGCCGCTGGCTCTGGTCCCGGGCTCCAGCTGCATGGCAGCAGGAGCCAGTCCTGGGTGCTGACCCCTGCCCCCGCTGTGCGGCAGTGGGCTCCGACTCCTGGCTTCAGCTGCGCAGCCCTCAGCTCTGATCATGCAGCAGCGGACTCTGACCCCCGCAGCTCCAGCCATGCAGGCTCACTACCATCATCTCCCATCAACCCAGACCCCCAGTGCTTTCCCCAGCCCTGCCTCCATTCTCCCCCCCCCTCTCCCCTGGCCCCCGCTGACTCCCCTTCTGATCCCCCCCATCTAGGCTTAATTTGTCCTGGGGCTTGCTGAGAAAAGTGATATTAACAAACATGCAAGATCACTTTTCACAGCAGACTTATTAGCTAGCTGGGAGGCTGTGTAAATGATACTTGTATGTTTGTTAATATCACTTATCACAGCCTCCCAGCTAGCTACTAAGTGTGCTGTGAAAAGTGATTTTAACGAACATACAAACATCATTATTCACAGCATTATTTTTATTATTGAGTCCACAAAACAAAAACCTGCATGCATTAATTACAATGATTTGGACATGTATTTGTTTTTCCTATAGTTAATTAAGTATTTTAGGAAAAAGTGTCGGTGCAGCCACCAGCAAGAGTTGGTGAGACCACCAAAAAAATTCCTGTGAGAACCCCTGACCTAGAGTATCATGTTCAGTTCTGGGCATCACAAAACCAGTAGGAAATAGATTAATTGGAGTGAGCTCAGACAAGAGCAACAACAATTATTAGTGATCTGGGGATGGAACTTAGGAAGAAAGATTAGACGTGCTAAACAAGTATATAGAATTAAGAGTCAGCTAAGGGGTCTCATTTTACCCCACTCCAATTTTGGAAACATGTAAAAGAAACGTTCATCAAAACCTGTGAAGAAGTGCTGTGATTCAGGAAGAAACACCATAATGAATGGTTGCCTGAGGATATATGGCAGAAAATAGAAGAAAGATGTAAAATAAAACTGAAATTAAATCAAGCAGGAACGAGAACACAGAAACAGTGATTCTAGCAGAAATATGCTGCAGAGAACAAGGAGGTCAAAAAAAAGTGCCAGGAAAGATAAATGAGATTTTATAGAGAAAATGGCAACAGATGGACAGGTCGCTGCAGCACAAAATATCATGAAGACACTGTATAACCCCACTAGATAGGAAGAACAAACACCAGCCAACCAAGACAACTAGGACAATTTAGCAATGAAGACATCAGAACAATTAAATATATGGAGGCAATACTTTAGTCAGCTACTGAATTGTGAGCCGGTGGTCAACCCCCCTCTCCTCCCCGATATAAAGGAAGGAGAAGGTCTAGATATCAGAGTAGGACTTGTCACTAGAGTAGAAATGGAGATGGCAATCAATCCGTTAAAGAGTGGAAAGGCACCAGGTCTGGACAACATCTCAATGGAGGCCCTTCAAAAAGATTCAAAGAATACAGTAGGCATTTTGAAAAGCCTCTTACAAAAGATACAGGAAGAAGAAAAAATAACAAAGTGGGAAAATGGTCATATAGTGAAGCTGCTGCCAAAGAAAGGAGACTACAGTCAGTGCAAAAACTTGAGGGGGGTTCACTTGCTGTCCATGCCAAGTAAAATACTTACATGTGTTATCCTAGACAGACTAAAGAAGGCAGTAGAGACAAGGCTGCAGCAAGAACAGGCAGGGTTCAGACAGGAGAAATCATGCATAGATCAAATAGCAGCCCTGCGTATCATCACAGAACTGTTGATACGGTGGCAGTCACCACTCTCCGTGAATTTCATAGATTTCAAAAAGCCTTTTGGCACAGTAGATAGAACAGCCTTGTGGAAGTTGCTACACAATTATGGAATCCCCCCCAAATCTGTGAATATTATCTAGAGCTTCTATGAAAATATGACATGCCAAGTAATACATAACAACAAATTGACTAAGCCATTAGGGGTAACTACTGGTGTCAGACAAGGATGTCTTATGTTACCCATGACCTTCCTAATGGTAATGGATTGGGTAATCAAAAAGGCCACAGAACAGCCAAGATGTATACAATGGACTTTCACAAAGAAGCTGCAACACCTTGACTTGGCAGACAACATCACCCTGCTGTCCCATATCCACACAGATATGCAAACTAAAACTAATGTTCTCCAGACCCATGCACAGTAACTAGGGCTGAAAATCAACACCAACAAATCCAAAACCATGAGAACAAACACACAACAAGAAACAACAATAACACTTGCTGGCACTGACATAAAAGGGTTTAGCACTTCACATATCTCAGCAGCATCATAAGCAAAACAGGTGGAACAGACAAAGACATTAAATCCAGAATAGCAAAAGCCAGACATGCATTTGCAACCCTAAAGTCAATCTGGAGAAACAGAAACCTTGTCTTCCGAACTAAATGTTGAATATTTAACACCATTGTAGAGTCTGTCTTGCTATATGGTACTGAAACTTAGAGTTTTATAAAGACCTTACTATCTAAACTCCAAGTATTTATAAATAGTTGCCTTAGACAAATCCTCAATATCAGATGGCCAGAAAAAAAAAATCACAGATGAAGAACTTTGGAGGAAAACAAAACAGAAACTGATAGGACAGAAAATTATGTGTAACCCTTCTGCCAGGTGGAGTCAACAGCACCATGGGCCAGGTTCAATATCTAGGGGATCCTCTTAACAATACAACACAGAACTGGCTTGAGACCTCACCCACTAATCTGGGAAAATGTAACACCACCACTGGGCACCTCTAAGATGCAATACTTCCCCTCTCAAAAGCACTGAGTCTGTGAAAAGCAAAGAAAACTTCTATTAAAAAGGGAAAAGGAACCTGGCATTAATTTGGGAAAACACCACAACCATGATTTGAAAGCATATAACCATGAACACCGACCCCAGAGTGTGTTGGGCAGTGTCCTTTGCCTCAGTTTACCACGTTGTGGTGGGAAAGTCCGATGAATGAATATTCCTTTAGCACATCACACCCCGGTCTCTCCTCTGCACCCCGCTCAGTCGTTCACTCTGCCATCGCTGCCCACTGCCACCATTGTTCACTCTGCTGCTGTTGGCCATTGCACCATCGTTTACTCTGCCACCATTGGCCACTGTGCCATTGTCCACTCCGTCGCCACTTCTGTGCTGCCACCTACCTCTCTACTGCCACCCCACATACTGAAGTACCACCACTTAGCCCAGGTCTCCGTGATTGCAGAGGACAGTGAGGACTCTCACTGCTAGTGCAGGCTGTGCAGTCTCCTTCCCTGCAATACTGTCCCACATTGCATCTAAGGGCAGGTCTACATTACAAACTTAGGTCGACATAAGCCGCACTAAGTCGATTTAATAATGTAGGTGTCTACACTACTGAGTCCCTTCTGCCGATCTAAGTGGCCTGTAAAGTCGACTTCTGTACTCCACCTCCACGAGAGGTGTAGCGCTTGATTCAACATCCAAGGCTCGACATGGGGATAGTGTAGACTCTGCATTGTGTAATTTGAATGAATTGGCCTCCTGGAGGTGTCCCACTGTGCTCCGCTGTGACTGCTCTGGAGAGCACTTTCAACTCCACTGCACGTCAGCCAGGTACACGGGAAACAGCTGCTCGCTCCCTTGTTAAAGCCCCGGGAATTTTTGAATTATTATTTCCTGTTTGATCAGCGTGGAGAGCTTGCCAGAACAGCTGATCATGGAGATCAAGGCCTCAAACACGTTCCAGCATGGAGTACACAAGAGGTGGTGGATCTTATTGCTGTGTTGGGAGAAGAGTCTGTGCAGGCAGAGCTCCAATCCAGCAGAAGCAATGCTGACATCTATGTCAAGATTGCGTGGGGCATGGGGGAGAAGAGCAACACCAGGGACACGCAGCAGTGCCGCATGAAAATAAAGGCACTTCGGCAAGCGTATCATAGAATCATAGAATATCAGGGTTGGAAGGGACCTCAGGAGGTCATCTAGTCCAACCCCCGGCTCAAAGCAGGACTAATCCCCAACTAAATCATCCCAGCCAGGACTTTGTCAAGCCTGATCTTAAAAACCTCTAAGGAAGGAGATTCCACCAACTCCCTAGGTAACCCATTCCAGTGCTTCACCACCCTCCTAGTGAAAAAGTTTTTCTTAATATCCAACCTAAACCTCTCCCACTGCAACTTGAGACCATTACTCCTTGTTCTGTCATCTGGTACCACTGAAAACAGTCTAAATCCATCCTCTTTGGAACCCCTTTTCAGGTAGTTGAAAGCAGCTATTAAATCCCCCCTCATTCTTCTCTTCTGCAGACTAAATAACCCCAGTTCTTCTTCGAGTGATTGTTCACGTCCATTACACATTAGGTGTGCGCGCGCCGTGTGCACGAACGTCCGAAACTTTTTCCCTCAGTGGCTCCCGTCGGGCCTGCAGGGTCTCCCCTCCCGCCAGAGCGGCGCCCCGCTCTAGCGTATATATATCCCTGCCGGCCCGACCCTCCCTCAGTTCCTTCTTACCGTCCGTTTTGACGTTGGAACAACTCTATCTCTCGTCTGAGAGTGTCCCTTAGCATAGTACTTAGTGTTATCTTACAGTTATCAGTTCTTTAGTAGTTAGTGTCAAGGCAATCCCCTGGCTATTTAGAAAGACTTAAACTTCTTTGTGTCGGGTGTTTGGCCAACCCCGGCACCGGCCCTGGGCAGCGGGGCATGCCGCACGCCCAAGGCTTGTGCCACGTGCCGCAAGCCTATGCCAGTAAGTGATCCACACGACTCGTGTCTCCGTTGCCTGGGGGAAGCACATCAAAAGGAGCGCCGCAAGATCTGTAAGGCTTTCAAGCCCAAGACTAAAAAAGAAAGAGACTTTCGCCTGAAGCAGCTGCTCATGGAGACGGCGTTACAGCCCTCCACTTCGACGGCACCGTCAACCTCGGTGCGGAGTGCCCCAGCATCGGTCCGTGATCCGACGCCGGCGGGGCAACCTAAGCCCACGGCACCGAATCAGCGTGAACACCTCCGGCACCAGTCGTCTTCGCCGGCTAAATCGAAGGGCCAACCCAAGGCCTGAGGACGTTCCCCGCATAAGAGGGTAGCGCCCGCGAAGACCACAAGTGCACCTAAGGCCGTTGCGGCCCCAGCACAGATCCCGGTGCCAGTGGCTCCGGCGCCGAAAGGCCCGTCGAGCCCCGGGATAGGCGCGTCGAGTGAGGAGGAAGGGCTGGAGGAACTTTTGGAACAGCCCTCCACCCCGGACACATTTGAGGCAGCAAAGGACCTCATTGAATTGTCCGCTGAGGGCACCCTCCGCGCCAAGGACAATCTGCCGAGACTGCCATCCAGAGGCAAACCAGCAATGGTGCGCCCATCACGGTCGCCGTCTCGGCACCGTTCACGGTGCCGGTCCCGGTCGAGCTCCGCCTCGGTGGACTCCCGGCTTCCCTCCGCGCAGAAAGCCACACAACCGTCGGGCCCCACTAAGCGCACGGCACCGACCCAGCAGCCCTGCCCGAGTAGGCACCGGGACGTGTCAGTTGCACGATCCCTGAGACCGACCTCCCGCAGTCGCTCCAGGTCCCGGGGTCACCAGTACCGATCCAGGTCCAGGTCAGCAAGACGCTACTCCCGGTCCCGGTCACGGAAGCACTACTCTCTGACCCCGGACCGGCACCGTTCCACGGCACCACCGTGGCCTTCCAGATCACCGTCCGCAGTTTCGGATGTAGACCCAGGCCATTCTAGCAGATATGCCCACAGAGCACAGGCCAGTAGGGAGCACGAAGCCACTTGGCACCCGCAGTGGGGCCATCCAGGACAATGGCCACTCTGGACCCCTTGGGCCTACCACCAACAAGGCCCCCCATCCAGGACCTCGAGATCTGGCCCCTCGGGACACCGGTCCCGCTCCCCACAGTGGCACCCACCCTCTCGCAAAGAGGCCACGGTCTCCAGGCCACCAGAGAGAGACAGGGCAGACTCGGCACCGAGCCCGGCACCGTCCCAGACCCATGTCAGGGAACGCACTCCAGAGGAGCGCCCAGCTGATGAGGAGTTGCAGGAGGAGGAAGACGCGCAAAAGGCCCTGACCTCCTCCTCCTCGCCAGACAAAGCCGTGGCGGGCACAACCGTGTCCGGCCCTCCCCCGATTGACCATCGGGCGCACCAGGACCTGGTCCGCCGAGTAGCCCTCAATTTGGGGTTGCAGGCAGAGGAGACGGTTGAGCAGGAGGACCCCATGATCGACATTCTAAGCCCGGAGGGTCCCTCCAGGATCGCGCTCCCGCTCATAAAAACGGTCCAGTCCAATTACAAAACAGTATGGCAAACACCGGCCTCCAGCGCGCCTACTGCAAAGGGCGTGGAGAGGAAATACTTCACCCCATCTAAAGGGTTTGATTTCCTCTTCTCTCATCCAACACCATGTTCGCTGGTCATCTCCCCGGCCCCCAAGGCCAAGGAGGCAAAACGCTTGGACTTATTTGAGAGGAAGGTCTACTCGTCCGGAGGCCTCCAGTTGAGGATCGCAAACCAACAAGCGATTCTGAACAGACACAACTTCAATTCCTGGGCATCAGTCTCCAAGTTTAAGGAATCCTTGCCTCAGGGCTCGCAACCCGAATTTGCGGCTATAGTAGACGAAGGGAAGACAGTAGCCAAAACCTCTCTACAGGCCTCACTTGACTCCGCGGACGCAGCTGCTAGGACAATCGCGTCAGGAGTGGTAATGAGACACTCGGCGTGGCTACAGGCTTCCGGCCTTCCCCCAGAGGTGCAAAACACCCTCCAAGACCTTCCATTCGAGGGATCAGGCTTGTTCTCGGACCAGACGGACGCCAGACTGCATAGCCTCAAGGACTCTTGAGCTACCCTCAAGTCGTTGGGGATGCATACCCCAGTGACGCAGAGGAAACCCTTTAAGCCCCAACCTCCGCAGAGACAGTACCACCCTCATCCTAGACAGGAACCGTACCGCAGGAGGGGCAGGGATAACAGGCGTAGGCGTAACAACACGCCTAACCAGGGCCAGAATCATGGCCAAGGCAAGCCGCAGCCGGGAAACAAGCAAGGGTTTTGAAGCTGCGATCGAGGACAGAGTACCAACCTCTATTCCGGATCCCCCTCTGTGTTTCAGGGACCGCCTGTCCCATTTTTACCGTGCTTGGTCACATATAACATCGGACCGCTGGGTCCTGCGCACGGTGGAGGCGGGCTACACCCTTCAGTTCTCCTCGCCCCCTCCCTTCCACCCCCCATCCCCGTCCCTCTTCAGGGACCCCTCTCACGAGCAACTCCTCATGCAGGAGGTGCGGACCCTCCTCACAGTAGGAGCAGTGGAAGAGGTTCCTCCGGACCTCAGGGGGAAAGGGTTCTACTCCAGATACTTCCTCATTCCCAAAGCAAAAGGGGGACTCCGTCCTATTTTGGACCTACGCAAACTAAACAAATTCTTGGTTAAAACACGTTTCCGTATGGTCTCCCTTGGGGCTATTATCCCATCCCTGGATCCGGGAGATTGGTACGCTGCCCTCGATATGAAAGATGCGTACTTTCACATCGCCATCCGCCCGGCCCACCGGCGGTTCCTGCGCTTCACCATCAACCAGCGCCACTTTCAATTTACGGTCTTGCCCTTCGGCCTGGCAACGGCCCCGCGAGTATTCACAAAATGCATGTCCGTGGTGGCAGCTTTTCTTCGAAAAAGAAGGATGCGCGTCTACCCGTACTTGGACGACTGGCTCCTTGCGGGCCGGTCGGAGGCCGAGGTTCGCTCCCATGTGACGTTGGCACTACAGGTGTTCCGCAAGCTCGGTCTACTGGTCAATGTGCCCAAGTCATCGCTGATCCCCACGCGGAGACTGGACTTCATAGGGGCAGTCCTGGACTCAGTGGCGGCACGGGCAAGTCTTCCCGTATCGCGGTTCTTGGCCATTCAAAAGGTCGTGAGCTCCATCCAGCAATTCCCCACAACCACGGCCAGATGTTTCTTGCAACTCTTGGGGCACATGGCGGCCTGCACACATGTAGTCGGACACGCCCGCCTAAGACTCAGGCCATTGCAGTTGTGGCTGGCCCAGACATATCGCCCCAACAGAGACCCCTTGGACCTGGTGGTGACGATCCCAGATCGGGTGTCGAACTCCCTCCGCTGGTGGCTCGATCGGCAGCAGGTTTGCGCAGGGGTCCCTTTCGCCACCCCGCAACCCACTCTGACGTTAGTAACAGATGCGTCGGACCTGGGTTGGGGGGCGCACCTGGGGGACCTGCGGACTCAGGGCTTGTGGTCCAGGGAAGAAAAGTTGCTTCATATCAACCTGAAGGAGTTAAGGGCGGTTCGCCTCGCCTGTCAGACCTTTCACGCTACCATAGAAGGCCACAGCGTGTCAGTTCTAACGGACAACACTACCGCCATGTTCTACATAAACAAGCAGGGCGGGTCCCGGTCCTCTCCCCTCTGTCACGAGGCGCTCCTCCTCTGGGACTTCTGCATAGCCCATTCAGTCCACCTACTAGCAACATATCTCCCGGGGGCCCAAAACGGATTAGCGGACCGCCTCAGCCGGTCCTACCACATGCACGAGTGGACGTTGAGACAGGACGTCCTGCATTTAATCTTCCGGAGGTGGGGGTTTCCCCAGGTGGATCTCTTTGCCACCAAGGGCAACAGCTAATGCCCTCAGTTTTGTTCATTCCAGAACCTCAGCCCGGGCTCGTTGGCAGATGCCTTCGCGATTCCGTGGGGCGGGAGCCTGAGGTATGCCTTCCCCCCATTCCCGCTCATCCACAGGGTCCTCCTCAAGACCCGCAGAGACAAGGCCACAGTCATCCTCATCGCCCCGGCGTGGCCACGCCAGCACTGGTTCACGACCCTGCTGGAGCTGTCCGTGACCACTCCGATCGCCCTCCCCCTCCATCGCGACCTCATCATGCAAGACCGGGGTCGCCTACTCCACCCGAACCTGCCGTCACTACATCTCACGGCGTGGTTTCTCTCTGGCTAAACGATACGGAGCACAGGTGCTCCCGTCAGGTCCAGCAGGTTCTCCTTGGTAGTAGGAAGTCCTCCACGAGAGCGACCTACCTCGCCAAATGGAAACGGTTCTCCCACTGGTGTGAGCCTCTTCACATACAGCCTCTGCAGGCCTCAGTCCCATCGATTCTGGACTACTTGCTGCACCTCAAGCATCAGGGGCTCGCCCCCGCCTCAATTAGGGTGCATCTGGCTGCCATATCGGCGTTCCACCCTGGGGAGTTGGGGGCTTCGGTGTTCTCCAACCCCACAGTAGCCCAATGCCTCAAGGGGCTGGAGAGGGTGTTTCCCTACTCGTGCCCGCCGGTCCCTGCGTGGAATCTCAACCTGGTCCTGACTAAGCTTATGGGACCACCTTTTGAACCCCTGGCCTCTTGCTCCCTCATGCACCTCTCATGGAAGGTAGCATTTCTCGTGGCCATCACATCGGCTAGGAGGGTATCGGAATTGAGGGCCCTCACTTCGGAACCTCCCTATACAGTTTTTTATAAAGATAAGGTGCAACTGAGGCCACACCCAAAATTCCTTCCAAAGGTGGTCACGCATTTTCATATGGGACAGGACATTTGTTTACCGGTGTTCTTCCCTAGGCCCAATTCGGACCCAAGCCACCGCAGCTTGCATACCCTCGATGTCCGTAGGGCCTTGGCTTTTTATCTAGAACGGACCAGGCCATTCCGCAAGTCGACTCAACTGTTCGTTGCCGTTGCGGAGCGAATGAGAGGCCAACCTATCTCGACGCAACGCTTGTCAGCATGGATTGTGCTGTGCATACGCACGTGCTATGAGCTCGCTAACGTACCAGCCCCGGAGATCAGGGCTCACTCTACTAGGGCCCAAGCGTCCTTGGCGGCGTTCTTGGTGCAGGTTCCACTCCAGGAAATCTGTAAAGCGGCCACCTGGTCGTCGGTGCATACGTTCACAGCCCACTACGCGATCCATCATCAGACCAGAGAGGACGCGGCGGTCGGTAGAGCTGTGCTTCAATCGATTATTCCTTGACTCCTACCCTCCTCCAATGGTAAGCTTGTGAGTCACCTAATGTGTAATGGACGTGAACAATCACTCAAAGAAGAAAAAACGGTTACTCACCTTCTGTAACTGTTGTTCTTCGAGATGTGTTGTTCATGTCCATTACACTTCCCACCCTCCTTCCCCTCTGTCGGAGTCACCGGCAAGAAGGAACCGAGGGAGGGTCGGGCCGGCAGGGATATATATACGCTAGAGCGGGGCGCCACTCTGGCGGGAGGGGAGACCCTGCAGGCCCGATGGGAGCCGCTGAGGGGAAAAGTTTCCGACGTTCGTGCACGCGGCGCGCGCACACCTAATGTGTAATGGATGTGAACAACACATCTCGAAGAACAACAGTTACAGAAGGTGAGTAACCGTTTTTTCCCTCAGCCTCTCCTCATAAGTCATGTGCTCCAGCTCCCTAATCATTTTTGTTGCCCTCCGCTGGATTCTTTCCAATTTTTCCACATCCTTCTTGTAGTGTAGGGCCCAAAACTGGACAAAGTACTCCAGATGAGGCCTCACCAATGCCGAATAGAGGGGAATGATCACGTCCCTCGATCTTCTGTCAATGCTCCTACTTATACAGTCCAAAATGCCATTAGCCTTCTTGGCAACAAGGGCACACTGTTGACTCATATCCAGCTTCTCGTCCACTGTAACCCCTAGGTCCTTTTCTGCAGAACTGCTGCCTAGCCACTCGGTCCCTAGTCTGTAGCAGTGCATGGGATTCTTCCGTCCTAAGTGCAGGACTCTGCACTTGTCCTTGTTGAACCTCATCAGATTTCTTTTGGTCCAATCCTCTAATTTGTCTAGGTCCCTCTGTATCCTATCCCTACCCTCCAGCGTATCTACCACTCCTCCCAGTTTTGTGTCATCTGCAAACTTGCTGAGGGTGCAATCCATGCCATCCTCCAGATCATTAATGAAGATATTGAACAAAACTGGTCCCAGGACCAACCCTTGGGGCACTCCGCTTGATACTGGCTGCCAACTAGACATGGAGCCATTGATCACTACCTGTTGAGCCTGACGATCTAGCCAGCTTTCTATCCACCTTATAGTCCGTTCATCCAGCCCATATTTCTTTAACTTGCTGGCAAAAATACTGTGGGAGGCAGTATCAAAAGCTTTGCTAAAGTCAAGGAATAACATGTCCATTGCTTTCCCCTCATCCACGGAGCCAGTTATCTCACCATAGAAGGCAATTAGGTTAGTCAGGCATGACTTGCCCTTGGTGAATCCACGTTGACTGTTCCTGATCACTTTCCTCTCCTCTAAGTCCTTCAAGACCAGTGTACCAGAAGACAAGGGAGGCGAACAGTCATTCTGGTTCTGCCCCACAGACATGCTGCTTTTATGAGGAGCTGCATACGATTCTTAGCGGTGACCGCACCACTACCCCAAAACACTCCATGGATACCTCCCAGGAGCCCAGGTGACCTCGAGCAAAAATGAGGACATTGTTGGCGAGGAAGAGGAGGAGGAGGAGAAGAATGTGAGGCGGGCAAGCAGAGGTTCCATTCTCCCCGACAGCCAAGAACTGTTTTTAACCCTGGAGTCCATCCCTTCACAGGACCAGTTGGCAGCAGAGCATAAGACCGGGGAAGGCACCTCTGGTGAGTGCACATTTCCAATCAAACTGCAGGGGTTACATGCTATTATTTTTTATGGTTAATCTGAACAAAAAGGTAGGTATCGGTGGCCACTCCAGCTACACAGCTACGTGTTCTCCGAAAAAGACTGTTTATGTGCACGGAGATGGCCCAGGAATCCTCCATGGAGATTTCTAGGAAGCTTTCATGGAGGTACTCTGTGATCCTTTGCAGGAGGTTTCTGGGAAGGGCTGCCTTATTTCGTCCACCATGGTAGGACACTTTCCTGGGCCACTCCAGTATTAACTCTGCTGGCATCATTGCAGCACACAGCATTGCAGCATAAGGACCAGGTTTGAACCCAGACAATTACAGCATCTGCTCCCGTGCTGCCTCTGTTACCCTCAGAGAGTGATATTGCATAGGGTCACCTAGGGGAAATGGGGGAAGTTTTCAATGCGAGCCCTTAAACTGCAAACAATTCAACAAGTAATCTGCCCCCTGTTTGGTGAAATCTGGGTCACACAACCACGCTTTCCCAAACATGTTGTGGTTGTGGTTGGAAGGGATCACTGTGTATTGCAAGCAGCATTGAAAAAAAGGGGAGAGGGCAGCTTCCTGTTTGTCTTCCTTCCCCACAACCTGGTGTCACTTTTATAAAAAACAAACTATTTGGGGGGATTTACACTGTTGCCTGTCCTCAAGCATCA
Source organism: Terrapene triunguis (assembly GCF_002925995.2). Classification (NCBI taxonomy): domain Eukaryota; kingdom Metazoa; phylum Chordata; order Testudines; family Emydidae; genus Terrapene; species Terrapene triunguis. Next base: position 73,458,877 of record NW_020664409.1, read on the forward strand.
TCCAAGCTACTAGGGGAAAGGGGGCTTTTCTCAAGTTTCAACCTATGATCCCAAGGATGTGTTCATAAAAGCAGCAGCACAAGACCTCTCGCCCAGGACTCGTGGCCTGGCCTTACTCACCATGGCTGGAGCAGCAAAATGACTCTTGCAATAGCCAGCAGTTATGATTACATTGTGGCTTGCAGTGAAGTGTACTGAGGTGTGTGTTTTTTTATAAAAAAAATTAACCTTGCTCCAGAAACTATGTATCCACTATCAATGCTACCCTTGTGCTTTGTATTCCTTGCAGCTGAAACCTTGTCCGTCGGCGCATCCTCCACACCGGGACAGAGACTTTCCCAGATTAGAAGGCAGAAAAAGAAGACTTGGGACTGGGAGGACATGTTCAATGAGTTAATGTGCACCTCCGAGAGTGACAAGATGGAGCTCAGAGCATGGAGAATTACACTGTCCAAGAACCTGGACCAATGGTTATTTTGCAGTCTGGAAAGAAAGTCCCTGCTTGCAGCTTTCTGAACAGATCTGCATTCCTAAAGATGCATGTGTCATGCACCTTTCCCAACCATCCCACATTGATGTGAGTGAAATGGCGCCTGTGATCCACCAGGGCTTTCAACACCTTTGAGAGGTACCCCTTTCAGTTTATGTACTCTTTGGCAAGGTGGTCTGGTGCTGTCTATCACCCCACAGCAGTTAGGAAACCCCATCATGGCAAAACCATCCACTATGTCCTGCACGTTGCCCAGAGTCACTACCCTTCTTAGCAGAAGTCTGTTGATGGTCCTGCAGACTTGGATCACAACAGTTCCCACGGTAGGTTTACCCTTCCAAATTAATGCCCCACTGACCGGTAGCAGTCTGGCGTTGCAAACTTCCACAGAGCTATTGCCACTCACTTCTCCCCTGTCAGAGCAGCTCTCATTTTAGTATTGCTGCGCTTCAGGGCTGGGGAAAGCTCTTCACACAGTTCCTGGAAAGTGGCCTTATGCATTTGAAAGTTCTGCAGCCACTGCTCGTCATTCCATAGCTGCATAACGATGCGGTCCCACCAGTCAGTGCTTGTTTCCCGGGCCCAGAAACAGCGCTCAGCTGTGTCAAGGTGATGCGTGACTGTCACCAGCAACTGTGAATTGCTCTGCTCTATGTCTTTCAGCAGGGCTGCTTGAGTGTCATCACATTGTTCCATGCGGCGGCTCCTGTATCGGCTGTGTAAATACTGCAGGATAAGGCACAAGGTGTTTGTAATGCTCACAACAACAGTGTATAGCTGAGCGGGGTCCATGCTTTTCATGGTATAGCGTTGATGTGGGTAACCCAGGCTTACGAAAAAAGGCACGAAAAAGGTTGGTTTGTTTGCCATTGATTTCAGGGCAGGAGTGAGGGAGGGAGGTAAGTGCATCATGGGAGGCTAACGCCATATTCCCATAACCAACCGCGCCAATGTTTTGGTCCCATATGGCATTGCAAGCCTAACCCTTAATTCCACTCAGCTACGTGTACTGTGGGATAGCTACCCACAGGGCAGTGTTCTGTGCATTGATGCAAACCCTGCTAGTGAGGGTGCACTCCATTGACACAATGAGTGTAGTGTGGACACGCAGGATCAACTTGCTTAAATTGGAGGCTCAATACCAACTTACATGAAGTCGACTTAACTTTGTAGTGTAGACATGGCCTAAGACTTAACAAATACACCTGGTTATCAAAAATACCAGCTCTACTGATCTCTGAACAAAAAAGAGACTTTGAATTGAGTCTAACCACCTCTGTCCTTAAACACTGATGAGGGAAGAGTCAAATAGTGTTTGAGACTGCTTAGACAGACCAAGTAGAAACAGCTATTCCCACCCCTCTCTGTTCACTGGAATTTGGCATCCCTACCACCTGCTTAGCGAGTGAGGTTCAGTTTCGCATGACCCCCTAATCAGGCTAGGCTAAGTACAGTTCTGCTGCACTTTACTCATACAATGAGGATAATTATATTTCATTACTTCTGCACTCACTACTAAAATGATTTGTAACTCTACACCACCCAAATTTGATCACTTTGGCAAAGCACTCCCTTTGCTGAATACCTAGGTAGAGTAGTTATATTTATGCAAATATGGTCTGTTCCTGAAGTCTTTTCCCCTAGCTCACCACTAGATGTCAGGGGAGAGCATTCAGACCCTGCTTACATCTGGAATGAAAAATCAAGATAGCTAGGACACAGATGGAGGAAAGTATTGAATAACAGAACAAGAAAGGTGCTGGATTGGAGTCCCCTGGGCAAGAGGCAACAGGGTAGACCAATAACAACATGGAAATGCACAACTGAAAGCTATCAACATGACATGAGAAGAAGCTCAGACTGCAGCAAGAAACCACCTAAGCTTGGAAGCAATGGTGAAGGCCTTGTGTTTCGCATGGAATAAAGAAGCACATTATTCATAGATTCATAGATTCTAGGACTGGAAGGGACCTCGAGAGGTCATCG
>NW_020664409.1:73466352-73486054 GCF_002925995.2 Terrapene triunguis
TACTTTCTATGCCAATATCTAAGTCGTTGATGAAGATATTGAACAGAGCCAGTCCCAAAACAGACCCCTGCGGAACCCCACTTGTTATACCTTTCCAGCAGGATTGGGAACCATTAATAACAACTCTCTGAGTATGGTTATCCAGCCAGTTATGCACCCACCTTATAGTAGCCCCATCTAAATTGTATTTGCCTAGTTTATTGATAAGAATATTATGCGAGACCATATCAAATGGGAAGTAATAGATTAAGGTGAGAGTTTTTAACATAGTTATATTAGACATACATTGCTCTATTGGTGGTTCTTGCCACAAAAGCTCCTTTAATCCAATGGCACTGTAGCGAGGTCGAGACTCACCAGCGCAGTGCCTCCTGCTGGTCATCTCAGGAATTAGCTCTCCAGTGTACAGAGCACCTCCTACTGGCCAGTGTCTCGCCTGCCGCTGGCACCTGTGTCCCTGCTGGACCCCGGTGCCCTTTACCTTGTGGTGCTGCCCCCACAGTAACCCCTTATTCTGGGTTTCCCCTCCCAGGGGAACCACTAACCCTCTAAACCCACCTTGCCTCAGGGGCTACTGCCAGTCATCATCTAGCCCCCGCTCACTGGGGCAGACTGCAGTGTAATGGCCACTCATCATTGGCAAGGGGTTAGGACTTGCTGCCATTGTAGCTGATTCCTAAAGATAGCAGTCTCACATATTGGTGGTGTGAGAAACTGCTGCCTATAGGAATTAGCTTCATCACATTGAAGTGTTACAGGTAGCACATCCCTACAGTTTGCAGTTTCATACACATATGTGTGTGTGAAAATGCTACCTGTAGGACCGTGGTACCCATAGCAGCAAAAGGTCCAACTTTGCTAAAAAAAGACCATCTGATGTAGCTGATTCCTACAGATAGCAGTCTTACATACCAAAAAGAACAGGAGTACTTGTGCACCTTAGAGACTAACAAATTTATTTGAGCGTAAGCTTTCGTGGGCTACAGCCCACTTCATCGGATGCATAGACTGGAACATACAGCAAGAAGATATTTATACATAAAGAGAACATGAAAAGGTGGAAGTAGCCATACCAACTGTAAGAGGCCAATCAATTGAGATGAGCTGTCATCAGCAGGAGAAAAAAAACTTTTGAAGTGATAATCAACATGACCCATAGAAGGTGTGAGGATACTTAACATGGGGAAATAGATTCAATTAGTGTAATGACCCAACCATTCCCAGTCTCTGTTCAAACCTAAGTTAATTGTATCTAATTTGCATATTAATTCAAGTTCAGCAGTCTCTCTTTGGAGTCTGTTTTTGAAGTTTTTTTGTTGCAAAATTGTCACCTTCAAGTCTGTCAGCAGCGAAAGGTCCACTTTGCTAAAAAAGGTATTTCAAGCAGTCTCACATGTAAAACCAACCTGATAGCTTTCTTTAACAGTGTAATAAGCCTACAAGCAGTACATGTGGTATATCTTGCCTTTAGTAAGGCTTTTGATACTGTCTTCCATGACCTTCTCATAAACAGACTATGGAAATGAAACCTAGATGGACATAACAATAAATAAGATGGGCATAACAAGTGGGGTTCTCCAGGGATCAGCCGCCTCCCCCTCCCCCCCCGAATCGGGCTGGCCCCAGCGCTGGGCCAAGCCAGCAGCCTCCCCGAGCGCCAGTTCCTCCTGCCCCTGAAGGCCCCACCCACCCCCACCGAGCCCAACCAGCCCCAGTGCCCGGCCGAGCCTCCTCAGTCCGCCAGCCGCTGGCTCTCCGCATCACTCCTCACTCCCGCGTCCTGAGGAGGAGGGACACGGTCAGCAGTGGAGACCTTTTGGGGGGTGGAGTGGAGGAGGCGGTGGGGGTGTCAGGGAAGGGCAGGTCCACCATGGCCCAGTTGTCCAGCAGCGGGTCAGCAGCCTGGTCTATTATACCCGCCGCTCATGAATTGGATGTGTGATGGGTTGGATCACAGAAACCCCCCTGGGAGCTGCCAACTGATGTGCCAAGACTACCCCTGTTCCTATTTTCCCTGCCAGCTCAGGATTCCAGCACCCTGTCTTGCTGAGCCAGACACTCCCATCTGCTCCAACACAGACCCAGGAATTGAATTACTTGCCTCAAAGCTGCAGGTTTACCTGAAAACAGCTCACAGAAGTGTGCTTGTCTTTAGCACTCAGATGCCCAACTCCCAATGTGGTCTAAACCCAAATAAATCCGTTTTAACTCATAAATTGTTCGCCCTCTATAACACTGATAGAGAGATATGCACAGTTGTTTGCTCCCCCAGGTATTAATACATACTCTGAGTTAATTAATAAGTAAAAAGTGATTTTATTAAATACAGAAAGTAGGATTTAAGTGGTTCCAAGTAGTAACAGACAGAACAAAGTAAGTCACCAAGCAAAATAAAATAAAATGCGCAAATCTATGTCTAATCAAACTAAATACAGATAAGATCCTCACCAGTTCCAGAATGCTCCCCTTTACAGACTAATCTCCTTCTAGCCTGGGTTCAGCAATCACTCACACCCCCTGTAGTTACTGTCCTTTGTTCCAGTTTCCTTCAAGTATCCTGGGGGGTGTAGAGGCTCCTTCTTTAGCCAGCTGAAGACAAAATGGAGGGGTCTCCCAGGGGTTTAAATAGACTTTCTCTTGTGGGAGGAGACCCCCTCCTCACCCTGTGTAGAATCCAGTCACAAAATGGAGATTCAGAATCACATGGACAAGTCACATGCCCATGCATGACTCAGGACTTGCAGGTAGCAGCCATTACCCACATGCTACCTTGAACATCCTCAGGTAGACTTCTTATGTGGACTGGAGTCTTCCAAGCTCTTTTGTCTGTTAAGTGCTTCCTGACTGAGCACTTAATTTGCACATTCCTTTCCCAAGAAGTGACCAAATGTTCTAACTAAGGCTACTTAGAAATCAAGCAATTATACAGCCAATGTTCATAACTTTGACACACAAATGGTGCCTGCATACAACTAGGATGAACATAACCAGTAGATCATAACCTTTACATAGATATGTTATATGGCATATGTAGCAAAACCCTATTCCAGTTATATCCTACATACATTTATGAGCACCCCCCCATAAAGCCTTATGGGGTACACTGTCACAGGATGAAATTAAGAAGAGGAAAATTTAGGGTCAATTAGATTTATAAATTATTTTCTAAGGGTAGTCATGGAAACCACAATGTTTGGGACATCTTAAACAAAAGTGAACAAAAAATATAAAAAATATACTGTAGGGCAAAAATTCTGAACAGGTAGGGGAAGGTGTAGATAAGAAAACTGGTGCAGTATTTTTATCTCTAGTTTTTAGTATAATGATAGAGAGGATGAGAAAAAGATGCAAAGCCGCTTGTAGAAATAAAGAAGGAGATGCTGGAGAGGTACCCTAGGATTCAAGTCTGAAGAGGAAAATGCTCGAAACACAGTCCCAAGTTCTGATCTTAGTTTCGCTGGTGTAAATCTAGATCAGATCCATTGATGCCACTAATGCTAAACTGGATTTACAGTGAAGAACCTGACATAATCTGGCTCATGGGCTTCTTGTTCAAGGTAGTCAAAAAGACTGGAGTGATCAAAAGCATTAGAAGCTGCACTGGGATCAAATAGAAGATGAGAAAAATAGGGTGGGAGAATCCTGAAGGTTGCATCTGGACTGCAGAGGTTCCTTCAAGAAGAAAAGTCCATTACAGTCTTTTCCAAAGAGAAGGGTGGTTTTTCTATTCAATATATAATTTATGCAAATTAATATTATTATATTGTGAAAGAAACATGTTCCTTAAACTTCTCATGTAGTTAGCAAAAGACCTTAAGTAACCAAATAAAAACATATACCCTGTTTCCCCGAAAATAAGACAGTGTCTTATATTAATTTTTGCTCCCAAAGATGCGCTAGGTCTTATTTTCAGGGGAGGTCTTATTTTTCCTGGAGCTTCGGGGCCTTATATTCCGGGGTGGCCTTATTATCGGGGAGGTCTTATTTTCGGGGGGATGCCTTATATTACAGCGAGAGGCAAAACTGGAAGTAGGACTTATTTTCGGGGGATGTCTTACTTTCGGGGAAACAGGGTATGTGCTATGGAAGACACAGCCTAATATATTCATTAGGAATTGTCAGACCTGCCAATTTTTTCCTGTTGTTACTATGATGATGACAAGATTGAAGAATAACAACAGCACACCCTGGAAGCATGAGAGTTTGGTACAGTTTGTGGCTCTTTCCTGCATTTTTAATTCTCCCTATTCTTACAGCTGTGTTTGGTTTCTTCACTTTTGTTTTTATATTGTTGTTATCCCAAATTTTGGCTTATTTTAATTATTTCAGACCCTCCCTCCTGCCCCCTTCCACCCACACATATACTCACGTCTTGTCACAGACTTGCTGTAATCTCTTTTGTTCTTTCTTGTTTCTTATTAAAAATGTTAGGCACTTTACAGAACAAATAGAAATACATGGTCCCTGCCACCAGGAGATGATATTACAATCTAAGGTCTTCATCCCACAAACACTTATCCATGTGAGTAATTTTATACCTATGATTCATAGATTCTAAGGCCAGAAGGGACCATTATGATAATCTAGTCTGACCTCCTGTGTAGCACAGGCCATAGAACATCCCCAAAATAATTCCCAGACCATCTCTTTTAGAAAAACATGCATTCTTGATTTTAAAATAGCCAGCAATGGAGAATCCACCATGACCTTTGGTAAGTTCCAGTGGTTAATTACTCTCACCGTTAAAAAATTACACCTTATTTCGAGTCTGAATTTGTCTAGCTTAAACTTGTAGCCATTGGATCATGTTATGCCTATCTAGATTGAAGAGCCCGTTATTAAATATAGTACCTCAGTAGGTACTTATAGACAGTAATCAAGTCACCCCTTTACCTTCTTTTTGTTAAGCTAAATAGACTCAAGGAGTTCAATCTAGGACTAGAGGTATGTTTTCTAATCCTTGAATCATTTTGGATTGGCAATACTATGAAAGTGACTTGAAAGTGTCAGTTTCACTCCTATTTAAAGTCAGTTTCTAGTCTATTATTTGTAGTGGGGAAACACCCCTATAGCCCCAGGCAGGTGCAGTATAAACTCACAAGGCCTTGCCTTAGTAGGATGTTTCCAACAGTTAAATGATCTATTCCAAGCTTGATGCACTGCAAAAAAGTGATAGAAAGTAATCTAGATTTTTTTCTACAATTGTTTCAATTGATATATTTAAGAATTAGTAAAAAAGTAAGAATATACATTAATTTTTTAAACCTAACCAGTATCCCTTAGATGAATTGACACAAGATGTCAGAACATGTTAGTATTAGAGCAGAGTGGGTCTAATATTTATTTAATTTTATTTCTTTATATAGGAATTAGAAATTATTACCTGACAGGACCACTGTATCTAAGTTATTATCTGAAAAGAAACAAGAGTGCCCAAGTAGCCTCTGGAATCACGGTTAAAGTCCCTGTCCTCCCCTCCCCCCAATCTGAAACAGCGCCCCTGGTGGCCACTCCAATTTACTAACATCTTCCTTGACTAGTGGGCACCAGAACTGGACACAGTATTCCTGCAGCGGTCACATCTGTGCCAAATGCACAGGTAAAATAACCTCTCAGCTCCTACTTGAGATTCTCCTTTTTAACGCATCTCACATTAGCACATTAGCTCTTTTGGCCAGAGTGTCACTCTGGGATCTCACGTTCAGCTGATTATCCTACCAAATCTGTTTCAGAGTCACTGCTTTCCAGGATAGAGTCCCCCATTCTGTAAGGATGACCTACATTTTGTTCTTTGTTCCCAGATGTATACATTTACATTTAGCCATACTGAAACACATATTGTTTGCTTGTTCCCAGTTTGCCAAGCAATGTAGATCACTCTGAATCAGTGACCTGTCCCCTTCATTATTTACCACTCTGCCAATTTTTGTGTCATCTTCAAACTTTATCAGTGATGATTTTACTGATACTGATTTTACTGGTTTTCTTCCAGGGCATTGATAAAAATATTAAATATTGCAGGGGCAAGAACCAGTCCTTCTGGAACTCTCCCACTGGATACAGACTGCTCAAAAATTATTCCCCATTTACAGTTACATTCTGAGACCTATGTGTTAGCCAGTTTTTAATCCATTTAATGTGTGCCATGTTAATTGTATATTCTAGTTTTTTAATCAAAATGTCATGCAGTACTAAGTCAAATGACTTAGAGAAGTCTAAGTATATTGCATCAATGCTATTACCTTTATCACAAACTCATACCTTTATCTGAAACTTGTAATCGCACCAAAAAAACCCAAAACAAATCAAGTTAGTTTGACAGGACTTATGTTCCATAAACCCATGATGATTTGCATTAATTACGGTGTCCTCCTTTAGTTCTTTCTTAATCAAGTCCCATTTCAGCCGCTCCAGTATCTTGCCCAGGATAGATGTCAGTCTGACAGCCTATTATTACCTGGGATATTCTGTTTACCCTTTTTAAAAAGTGGCACAATATTAGCTTTCGTCCAGTCTTCTGGAACTTCCCCAGTGCTCCAAGGATTACTGAAAATCTGTTAATGGTCCATTGAGCTCCTATCCAGCTCTTTTAAAACTCTTGAATGCAAGTTATCTGGACCTGCTTATTTTAAAAAGTCTAACTTTACAATCTTCTGTTTAACATCCTCCAGAGATACTAGTGGAATGGAAAGACTGTCATCATCACCATATGATGAGATTGATTCATCTGTTTTTTTCCAAATATAGAACAATAATATTTACTGAATACCTTTCCCTTTTCTGCATTATTATTGATCATTTTACTATTTACATCTGGTAATGGATCAATACCATTTTCAGGGTTCTTTTTGTTCCTAATATATTTTTAAAAACTTCTTTTTATTTTCCTTAATTCTGCTGGCCATAGAGGGCTTGTTGTGGCCTTTAGCTTCCCTTATCAATCTTCTACAGTTCCTAACTTCTGATTTATATTCATTACTATCTACTTTTCCCTTCTTCCTTTTGTATATTATATTTTTATTTTTTACAGCTGCCTTCACTTCCCCTCTAAACCAGGTTGGTTTTTAACCAACATGGCCATCTTCCAGAGTTGTGGGATTGTGTTTTTTTGGGCATCTAGTAAAGTGTTCTTAAATGATTCTCAATTACATTCACATTTTTCTGATTAAATTCTTCCTCCCAGCTGATTTGGCTCACAGTTGTTTTCAGCTTTGTGAAATTGACCCTATTAACACACCAAGAAATCAAGAATGTATATGTGTGTGTATATACATGTATGTATGTATACACACCAGTCATATATTATATAATATAATAAACCAAGTGTGTGTGTATGTATGTATGTGTGTGTGTGTGTGTGTGTGTTGTGTATTATGAGTACTCCTATTGCATTCAGTGAGTCTATATTCTGCATAAAGGTACTCACATGCTTAAGTGTTCACAGAAAATTGGAGCCTAACTTTAGAAGTGATGTGACAAGGCAAAGTAACAAAAAAGCAGGTATGGGGCAGGTTCAGGAAGGACAAGATTTGCAGCATAAGATCATGCAGTTACTTGGGTTAGTTACATGCATACTTTGATGAGTCAATTAAAATAATTTTAACACATAATAATTATTGTTATTGAACTGTCATTTATCCCAGAAAGTACTTGTTTAAACATACAATAGAACAAAGTTAAAAGTGAAATAAAATATATCAAAAAACAATTACAGTAAAATATACAGTGGATAATTTATGGACCATTAAAGACATAAGCAAAGCAAGTCTTTTAACTATTCAATAAATAAAGAGCTGAAAAAGTATTTCAAACTTTATTAAAAATGTCCAGGAAACCTCTAAATCTCATTTTATGCTCCACTAGAATACACAGATTAATTTCCTTTTGGCTGCTGCTAGACAAGTAATCAAATTGGTTTTCCAGTAGTTGATCAGACATTGGCCTGCCGGAGAAAATTCAGTTCCCTAGAGGCAATTCCCGCAAACCTCTTCAGATGACTTGTCAGACAACTTTCTTCTGAGTCTTATAAATAAATGTATAAGCCCTGCTGCTCCACTATGTCTGTGCTGTACTCAGAAGTAGTGGAGAGGGCTAGCTGCAGGGAGTTGCTTGGGGTTCCCTGATTCAGAACCATCTAGCTCCAATACAAAGTCAAGGCTGAATGTGGGCAGCCCAATCTTACATCAGTGGAGAACTGGACATAGCAGAGCTCTGCTCTGTCGTTCTCCCCTGCCCCACCTTGCCCTGGTCCCAGACAACCCCCAACATACTCAAACATCATGAAACCAAATCATAATAGGTATTACCCAAGTGTCCGTTATTTTGTTCTAATTCTTTCTAACCTACCTCTTTGCAAATTACAATGTCTTAAGACGTATTTAGAAACTCAGAATGTACACTTGTTTCAAAAGATGGTGGATCAAATCTTGCAGTGCACCCTCAGTCCTCATTCAGGCAAGACTCGTTCAATGGGATGGCAGAATTTGGCCTAGACCATATGAAAAGGGAATGTTGTCTGCCATTCTGTAGTGTATCCATGGCTGCCTAACCACACACAGCATGAGGCCTGCTCCAACACCCATCAATGACAATGGAAAGTCTCCAATTGATTTCAGGGGACACTGGATCTGGCTCCCAAATCCTCAAGCCTTTCAATTTGAGATTATATGATGAGGTTGCCTGACATAACAGGGGACTGGACTCAATGACCCAGAAGGCCTCTTCAAAACCTATGTCCTATGAGATAAAAGAATAACTAGCTCTGTTAACTATAAGTAGCAGCCTTCTGTAGTTAGTTACTATATGCATAGCAGACAGACAAAGCAGTGTATTATATACTCCCTCTATTAGACAAACTCATGCTCAGCATCTGATGGGCCACAGGAGTTCAAGTCCCCTGTGAAGTAATAACGTATAATAGATCTGGGGTGTCTGTATATATGTGGCTACTGCTGCATGACAAAACAGAACCTGGATGGGAACTGCCATATTGTAATGAATCCATGGCTGCGTACCCCAGCTCATCACCAGGAATACCAACTTGGGACCTTCATCAGCAAAAGTTTAAGCGCCCACTGTAATGTAACACATACTTTTTCTCATCTTAATATTATCCATGGAGTGGTAAAATTACCACTATGCTCTACAGTACTTGTAGAATGACAAACTCTTGAATGGAAGACCCTATAACTGAATTAATACAGAATACAGGAGATGGAAACACCATTGGTGGGGATCAGGGCTGGATTAACCACTAGCCACAGTACACCCATGCATATGACTCCTGTGATGGTTCTTGGGGTACCCAAGCCTGTGAGTCAACTTGTTATCCCACCTCAAGCAAGAGAGAGTCTTTTTTTTGTACTAGCTAGGTGTCAGTGTAACCCACACACCACCTGGGTGTGGTGTTCTGTCCCATCTAGTGGCACCGAGACCACTTAGAAAGAGAAAATGAGTCTGCTCTACAGCCTTTGCTAACAGTCAGTTGGCTTTTAGCTCATGTGATAGAGACTCATTCGTTAAGCTCCAGAAGTTCCAAATTCAATCCCTCCCGCCAACGACCGGGGTCTGTCGGCATTACATCAACTTCCTGACATCATCAGTCTTTCAGCCACTCAAGCACTCTTCTCTGGGCCCTAATTTTGCCTTGCAGGTTAACAATAGATGCACCCCAATATCCAAGCTACCTTAAATAACTCCCCTGTGATAGCCAGCCCTTGACACTGGCTACTCACAGAAATTCCAGTGCAGTGCACCCGTTTACATTTTTACTTTAAACCACTGCTCCTGTAAACCACATGTCACTTGTGAGCACTTATGATAAAACAAAATAAGGTTTATTTAAATAAGACTAAAGATATAACTAGAAATAAGAGAGTGGTGGAAACAAGTGGTAACAATACAGAGCAAAATCATAAAATGTGATCCTGGGTCTACACTTATCAATAGTTACCTTCCCTATCAATAAAGTAGATTTTCCACAAAAGTTCAGTCTCTATTGCAGAGCTGGCTGGTTTTTCAATAAACAGTATCCAAAATGTTAATGAAAGCACCCTTGCTTCCCAAGGCATTTCCTCAGTGAAGGGATACACTCTGCTATAGTCTTTTGTTTCTATTCATGACCATGGCACAGCTCTCTCTGTCGTAATGTTTCTTTTTCACTTCTAAGTGGTTTTGATTGTTTGATAGTGCCTCTGATGGTTTGCCATTGATAGTTTTGGGAGGGAGCAAGGCTGATCAACTGAGCCTTGCCTTACCTTGCCAGCTAATTAGGGAAGGGTGACAACTCCCTCTTGCTTAGATGAGCTATTCTCAAGGCACGTTACCCCGTGGCGATTAATTTCTACTCCAAGTCCATCAAGCGCACTTTCACTATAAATACATTGTTCTTTAATATTACCCGTACATACATCTCACAATAGTTATAAGTCTGGAGAAATTACAAGCTTTCTGTAGACATGTCACATGATATCCTTTATGAATAATTACCCTTCAAGAAATGTGTTTGGTGTAATGAGTTTGTCAGCCTGAGATGAGAGCTGTTTCCAAAAAAATAGGGGACCTTTTGTCATGGGGTCTCTGTGACACAGGTCTGGAGTCATATGAAGACATTACAGTGACATCATCATGTACAGCCTGTAGCATAAGGCTGTATACTCCTGTGGAGCAAAAAAGCCTATATAGAAAGCTGTGATCTCAGTCCCATGGAATAGAGACCACTAAGGAGAATACCATCCCCACCCTCCCTGGGACAGAAAGCTCTGTGTTGAAAGCTCCTATGCCACTTTAGTAGACCCCTCAGGGATGGCCAGTTAGTAGCATCTACAGTACCCACAAAGCACCCTCTGCTGTTTTGTCAGGAGGCAACTCCCCATAAGGGTGCCCATGCCACAACCATCCAAAGCAAAATGTATGTCTGTCCGTCATATGAAACAATGCCATCACAGCATCTGTGTGTTTTCTTGTGGCGGTATAGTCCAACCTGTGAGGAGCAATGTCATGAGCAGATATTGCATAGGAATGCATAGGCTCCCACTGAAGACTTTCAATGATACAAGGCTCTTTTTTCAATCAGTTTTTCGCATTTGCCTTTCTCAATGTGTTTACAACCTTTATTGACAGCTGCTCTCCATTCAGGTCTGTCCTTGGAAGTTATGAATTTTTATGCCACATGAACTGAAATTCTTCTGAAGGATGTCTTTGAAGCATTTATGTTTTCTGAGTCTCAGCTCACCATAGAGGACTTTTGCCGGGAGTCTATTCTCACCCATTCTGATAACATGACCTGTCCATCTAAGTTGAGCTTTGATAATCATTACCCTGTTGCTGGTTGTAGCAAAGGGTAGCCATAGCAGAGGCAGGACCCTAAGGCCCTTGTATGGGATGTGGAAATGGCCTGGGTTGCCTTGATCCATAACTTCATGATAGAACAGGATTTGAAGAACGGTGCCCTTCACACAACTTAGAAGAGCCTCTGCTTTCTGTATGCCTATGGGACATATGAAGTAAGGGTTGCGCTAAGTGCAGAGGAGACAACACTGACAGTTGTGACAATGCAGCAGCCTTTTAGCCTTGTTTATTGTCGAATTGCCATCTCGGGGGAAGGGGACATTGAAACTGCTTTCTAGTTACAATGTTGTCAACGTTTGTGATTTTTATTACAAGTCACATGATATTTGGTGTTTTCTTGAAGCCCCAGCTCCTGGAGTCATTTGAATGCATGAGAATCTCTGCTTCCACTTTGTTTTTAAAGTATATTTCTAGTGCTGGTGTTGCAGAGAATAGCTTGAAAACACAACCCAAGTACATCCTAAAGATTCAGAACCTAGAATGCAAATAAAAAGAAACCCAGTGTATATATCTGGGGGAGGGGGGGAGCGGAAACATGATTTTAAGCTATGGTGATATCTGAGAGCTTGTGGCTTGTTCACTCAGCATCCCATTGGCTTTGCCCCTCTGGGTGTGTGGATGAGTCTCAGAGCTTTGGGTAGGGCAGATTAGTGGAAAAGGAAGTTCCCCCCATGGGAGGGGAAACTGAGTGAGCATCACTATGTTCCCTCCCCTCCCCCATCATATCGGAAGTGATTTGAGACCCAGCGTTGCCTCGGTACTTGCACTTCTGTGCTCCGGCCACCTCCCCGCTCCCTGAGACTAGGGTTCCCCCTGAGACGGCGGCGACACCAGGAGCAGCAGGAAGGGAGGAGCGGCCGCCGCTGCTTGTGTGTTTGAGCCGATCCGCTCCCGGGACCACAGGGAGGAGAGGCCGCGGGGAGCGCGGACCAGACGCCCTCGCCCTGGAGAGGGTGGCGGGAGGAGCAGGCGGGAGCCCTTGCGGCTCTGCCGGAGGCTGGCGATGGAGGAAGGTGAGAGGCTTCATGGCGTGTGCCCCCGTATCACCCTCCCCCGGGGCGCTAGGCCGGCCATGGCTGTGGGCCGGGGGGAGGGGCTCTGCCGGGGGGCGGGGGGCGTTAGGAGCGGCGGGGCCGGGGGGGGGGAGGATTGGTGCCAGTGACAACGGGGGCTGCTCGTGCGTCGCCCCGGCTTGGCGCGGCCGTGAAGTTCCAGGGGCGAGTCCGTGCCGGCGCGGGGCGGGCTCCCCTCGCGCGCGGGGGGCAGGGGCAGCCTGCGCTCGCCGTGGGTGGTCACTGGCCGTTTGCCGTTGGACGTGCGGTGTGGGGTTGCCCCGGTGATGTAGGTCACACGTGAATGTAAAAACGGCAGCGCAGCCGATCGCGTGAGGTTAAATGGCAGGAGCAGGTGTCAGGGGGCGCCCCAGGTTACTGCTCCGGGCTCGTCTTCGTGTGTTTTTAAAAATATGCGTTTACCTAAATTTCACAAGGTTTTTTATGTGCCTCCGTGAGCCTGCGCCGTTGTTTTGGTTTGCACCAATTGGAGGAAATCATCATCACCCTCTAGTCACCCTGCGCTGTGTGAAGACAGAGCTAAACTTCTCATTCGTCAGTTGGCTGCTTACAGACCACTTGTTGCTTTATTAATTGCAAATCTGTGGCGCTGTCTTCGCTACTGTGTACTCTGCAGTGTCTTACTGATCACAAATCCACCTACTCCGTGCTCTTTTCCTTTGACTCTAAACCACACTAGATGAAACAATGGTAATGCTTAAAATCATTGGATTTCTAAAAGTTCTGTAAATGGGAAATTTCTCTAACTGCAAGTACAGTAACTCCTCGCTTAATGTTGTAGTTATGTTCCTGAAAAATGCGACGTTAAGCAAAACGATGTTAAGCGAATCCAATTTCCCCATAAGAATTAATGTAAATGGGGAGGTTAGGTTCCAGGGAAATTTTTTTCACTGGAGAAAAAACTATATATTATATAGATATGCACACAGTATACATTTTAAACAAACAATTTAATACTGTTCACAGCTATGATGATTGTGAAGCTTGGTTGAGGTGGTGAAGTTAGAGGGTGGAAGAGGGAGGGATATTTCCCAGGGAATGCCTTGCTGCTGAATGATGAGCTAGCACTCGGCTGAGCCCTCAAGGGTTAACACATTGCTGTTAATGTAGCCTCTCACACAAGGCAGCACGAACATGAGGGAGAGGAGACAGCATAGCAGACAGAGACAGACACGCACCTTGTGTGTGGGGGGGGAGAGAGAGAGATGCACACTGCCCCTTTAAGTAAGCTGACCCACTCTTAAGTGCATTATCTTTTTAAGTGGATCAGGAAGTTGAGACATCAGCTGCTGCCCCAAGCTCTCTCTGTCTCTCTCCGTCTGTGTTCCCTCCCTGCTCTATATGGAGAAGGGGTAAGCGGGGTGCAGGAGCAGGGGGGAGGGGGACACCCTGACATTAGCCCCCTCCTTCTCACCCTGCACAGCAAGCAGGAGTCTCTGGGAGCAGCTCCAAGGCAGAGGGCAGGAGCAGCACATGGCAGTGGGGGGAGGGACAGCTGAACTGCCAGCGATAGCCTGCTGGGTGGCTGCAGCACAGGGAACTTAGGGGAGCGGATGGAGGGCTGCCGGTCCACCCTGGTTACAAGCTCCCACCTGCTAGCTGCAATGGGCTGCTCTTCCTGCAAGCAGTGGACAAAGCAGGTGGCTGCCAAACAACGTTAGAACGAGCATGAACATTGCACAACTTTAAACGAGCATGTTCCCTAATTGATCAGCCACGTAACAACGAAACAACATTAACCGGGACGACTTTAAGTGAGGAGTTACGGTACTGATTTTATGAATAAAACCTGTGGCACTTCTGGAGCCAGAGAACAATGATACCATATCCAGATGTTCCAAAATTGGGATGAGTTTTATGTTAGAAACATGGGACTATTCTTGTCAGGATGCCGCCATTTTAAAAACAAAATAAATGTACTACTGTAGTTAAAGTTTTACAGTATTTGAAAGACTAGAGAGAAGAAGATTTTTTTTTCAATGTATTTTGTGTTTTGAAATCACTCTGTGCACAGTCAGTTTTCCCTTGTTGCTTATGTAGGTATAACCCTTCTTCTCACCCCCAAAAATAAAGGAACCAGAAAAATCTTGTAAAATCACAGAAGTTGGCAGGGAGTTTTAAGGTTTGTGTTGGCTCCTGAAACTACTGTTGAAATCTAGTCAGTTTCATAACATGAGTTAAGTTGACATTGTCCCCTTGTAAGTTATTTTAGCTCCTACAGAAACACTGAAACTCTAATCCTGCAACTGGACCTGGATGGGTGAACCCTGTAAAATCGATGGCACTCCAAGTGAGCACGAGGATCCAACTCAGAGATCTAATTGCATATAATTTCATAGTTTTTAGGATAAACCAGAAAACCTTGATGATTACTGTCTGCTGGTCATCGCTGTTGCATGAAAGTATCCAAAAATGCATTGTTTTGGTGTATGGTGCTGAATATCCAGAAGTAACATCTTTATACAGTTGTCAAATCTGTAATCTCAACACTGCACATGTAAAATAATCAAATAATTCTGAGCTATAAATGAATTTAACCCAACATCATTTTATAAACAATTAAAGCGAAGCCTTCCTGATATGGCTGTGCAGAAAGTAAGCTGAACAGAGGAGGTCTTTTAACTAAAAGTTGAAGACAATTGTACTGGGAACCTTGGAACACTATGAAGTGGTCATTTAAGATGAGAAGTTGCTGGAGGTGAAGGAACTGGAGCAGGGGTTCGTTCTCAAACTGGGGGTCGGGACCCCTCAGGAGGTCATGAGGATATTATGTGGGGGGTCGTGAGCTGTCAGTCCCCACCCCAAACCCCGCTTTGCCTCTAGCATTTATAATGGTGTTAAATATATTTAAAAAGTATTTTTAATTTATAAGGGGGGTCGCACTTAGAGGCTTGCTATGTGAAAGGGGTCACCAGTACAAAAGTTTGAGAATCACTGAACTAGAGGCTGTCATAAAATCAAAATCCTGGACTTACTTTTAGTTGTCACCTTGCTTGTCTTTTATTTCACCTAATTAAAAGGACTTACAGAAGTGGAAACAACATTTTTTTTTCTTGTTTAAGGCAATTGCAAATCAAACAGACATAGCATACTTGTATATTTTGTTTATTGATTTTGGTAGCTGTTGAGCAATCCAAAAAACCAATGTCCAGATCATTTTGTTGACTGATCTGTATTTATATCAGAATTGGAGGTTTTAAGTTTTTTCTTTTGGGATTTTTCTGTGATTACTGATAAATTCAGAATTTACTGCAAACATCTGTTATCATTAAAATTTAGATTGTTTGCCAAATATATATATATATATATGTAGGCACTAGCTGCAGTGGTACCCTACTGATATTGCTCTGGTAATAGCTGGTATGACAGAGTAAGGTATCTAAGCTTTCCTTCTAAAATGCACACAAAATATCAATTAACACTTATTGCTCACCCAACCATGTAGATTTTACTTTTTCATATTGTATAAACACAAATTATGTGTCTGTTCTAGTACACTGAGTTTTTAACATTACTGTCTAACTTTTTTTAATCTCTTCGGAGCAAGGTGGGAACTAATTTATGTTTATTTGGATTTTTATACCATGCCGCAATCATCAAATTTGAGCGCCCTAGAGATTTCTTTTGTCAATCATATTCCCAAACCTGCTCCCATTGAAGTAGATGGAAACTTTGCATTGAGTACAAAAAAGACTGTCAGATTATAGATAGATTATCCCTAACCACACACAATCTATATATTTTGCTGAAAATATATTTTAAAACATCATTGTGTTTAAAACGTATTTCCTAATAAGCCAGACACCAATTTGAACCGTCTATTTGTATGTTATATCCTTTTCCCGTACTTCTAAGTCTAATGACTGGAAATTGAAGCTAGACAAAGGCCTGGTCTACACTACGACTTTAATTCGGATTTAGCAGCGTTAATCCGAATTAACCCTTCACCCGTCCACACTACAGAGCCAGTTAATTCGAATTAAAGGGCACTTAAAATCGATTTCTGTACTCCACCTCGACGAGCGGAGTAGCGCCAAAATCGATTTTGTTAATTCGAATTAGGGTTAGTGTGGCCGCACACCACCGAATTAATGTGGTTAAATTAATGGGGTAGTGTGGCCGCACACCACCGAATTAATGTGGTTAAAAACCGAATTAATGTGCTTAGTGTGGCCGCGCACAATCGAATTTATACAACCTGTTTCCCAAATTCGAATTATCTAAATTCGGATTAATCCCGTAGTGTAGACATACCCAAACTTAAACTGTAAATAAGTGCAATTTTTTAACAGTGAAAATAATTAACAATTGGAAAGGTTTACCATAGGATGTGAAGATTGACGTCTTTAAATTAAGATTGGATGGCTTTTTAGAAGAGATGCTCTAATTGAGCTCCCAGTTACTGGATGAAATTCTGTGTCCTATCTTATGTAGTAGGTCAGACTAGATTCATAAAAATGTTCCCTTGTGGTCTTAGTATCTATGAATTAGCCTGTT
This sequence comes from Terrapene triunguis, assembly GCF_002925995.2. Classification (NCBI taxonomy): domain Eukaryota; kingdom Metazoa; phylum Chordata; order Testudines; family Emydidae; genus Terrapene; species Terrapene triunguis. The sequence goes on from NW_020664409.1 coordinate 73,483,272, forward strand.
TGCACTTTAGATTGTAAAATCAGGGTGGGGGCTTAGACTTCATTTTTGGAAAACATTATGGATTCTATGGAAAATAATGATAACGAGAGCAGAAACAGGCCTATAATCTTACTATGTGCCTTCATTAAATGACTTGCTTTTTAAACTATATGATTCTTGGTTAAATTAGCATGTATGGATTTAATTTGAGTAGACTTGGAAGTTAAAAAGGTCATCACTATTCATCTTTATCTTTTAAAATCTTGACTATATAAAAGTAGCAGTAACAGGCAGTTCTTTTAAAAAGCAATGTGGGCCTGATGCTGATCTAACTTACACTAATGTAAATAACAAGTCAGTGAAGTTACACCAATGTAAAAGCAGTGTGAGAACAGAATCATGTCTATATCCATTAATTTAGACAACCTGCTTTCTCCATTGTATGCTAAAGTAACTATAAAATAAAATAACAAACTTTCAGTGAGGGTTCTAGTGATATCACAATCCCCAAAGCAAACTTTAATGAATTCTCAAAAGGATCTCATGATGGAATCAATATGTATTACCCTCTTGTATGTTAGTTATATATTCAATATAAAGGTAGAAAATTGATTTAACACATTTTTGTTTAATGGGACTTTTATTGAATATACTCTGTGTGAGGTTGCGTCAGTAACAATAACTGCTGTGTAGATTTCTTAGAAATGATACTATATATTGCAATAACTTCTGGGAATATCTGAAGGGGCAGCAGACCTGCGACAAAGAAAGAAGCAAAATTGCACAGAAACTGACAAAATGGCTCCAGATGAGAGAAACAAAGAAAACCCAAACCTGGGAAGATCGCCAAAATGTAAGCAGCACCATTTTCTGTTAACGTCTCATTTTTTATTGTTCTTCTTAAACTATGTAAATTGTATGGAATTATGTTTCTAGTACAATAATTATAGAATAATTATTTTGAATGAGATTCTTTGGATGATTTAAAAAATACACACATGCCCTTCAAACTACTTATGGTGCAAGTTTGCATATCATAAAGTAAAATGATAGTGCTTGATCATTTCAATTTTTTGCAATGTGCAAATTGCATTTCTTCTTATAGAAAATCTCTGCTCAAAGTTGCACGTTTTTGCCTGTTTAAAAACAAAACACTCCATTCAATTTACATGTGCGTGTATTTGTACACACTTGCATCCTTTAATGGAGTCTGGAATTTTCTAGTAGCTTATAAGTTAGGACGGTTGAATTGATCTGCAGCAGGAATAGAGGAACTAAAATAGTTCTAGTTTTTTAAGAAATAGAACAACTAAAAGCTGTTGTTGTTTTATGTATAGGCAGTTCAATAAGTTTGTTACAGACTCTTAAACATTTTGAATACAAAATAGAGGGAGCTAGAGTTGAAATGGGTGCTGATTGAATTAAATAAATCGGTAAATTCCAAAGTAGCTCTGCCCTATCACTCATGAAGAAGAAAAAGGAAACGGTAATGTTAAAGTATTGGTGGCAGTTTTCTTGAGAGCTAATGAATTATTACCTTCTGTTGCCTGTATACATCTATTACAGTGTGTGTAATAAAATCCAAAGATCAGTGCGGTTTTCTCTAGGATGTATTTTCTTCACTAGATTGTTTCAGAAATCATGACAGTTAATATGGGGGTAAATTTTCAGCATGATGTGTAGGTATTTATCTATGAAATCCCCATTCGGCATTAGTGAGGACTGAGGGATAAAACCCCCTTTCAAGGAATGCAACTCTGCTATATGGTTTCTTCATGTGTCTGCAATGAAATATTAGGTTAATTTTAAGGGCCTTAACTTGTTGAATTGAAAGTAAACTAGTCATAGTGAACTTAAAAAAAAAAAAAAATTGGCACATTAACAAAAGTGCTGTATTTCTCTGAAGTATCTTTGCTTTTTAATATTCTTTTACAGATGTCTTATTTCAACGTTTTGCAAAGCTTTTCTTTGGCTGTGTCGCAGCTGTCACTAGCGGGATGATGTATGCTGTGTACCTCTCAACATACCATGAACGGAAATTCTGGTTTTCCAGCAGGCAGGTAAAAAAGTAGAATAGTTCTGAAACAATGTTATATTGTGTTTTTAATTCTCCCCATTAATCAGGATGTCAGGTTCAAACTTCTGGTTCCTGCTTTCAAATCCCTAAATCATATAGCCTTTGCTTACATTTGTGACAAGGTCGCTCCTTTGTATCCTTTCTGCCAATAATGCCAATCTTAATTCCCCTCGTCTCCTATAACGTATGTCTTCATGCCATTTTCTGTCCTGTTCTTTATGGTTCGAACACCCTTCTAAAGTCTCTTGGAGAAGCCTCCACCCCCTGCTCATTCAAATCACTCCTGAAAACTGACTTCTGCAGCAGTGCCTACATAATATTCTATGCACTATAAAAAAAAATAAAAATCCTAAAATGGAGCCACCCATATGTACATATGCCTAAACTGAGTAACTGCATAATGGTGGATATAATGTATGTCTGTCCTTACCTCATCCCATTCTGGTGGATGCTGTATCCTCGCTCATTTAGGTTGCAAACTCTCTGAGAAGGGACCTGTCTTATCTGCTGCTAGACATTAGAAACTTCTTGGGTTCTAATTCCAGTTCTGACCCCAACTCACCCTGTGTCTTGAGCATATTATTCATGTGTTCCTGATTTCCCATATGTAAAATGGAGATAATGCTTTTTTTACAGGGATTTTGGATTCATTAGTAGTTAATATTTGCAAAGCACTATACCAGGGGTCGGCAACATTTGGCACACGGCTCGCCAGGGTAAGCACCCT
>NW_020664409.1:73486154-73491062 GCF_002925995.2 Terrapene triunguis
CGCGGCAGGTTCGGCCGATCGCAGCCCCCACTGGCCGCGGTTCGCCGTCCCAGGCCAATGGGGGCAGCGGGAAGCGGCACGGGCGAGCGATGTGCTGGCCGCAGCTTCTCGCCGCCCCCATTGGCCAGGGACAGCGAACCGCGGCTAGTGGGGGCCGCGATCGGCCAAACCTGCTGCGTCAGCAGGTAAATAAAACTGGCTCGGCCCGCCAGGGTGCTTACCCTGGCGAGCCGCGTGCCAAACGTTGCCGATCCCTGCACTATACTAATGAGAGAGCTGTTATACCTTATGTATATATTTTAGTATGTAATCATCTAAGCAAGCTTTGCTGGTTTCCATCTGGTGTTCTTGTTTTGACAACATCAGTACACTAACTAGGTTTTATACTTCTTGTCTTGTTGAGAAAACACTCTTTATAGCCAAAATAACCTAGAAGTTTTAAGAGATGTGTTACACCCATATGATGTGTTTTACCTGTGTTATGTTGGCAAAAGATGCTGTACTATATAAGATCTGTTCTAGATGTACTAGACCAGTGGCTCTCAAACTTTTTTACTGGTGACCCCTTTCACATAGCAAGCCTCTGAGTGCGACCCCCTTTATAAATTAAAAACACTTTTTTATATATTTAACACCATTATAAATGCTGGAGGCAAAGTAGGATTTGGGGTGGAAGTTGACAGCTCGCGACTCTCCCATGTAATAACCTCGTGACCCCCTGAGGGGTCCTGACCCCCAGTTTGAGAACCCCTGTACTAGACCTACAAATATTTGGAAACCATCATGTTGATTTTTAAGCTGTCCCTGCAAAGCATTGTATGGACAGCTGGTAGCACCTTCTATATTTAGGTTGCTTAGGGCTTTCTATTCTAAGATTCTTGTGACCTCTTTTTAAGATACTTTAACGACTATGTTGTTCGGAGCATGTCTCTAAAATTTTGCATGAGGAAAGCCCCTGGGTTAGAGAAGTGCCTTTTCTTTATCCTGTGACATTCTGTTCAGGTTTTGCTGAGATACAAACTGAAAATCACCATTTCTCTTGTCAAGTATCAGAGGGGTAGCCGTGTTAGTCTGGATCTGTAAAAAGCAACAGAGTCCTATGGCACCTTTAAGACTAACAGATGTATTGGAGCATAAGCTTTCGTGGGTGAATACCCACTTCCTCAGACGCATTGCTCATAAAATTTTTGGCAGCATTTCAAAATAATATGTGAATATGAACATTCTAAAACCAGGACCATGTCACCAAAGCAGCAACAGTGGGCGCGGTACTGGGAATGCCTGAGAGCTGCTAGGGCAGCTGTAGTGGTGGGAGGACAGAGCCTGGCCGAGCTTAGTTTGACTGATTTACCATGTGGTTTTGGGCAAGTCGCTTTGATTCTCAGTGTCAGTTTCAGGATTTGTACATTATAGGTAACAATACATATATGACCGGGGTGCAGTGAAGATTAATATTTTGAAGATATGGCTTCATAACCATATGCTATATTACAAAACTAGCCTATCTGAAAATATGTGGGCTTTTAGAAGAAGAAATTATAGGAGGCAAATATATATTTAATTATTTTATTTTCTTCTAGGAACTTGAACGAGAGATTACATTTCAGGGTGACAGTGCCATTTATTACTCATTTTATAAAGAACTGCTAAAGGCTCCTTCCTTTGAAAGAGGTATGACAAACATTTATTCTAGTCACTTCTATATAGGTTTTTATACTGTGCTTATCACCAGAATATCTGAGTTCCTTCCAGTAGTACATTAAGCAACATGACAACACATGTATCATGTGTTGTTTGTTTTCTCATCCTCTTCCCAAAGGGAGATGCATGTGCAGTGAAGAGTCTTGTTTCAGTAGTGGTGTTGTCGGAGGAGCATAGTTTTTGAGCATGTTCTTCGTTCTGTAACTTTAAACAATCTTTTAGATTAGTTTACAGTTATTTATTAACTTTGAAAAGTCCTTTTTCCCCTTTGAGACAGTCAAACACTCTTGTAGATTAAGAAAGTTGGTTTTAGACTCCTATATAGGTATAAGGGTCAGAATCATGCTGACCGAACACTTTCAGATCTTTGCAAAAAAATAATAAACTCTCATCTACTCTATGGATTCCTTTGAGCTACCTTAGTTCGCTAATGGTGTTAATTGAAATGAATCTTATTCTGACACTGAACTGTATGTATATAAATTCTGATTTCCATTTGTGAAGTTGCTGCCCTGTCTTCTGGAATTTATGCATGCATGTTTGTTTATTTATAAATATACATACCGCTTTTTTAAAGATGTGGATGATCTTTAATTTCTCAGTGGCTTTTCCCTTTCTGATTTTCATGTTAACCTCAAAATGTGATTAAGAAAGTATACACCAAATTCCATTGTCTGGGAAGGGATAAATTGCATCAAATGAACAGTTTTAAAAATCATGCTGTATATTAGGAACTGAATAGACTAAGCTTTAGGCAATGAACTTGGACTCTAAATTTAAAGGCTAGCTCAACTAATGTTTATAAATGGAAATAACTTAATGCTGACTTCCTCAAAATAATCAGGGTGAGGTTGCATCTAGCACAGTCCTTTCTTCTTCTTTTTAAATTATGTGTGGGTGTATCAGTCAGTAGTCTTAATAGTCTGATCTACTGCCATCCTGCTTTTACACTAATATTACTGTTGTTGTTCCTACAAGCAGGATAACTGATTTTAGAAAAAATCTTTTCTGCCTTCAGGTGTTTATGAGCTGACACACAACAATAAAACTGTATCGCTGAGGACTATAAATGCAGTGCAGCAAATGACATTGTATCCAGAGTTGATTGCCAGTGTTTTATATCAAGCATCTGGTAGCGAAGTATGTGTACCTCTTCGGCTTTGCTTTTATTTTTACAGTATGATAGGGGTATGAAGTTTTGTTTGCTATGTGTGTTGAAAGGATGTGGTCTGAGCATAACACTGGGATCCAGGGTCTCCTGAGCTCTAATCCAGTCTCTGACAGGCTCTCTGGGCTTGTCTATGCTAGACTTCTTTACTTAGTGCTGTTTGTTCTTTACATTTGTAGCCTGTTTCAAAAGTGTGGGGAATGTCTACGCTAGCCTTTACATATGTTAACCCCTTGAGTTAATTGATAGTCAATTTGTATGTCTGCAGAAGTTTATTGTAGACATATCCCACGTGACCTTGGGCAAATCACAATTTAGTAAGTCAGGCTTACTTCACAAAGGGAGGATTAAATAATGTTTTGGAAAGGACTTTGAAATCTAAATCTACCATACTGATTTAAATTGTTTCTGCAATAAAAGCTAGAAGGCCCTGCACAGTCTAGCCAGCTTCTGTTTTGAGCAGGTCTACACTTGAAAGTTTTATCATCATAACTGTTGGTTGGAGGGTGGTTTTTTTTCCATTCAGTAACACATCTAATGTAGATACAGCTATACGGTTTAGAAGTGCCTTATACCAATATAGCTTATTTTGGTTCCCAAACTGGAACAAAGTATACTGGTATAAGCACTTTTATACTGATATAACTGCGGCCTGGTCAACAGTACAAATGCTTTGCCAGTATAGCTATACCAGACAAGCCCCCTAGTGTAGACACAGCTTATGCCTGCAGAAGGTGTTTTTCTGTTGGCATAGTAACATCACACCTCCCCGAATATTTCGTGGACAGAAGTTCTCTTCTTTCAACATTGCTGCATCTGCATTGGGGTTTTGCTGGCATAGCTATGTTGGCTAGGGGCTGTGGGTTTTTTCACATCCCTGACCAAAATAGCTATGTTGACAAAACTTTGTAGTGTAGACCTGGCCTCCCTCTATGCTTTTTGGGGGGGGCATGGGGAGAGGTTAATCAGTATAGGTAAAGTGGCAAAATATTTACACTTAGAAAAGTCCTTTGTCTCTTTCCAAAGTTCCTCCTTTAAACTCTCTCCCTTCAAGAGGCCTATATACTTAAAATCTCACTGCAGTAAGGTGTTATCAAACCTGATCAGTGGGTAATCCTCACTATTAATACAAACCCCAGATCATAGCACAAAGATGTGTGCTAAACTCTGATGTTAATTCACTCTGTTTTGTACACACACACACACACACTCTATCCCGGAGCATTTTTATGTTGTATACTTAAAACATAAGCTCTTATGATAGGGAGCATATTTTATCTGTCTGTAAAGTATCTAGCACCCTGTTAGCAGTATATAGTCATAATTTACAATTTCAGCTTAGTTGCTACTATGTGTCTTTACTTTTATTTGTAATTTCAGGAGGTTATCGAGCCAGTGTATTTCTACATTGGTATAGTTTTTGGACTGCAGGGAATTTATATGGCTGCATTATTTGTAACCAGTTGGGTTATGAGTGGGACTTGGTTGGCAGGAATGCTGACCGTAGCATGGTTCATTATTAACAGGTAAGAAAAACACCTTTTATGTAATCTAGTTTGTCAGTAAGGCATTTTAAAAATATTGGTAGAGCTGGTCAGAACATTTTTGTTGAAACATTTTTTTAAAATGTTATTTCATTGAAGCTGAAACGTTTTATGGAGATATATCAATTTCAAAGTTTTTGATGGGAAGGTTTTTGAAGTCCAAGATGGATTCCCTGGTCACAGAGTGAGAGAGAGCAGATTTTTCAACAAAATTCCATTTGGCAAAAACATTTAAAAGGTTTTGTTTTTGTTCCAGTGTGGAAGGAAAACAAATGTCAAAACCTTGACAATTGCCATGAAATGGAAATCTCATGCTCTGGCCAGCTCTAACTGTTTTGGTTGTGATTCTCTTGCCTTGAACTTCATGCCTTTTGCATGACTTCAAAGCCTCTTGGCTTTCTGAATCTGCTTTCTGTAGCAAAGTAGAATCTCTCTTATCTAGAAGACCCTGTTATCCAAATTTGTTGTTTAATGTGTCACTTACCTGAAAACTCC
>NW_020664409.1:73491462-73528034 GCF_002925995.2 Terrapene triunguis
GCGTCAGCAGGTAAATAAAACTGGCTCGGCCCGCCAGGGTGCTTACCCTGGCGAGCCGCGTGCCAAACGTTGCCGATCCCTGCACTATACTAATGAGAGAGCTGTTATACCTTATGTATATATTTTAGTATGTAATCATCTAAGCAAGCTTTGCTGGTTTCCATCTGATGTTCTTGTTTTGACAACATCAGTACACTAACTAGGTTTTATACTTCTTGTCTTGTTGAGAAAACACTCTTTATAGGCAAAATAACCTAGAAGTTTTAAGAGGTGTGTTACACCCATATGATGTGTTTTACCTGTGTTATGTTGGCAAAAGATGCTGTATTATATAAGATCTGTTCTAGATGTACTAGACCAGTGGCTCTCAAACTTTTTTACTGGTGACCCCTTTCACATAGCAAGCCTCTGAGTGCGACCCCCTTTATAAATTAAAAACACTTTTTTATATATTTAACACCATTATAAATGCTGGAGGCAAAGTAGGATTTGGGGTGGAAGTTGACAGCTCGCGACTCTCCCATGTAATAACCTCGTGACCCCCTGAGGGGTCCTGACCCCCAGTTTGAGAACCCCTGTACTAGACCTACAAATATTTGGAAACCATCATGTTGATTTTTAAGCTGTCCCTGCAAAGCATTGTATGGACAGCTGGTAGCACCTTCTATATTTAGGTTGCTTAGGGCTTTCTATTCTAAGATTCTTGTGACCTCTTTTTAAGATACTTTAACGACTATGTTGTTCGGAGCAAGTCTCTAAAATTTTGCATGAGGAAAGCCCCTGGGTTAGAGAAGTGCCTTTTCTTTATCCTGTGACATTCTGTTCAGGTTTTGCTGAGATACAAACTGAAAATCACCATTTCTCTTGTCAAGTATCAGAGGGGTAGCCGTGTTAGTCTGGATCTGTAAAAAGCAACAGAGTCCTATGGCACCTTTAAGACTAACAGATGTATTGGAGCATAAGCTTTCGTGGGTGAATACCCACTTCCTCAGACGCATTGCTCATAAAATTTTTGGCAGCATTTCAAAATAATATGTGAATATGAACATTCTAAAACCAGGACCATGTCACCAAAGCAGCAACAGTGGGCGCGGTACTGGGAATGCCTGAGAGCTGCTAGGGCAGCTGTAGTGGTGGGAGGACAGAGCCTGGCCGAGCTTAGTTTGACTGATTTACCATGTGGTTTTGGGCAAGTCGCTTTGATTCTCAGTGTCAGTTTCAGGATTTGTACATTATAGGTAACAATACATATATGACCGGGGTGCAGTGAAGATTAATATTTTGAAGATATGGATTCATAACCATATGCTATATTACAAAACTAGCCTATCTGAAAATATGTGGGCTTTTAGAAGAAGAAATTATAGGAGGCAAATATATATTTAATTATTTTATTTTCTTCTAGGAACTTGAACGAGAGATTACATTTCAGGGTGACAGTGCCATTTATTACTCATTTTATAAAGAACTGCTAAAGGCTCCTTCCTTTGAAAGAGGTATGACAAACATTTATTCTAGTCACTTCTATATAGGTTTTTATACTGTGCTTATCACCAGAATATCTGAGTTCCTTCCAGTAGTACATTAAGCAACATGACAACACATGTATCATGTGTTGTTTGTTTTCTCATCCTCTTCCCAAAGGGAGATGCATGTGCAGTGAAGAGTCTTGTTTCAGTAGTGGTGTTGTCGGAGGAGCATAGTTTTTGAGCATGTTCTTCGTTCTGTAACTTTAAACAATCTTTTAGATTATTATTATTAATAATAAAGTTATTTATTAACTTTGAAAAGTCCTTTTTCCCCTTTGAGACAGTCAAACACTCTTGTAGATTAAGAAAGTTGGTTTTAGACTCCTATATAGGTATAAGGGTCAGAATCATGCTGACCGAACACTTTCAGATCTTTGCAAAAAAATAATAAACTCTCATCTACTCTATGGATTCCTTTGAGCCACCTTAGTTCGCTAATGGTGTTAATTGAAATGAATCTTATTCTGACACTGAACTGTATGTATATAAATTCTGATTTCCATTTGTGAAGTTGCTGCCCTGTCTTCTGGAATTTATGCATGCATGTTTGTTTATTTATAAATATACATACCGCTTTTTTAAAGATGTGGATGATCTTTAATTTCTCAGTGGCTTTTCCCTTTCTGATTTTCATGTTAACCTCAAAATGTGATTAAGAAAGTATACACCAAATTCCATTGTTTGGGAAGGGATAAATTGCATCAAGTGAACAGTTTTAAAAATCATGCTGTATATTAGGAACTGAATAGACTAAGCTTTAGGCAATGAACTTGGACTCTAAATTTAAAGGCTAGCTCAACTAATGTTTATAAATGGAAATAACTTAATGCTGACTTCCTCAAAATAATCAGGGTGAGGTTGCATCTAGCACAGTCCTTTCTTCTTCTTTTTAAATTATGTGTGGGTGTATCAGTCAGTAGTCGTAATAGTCTGATCTACTGACATCCTGCTTTTACACTACTATTACTGTTGTTGTTCCTACAAGCAGGATAACTGATTTTAGAAAAAATCTTTTCTGCCTTCAGGTGTTTATGAGCTGACACACAACAATAAAACTGTATCGCTGAGGACTATAAATGCAGTGCAGCAAATGACATTGTATCCAGAGTTGATTGCCAGTGTTTTATATCAAGCATCTGGTAGCGAAGTATGTGTACCTCTTCGGCTTTGCTTTTATTTTTACAGTATGATAGGGGTATGAAGTTTTGTTTGCTATGTGTGTTGAAAGGATGTGGTCTGAGCATAACACTGGGATCCAGGGTCTCCTGAGCTCTAATCCAGTCTCTGACAGGCTCTCTGGGCTTGTCTATGCTAGACTTCTTTACTTAGTGCTGTTTGTTCTTTACATTTGTAGCCTGTTTCAAAAGTGTGGGGAATGTCTACGCCAGCCTTTACATATGTTAACCCCTTGAGTTAATTGATAGTCAATTTGTATGTCTGCAGAAGTTTATTGTAGACATATCCCACGTGACCTTGGGCAAATCACAATTTAGTAAGTCAGGCTTACTTCACAAAGGGAGGATTAAATAATGTTTTGGAAAGGACTTTGAAATCTAAATCTACCATACTGATTTAAATTGTTTCTGCAATAAAAGCTAGAAGGCCCTGCACAGTCTAGCCAGCTTCTGTTTTGAGCAGGTCTACACTTGAAAGTTTTATCATCATAACTGTTGGTTGGAGGGTGTTTTTTTTTTTCCATTCAGTAACACATCTAATGTAGATGCAGTTATACGGTTTAGAAGTGCCTTATACCAATATAGCTTATTTTGGTTCCCAAACTGGAACAAAGTATACTGGTATAAGCACTTTTATACTGATATAACTGCGGCCTGGTCAACAGTACAAATGCTTTGCCAGTATAGCTATACCAGACAAGCCCCCTAGTGTAGACACAGCTTATGCCTGCAGAAGGTGTTTTTCTGTTGGCATAGTAACATCACACCTCCCCGAATATTTCGTGGACAGAAGTTCTCTTCTTTCAACATTGCTGCATCTGCATTGGGGTTTTGCTGGCATAGCTATGTTGGCTAGGGGCTGTGGGTTTTTTCACATCCCTGACCAAAATAGCTATGTTGACAAAACTTTGTAGTGTAGACCTGGCCTCCCTCTATGCTTTTTGGGGGGGGCATGGGGAGAGGTTAATCAGTATAGGTAAAGTGGCAAAATATTTACACTTAGAAAAGTCCTTTGTCTCTTTCCAAAGTTCCTCCTTTAAACTCTCTCCCTTCAAGAGGCCTATATACTTAAAATCTCACTGCAGTAAGGTGTTATCAAACCTGATCAATGGGTAATCCTCACTATTAATACAAACCCCAGATCATAGCACAAAGATGTGTGCTAAACTCTGATGTTAATTCACTCTGTTTTGTACACACACACACACACACTCTATCCCGGAGCATTTTTATGTTGTATACTTAAAACATAAGCTCTTATGATAGGGAGCATATTTTATCTGTCTGTAAAGTATCTAGCACCCTGTTAGCAGTATATAGTCATAATTTACAATTTCAGCTTAGTTGCTACTATGTGTCTTTACTTTTATTTGTAATTTCAGGAGGTTATCGAGCCAGTGTATTTCTACATTGGTATAGTTTTTGGACTGCAGGGAATTTATATGGCTGCATTATTTGTAACCAGTTGGGTTATGAGTGGGACTTGGTTGGCAGGAATGCTGACCGTAGCATGGTTCATTATTAACAGGTAAGAAAAACACCTTTTATGTAATCTAGTTTGTCAGTAAGGCATTTTAAAAATATTGGTAGAGCTGGTCAGAACATTTTTGTTGAAACATTTTTTTAAAATGTTATTTCATTGAAGCTGAAACGTTTTATGGAGATATATCAATTTCAAAGTTTTTGATGGGAAGGTTTTTGAAGTCCAAGATGGATTCCCTGGTCACAGAGTGAGAGAGAGCACATGTTTCAACAAAATTCCATTTGGCAAAAACATTTAAAAGGTTTTGTTTTTGTTCCAGTGTGGAAGGAAAACAAATGTCAAAACCTTGACAATTGCCATGAAATGGAAATCTCATGCTCTGGCCAGCTCTAACTGTTTTGGTTGTGATTCTCTTGCCTTGAACTTCATGCCTTTTGCATGTCTTCAAAGCCTCTTGGCTTTCTGAATCTGCTTTCTGTAGCAAAGTAGAATCTCTCTTATCTAGAAGACCCTGTTATCCAAATTTGTTGTTTAATGTGTCACTTACCTGAAAACTCCCTGTTATGAACCCCTATAAAAGTATGTTGAAGAGTTTAATGATGTGAATTGATTCTGAGAATAAACTATTGAGTTTAACTCCTAGTTTTGTCACTGATTTACTATGCATCTGTGATTTATTATTGGCTGTAAAGCACTTTGAGATTCTTGGAAGGAAAGACCTATGGAAGTGCAAAGTACTAATGAGTACAGTAGAACCTTGTTTATCTGGGTATGTCTACACTACAGGATTAATCCGAATTTAGATAATTCGAATTTTGGAAACAGGTTGTATAAATTCGATTGTGCGCGGCCACACTAAGTACATTAATTCGGTTTTTAACCACATTAATTCGGTGGTGTGCGGCCACACTACCCCATTAATTTAACCACAGTAATTCGGTGGTGTGCGGCCACACTAACCCTAATTCGAATTAACAAAATCGATTTAGGCGCTACTCCGCTCGTCGAGGTGGAGTACAGAAATCGATTTTAAGTGCCCTTTAATTCGAATTAACTGGCTCTGTAGTGTGGACGGGTGAAGGGTTAATTCGGATTAACGCAGCTAAATCCGAATTAAAGTCGTAGTGTAGACCAGGCCTCTGACTCTCCATTATCCGTCTCTCCGTACCAAACATCCAGCACACACAGGTCCAGAAACGGGCAATCTCTTCTGTGGCCACTAGATGGCACTCCAGCCACACACTTTCCCATTCTCCGGATTATCCGAATTTTGGATTATCCAATCTGGACCTGGTTTTAATTAGATCAGATAAACGGGGTCCTGCTGAATTTAAGTTGAAAATGTTGAAGAGCACTTTCTTTGAGGAAAGATATAAAGTCATCACTATTCAGGCTGTGATCAGCAAATAAAAATGCTGTTCATTAGCTGGTTGGCTGAAGTACATGAAGTAGAAAAGGAAATGGTAATGGTGAATAATCTGTATTTTTTCCATGAGCAAGCAAAATTAAACAACTTTGGAAATTGAAAGCAAAAGTGAATACAGAGCTCTGAATGGACCACTGTGAGGGTATCTGGAGAAGCAAAAATTAGATGGGGGTAACATTTTTTTCAAGAGCCTAAATGATTTAGGAGCCTAAATCCAATTTTCAAAAGTGACTTAGGCACTTAGAAGCATAAATTTCACTGAAAGTCAGTGGGATGTAGGTTCCTAAGTGGGACTTAGGCACTCATATTATTTAGGCATTTTTTGAAAATGTTACCCTGTGACTCAAGTTGTGTGGAAGCTGTTCAGTCACTATTTATAAGAAAATCCTAATGTTTTTGTGGTCTTTGCGCTCCATCAATCAGTAATCTCCATTTTGTCAGTAAAAGTCTCAAAAGTAGGCAGATGATCAACAGGTGCAGTTTGGTAATGTTACATGACTCCCGAGACATCATGCAGATATGTTTTAAGCAGTTGAGAAAGTACTTGTCTAAAAAGTATATTGCGTAATAGTTGTAAAGAATCTATTCTCTCTGCCATAAACCATACTTCATCTTAATGTGAAAGGCAGCCCTTATGGGCCCTGACCTACAAACCTTAGTCATCTGAGTAGTCCTATTGACTATTCGTATGCATAAAGTGGTAGAATACTTATAGCTGAATAAAGATTTTAAGTCCCTCCATTTTGACTATATTAAACTTGTGACTTTTACCAATAGTAAAATAGGTTTTTGTTTCTAGAAAACAATGCAGTGTATTAAAACACCAGTAACAGGAATGGTTTGCTAATAAGATATCTATGATAACCAGAACTGGTTTCCCATAATATTTTTATTCCATAAACAACTTAATAGTTCTGTTTTGTTCTTCTACGCTTTGTTTTAGGACAGATACAACAAGAATCGACTACTCCATTCCTTTAAGGGAAAATTGGGCATTGCCATATTTTGCATGTCAAGTTGCAGCTCTTACAGGCTATTTAAAAAACAACATAAATTCTTCTGCTGAGGTAAAACACAAGTACTTTCTTAACAAAATGCAACTAGTAGAAATGTGCTCCAAAGTAGTTACACCTTTGTCACCTTATTGTCTTTTTAGGCAGAAAAAGAAGAGAAAAAATTGTTTTGCTTTTTGCAAAGCAGCCATCTGGAGTACACCTGGTACTTTAGTTTCACTGCAAAGTGAATGTTCCCCTGTCCTCTAATGTTACCATGGTGGTTGAGGGGAACGGTATGGGAATCAACCTTATACTAATGCCACCAACTCTCTCACTTTTGAAATTTGTCAAAAGTTGTGTGGGGGGTTGTTTTCTGAGGTTTTTTTTTTTGGCTGCATAAGGTTATAGAGAATTTGGTTCTTTCCTCACTATTCAGGGAGTCGGAAATATGGTGGTAGATACCTCTTCCTGTCCCTTGTCTAGGTTGGTAATTTCTTCTGACATGTCTCATATGATTTTGACTGCTTCAAATATGACCTCTTCTGTCCTCACTGAATAAAGACTAAACTGGGGAAAAGAAGAATTCAGCTAACTAAAAATTAGCTGCTTATCAATAATATTAAGACCCCTTACCATGCCCATCCCCACCATCCAGTGCAAAGAAAATGAAACTCCCTTCTGAGAAAATTATGAACTCTTAGTTTAGTATTTTAATTCTTTAAAGAAACAATTTACATTACTAGTGAACTGATTTTTGTTTTAATTATCTCTCAGTTTTTCTTATGGCAGAAATACATGATAATTAAGTTAATGTTCTTCTGTGTTTCCCTAGAGGTTTTGCTACCTTTTGGTGAGTGCTTCAACATATACTTTCATGATGATGTGGGAGTACAGTCATTATCTGCTGTTTGTCCAGGCTGTGTCTCTCTTCCTGCTGGACAGCTTTGCCCTTGTGCAGACAGATAAGGTATTATGACTCTTCAAACTATTGATTGTTTGTTGGAAACTTGAATTAAACAACTACAGTAACTGCAATGTTTTGTTTCCACAAACTCCAAAGGGCATAGATTATCTCTGTTTGTGAGTTAGAGCCAAACCTGGAGTCCAGCTAAAGTGCACATAACACTAGTCATGAGAATAAAGTGGCTTTAAGCTCATCTTTACATCTCGTCTTCTGGGGATCAGGGGTTGGTGGGGCCTGGTCTTCTGGCATAGAGCAATTTGAGGCTTAGGAGAGCCTGAGGGCTGCTCTAAGGCTCACTGGCTGTAACACTTCTCCCCCCCCCCCCCCCCCCCAAAAAAAAGAAAAAGAAAAAAAAAGTGGGGCCTGGACTGTTGCCATGAATTAGTGTACAGCCACATCTGCTTTGCTCTGGTCATGTCCCGTTTTCCTTTGTGTGTGGCAGCAGGGAGGGGAGGTGCCTAGGGGCTTGTCTGCTGGCTCTATACTACTGGAAACTCACTTTGCACTGCATGATTCTCCCCTATAGTTGGTTAAGCAGCCTTTATGGCTGGATAACTTATGTAAACAGAAGGTTCAGTAGGGGGAAATATTTAAAGTTTGGAGCTACTCTAAAAATGATTATTCATTTTTATATTCAATCTTTTATTTAGGTTCTTGTACTGTACCCCTCAGCATGGTATGTGTGTGCCTTCCAGATTTCAAAAAAACCTGCAAAAGTAAACAAACTCCCCCTCCCCAAATACAGAGTGACTTACATCAACAAATTAGCTTCCTTTCCATTCTCCCACAGTGGGGAACAAGTTATGCACACCAACTCTTACATGCTTTAGTCCCAAACTGATGGGGCAATATTGCTGGTCTATTGAAGAAACCACTGTATTTTAAAATGCACATTGTAAATTCTTTCACTGTATATTTGCATATACATAAAGAATTGTAAGTATCAGAATTGCTGGATTCTGTTTACCCAGAGGTAAGTAATGGTAGCAAGTTGCAGTACCTACATGTGATCATTCTAAGTAGTGTGACATGGTAAGGTGATATGCAAGTGAAGTGGAAGAAAAAAAGTATCTCGTAAAACATAGCCTTTTAGTCATGCACTTTTACAAATGTGCTATGGAGTCACTGAGCGATAATTGTGGAACCCAACCAACACTGCTTTTACATAGCTACCTTTCAGAGTAGAAATGTACTTTCTGATATCTCTGGATGGGAGGATGGGTGTTTAGCTAGAGTCTGTCTTCTTCAGCGTCAGGTTAGCAGGGCAACACTGTTTACATTTTACACTATACAAGCAATTTTTGCAATAGACAGAAGTGGAACCACTTTTAAAATACTGAATTCTTAGGATTGTGCAGTGAAAGGATTCACAAATTTCTTTCACTTGTAGTTGTTCCACTGTTTTGTAAACAAGGTATGAACTATAGGTTTGTTTTATTTTTATTTTTTTTCCCAACAGGTGCATGAAGTGTACAAAATCTATCTGTTCTCCCTGTTCCTGGGATATCTCTTACACTTTGAAAATCCAGCTTTATTAGTATCTCCATTACTAAGCCTTGTAGCAGCTTTAATGCTCTCTAAATGCCTTCAGGTAATTGGGATATCGTTTTCTGATTCGGTGTGTAGTTTTTGTTGTTTACACTGAACTCCAAATAATTCACATTTTTAAATATTTATTTTTGCAGATGAATATGAAAAAGGGCACATTTATTTCAAGGATGCTAAAAATAATGTACTTTTACTTGGTATTTACGATATCAGTGACAATGAATTTCTTACTGAAGGTAAGATTTACCTTTAGAAAGAGACATTTAATTTGTTGATGTCCTATAGGGAGGGATGCAGTTATGTCTTTATAAAAGTAATCTTAGCAAAAAAACCTTTTCAAATGATGCTTATCCTGTGAAGCTGTTGTTGGACTAGGTTAATAGAAAATGGAAGAATTAAATCTTTAGCCACTTTTGTTTTACAGGGGAAATATACAAATTAGGGCTGTCAGTTATTCACAGTTAACTCAAACGATTAACGCAAAACAAATTAACTAGATTAAAAAAAAGTCTTGATTAATTGCAGTTTAATCGCATTGTTAAACAATAATAAAATACCAATTTAAATTTATTATAAATGTGGATGATTTTCTACATTTTCAAATGTATTGATTTCAATTACAACACAGAATACCAAGTGTACAGTGCTCACTTTATATTATTATTTTTTTACAAATATTTGCACTATAAAAAAGATAAAATAAATAGTATTTTTCAGTTCACCTCATACAAGTACTGTAGTGCAATCTCTTTAGCATGAAAGTGCAACTTACATATGTAGAATTGTGTGTGTGTGTGTGTGTGTGTATATATATTAATAATGGCACTCAAAAACAAAACAATGTAAAACTTTAGAGCAGTGGTGGGCACTCTGCGGCCCGCAGGCAGCATGTGGCCCATCAGGGTAATCCGCTGGCAGGCCGCAAGACAGTTTGATTACATTGACTGCCGCAGGCACGGCTGCCCGCAGCTCCCAGTGGCCACGGTTCATCGTTCCCGGCCAATGTGAGCTGCGGATGGCGGTGCCTGCGGCAGTCAATGTAAACAAATTGTCTCACGGCCTGCCAGCGGATTACCCTGACAGGCCACAGGTTGTCCACCACTGCTTTAGAGCCTACACATCCACTCAGTCCTACTTCTTGTTCAGCCCCTTGCTAAGACAAACAAGTTTGTTTACATTTACAGGAGATAATGCTGCCTGCTTTTTATTTACAATGTCACCTGAAGTGAGAACAGGTGTTCGCATGGCACTGTTAACTGAATGGAAAAATACTGTATCTTTTGTTTATCTTTTTTACAGTGTAAACATTTGTAATCAAAAATAATAAAATAAAGTGAGCACTGTACACTTTGTATTCTGTATTGTAATTGAAATCAATATATTTGGAAATGTAGAAAGATATCCCAAAATATTTATAATAAATTTAAATTGGTATTCTATTATTGTTTAATAGTGTGATTTTAAAACTGATTAATCGAGCTATTTTTTAATCTCTTGATTAATTGCGATTATTTTTTTAATCATTTGACAGCACTAATATAAATGTGAACAAAGGGAAAATATGTAGTTGCCTCTCATAACTCAAGCATTTTTATCCAAAATAACACCTTTTGGGTTGAAACTAAAGCCCAGTCTACTCTGTCATAGAAACAGTCTGTGAATCATATTTTAAATTGTTTAATAAATGTGCCTCAAGCACAATGTCTGTTATGGCTTGGCTGGCCAGTGTGAATGGGGCAAGCATTCAGATTTTAAAATGATGTTCTAGCCTAGGGAAAAGAGCCAGCAACCAGGAATAGGTGTGAGACATTTTAAGATAGACATTAATTTTCATTTTCATCTGGAACTCGGGAAGGGAGAATCTGTCTTAGTGGGAGTCATCAGGGGCTGGGATTAGACAATGGGATTTTGCTTTCGCTTAGCCTTATGTTTTCTTGACTAAGTACCTCTTCTAAGTCAAGGCCTTTTTTTTAAAAAAAAACTTCCTGCACTCGCTCCCTCCCAGATTCTTCTTGGTTTGTATTACTTAAGATAGATTTAAAAAAAAAAAGTCAATACTCACAAGATTTGTGAGAGAACAGTCAAACGCCTTCCTTTGCTTACTGCATTAAGCGTGGGTTTTCTGCTCTTGGAGCCACAGAAAAATTGGCTGATTCTGTAAAATGCATGAGCTGAATTATCTAGCCAGAACAAAGTGAGTTAAGAAAAGAGTGTGAATGCTAAGGGATATAGTTTATTTGAAGGTATCTGAAACACCCCCAGCTTTTGGCTAAACCAGGGCTCTGTTGACTACGGGAGTCAATTACCATCCTCTTTGGTTTGCTCTGTGCTGGGATTATACCCAGTTTGCAGCTTTCACCCTGCTGGTGGCTGGTCTGGTGGAAGCTGGCTGGCAATTCTTCACTCTTCTCTCCATTTGGAGAACCTGAATGAAGTGAAGAGTATATAACCTTCTGGGAAACACTAAGCAAAATTTATTTAAATGAGATTTTACTGTATTATGAAATTCCTGAACTGATGACAGCTTTGTTTTAACTATATTTTTGGGGTGTGTTGTTATTCCCTGCACTGTTTTGTAATCTGAAGGAAAAGAAGGCTATGTTACAGGTGCTACTTAGTTATCTTCGCTTAATTTTTTTTCAGACATTTGTTCCCCATAAAGAAAATGAGCATGTGTTGAAGTTCCTTGAAGTAAAATTTGGATTAAACACAACTAAGTAAGTTTGAGCTATTTATTTACAGCTGTCTAAAATACATAGAATTTTGAAATTACTTTGAAAAATACAAGCATTTAAATGCAGACGCTCCTAATATTTTGTAGGAGAACTTAGAAACTAATTTTTTACCTTCTTTTTTAAAAAAAACTTTAGAAATTTGGCACATACAGGATGTGCTTGGGGTTTCTGGAATTCTGTAGCACTTCAGTGCCACTTCCTGCAGCAAGGGTAAAAGTTTCTGGTTTGTTTTTTTCAACATTTAAACTCTGCATCAGAGAGCCCTGAAAACATCCTACTTCTAACCAATATTTCTAAGTCCTGGTCTACACTGGGGGGGAGGTAGCGGGGGGGGATCGATCTAAGTTGCGCAGCTGAAGTCGACGTACTTAGATCGACTTACTGTGGTGTCTTCACCGCGGTGAATCGACTGCTGCCGCTCCCCCACCAACTCTGCCTGCACCTCTCGCGGCACTGGAGTACAGGAGTCGACGGGAGAAGGCTCGGGGGTCGATTTATCGCGTCTAGACTAGACTCGATAAATCGATCCCCACTGGATCGATCGCTGCCCGCTCATCCGGCGGATAGTGTAGACATACCCTAATAATAGTGGGAGACTAAGACGATGATGGGAAACCATGGAGCTAAATTCATATAGTCTAGAAAAGGGAAGACTCTGGAGAGAGAGAGAGAGATGGCATCAGCAATGAGTACTGTTACCTCAAACGTATTTTTGTAAGTAAACGGAGGGAATTATTGAAAGTTTTGGAAGATTGTAAGACAAAGCGCTGTAATCCTTAAGGTGAGAAGAAAATGTTAGGGCTGGATATTAAAAATGTGTTCTTAACCATAATAATTGGGCAGGGAACTAGAGTACCAGAGCCAATGACCGGCACCATCACTGCAGATATTCTAGAATATCTTAGATGAGACATAGGTAATGATATTGAAATATGCACTTTGTTGGACTCTGAGAGTTCCTAGCACCTGAGGCCAGTGTTTACAAACTCTGTACAGGAAGTTCTACCATCTCCACTGAAATGCACTTGCCTCTGTACAAAATGACTTCACAGCATTTCAGGACAGGAAGTAAAGAATACAATTACATACAACTGAAATTTCTGGGGGAATTTTAGGAAGGCAGAATGTAATAAGCTTAGCCAAGACACAGTGATTAACATTCCTATTTTTCCTGAAAGCTCCAGAAAGGGTCTTTAATGGCTACATTTTGTCAGGATTTTGGTTTTATCTCAACCAACAGGTGTGTTAGAGATCTGTATATGAGACTTTTACAGTGATTGGATTATTTCACTTTTAAGACATGGAGTTACTCCCCTTAAATCAGTAATTGAGACAAATGGATGAGAGTCCTCCTGGATAATTGTGAAACTTCCCATTAGAATTATGGGAGCTTGATCTGTACTCTCACAATTTCCTGTCTCTCTTGAGGTTATCTTAGAAGGCCTGTTAAAATCTCTCACAATCCATGCTTCTGGGAACAGCGCTGGAAACTGTGGGATAGGTACCAAGATGACAGTGCAACTAAATTTGTTTAGAACAAAACTAGAGGGGACATGGGATCGCGGCACAAGAGTTGTTAAAGTGACTCATTACTAGTGCCCACTAATGTGGACACAATGCACTGTTCATCCTTAAACTGGTTCTGTCCAGACACGTTGATTGAAAATGGTTTGATTCTCTAGAGTAGATGCAAAAAGAAGAAAAGAGGGAGGAGAAGAAAGGGGGTGAGAAGTCCTAGTAAAGATACAGGAGATGAAGACATGGACAAATTCAGTGCATCATTTACATCATCAGTTTTACATTCCAGTAGAGGATACTGATTTCTAGCAATACATAAATTAAAGACTAGACTTTCTCGGTTCTCTGGTTGAATTCTTTTGTGAGAGGAAGGAAGGATTGTCAAGTGATTAAGACTCAGGACTGGAACTTGGGAATTCCATGTTCTTTTCTTGGCTCTGCTGTAAGCTACCTATGTGATCTTCGATAAACTAGCTCAGCTTTCAGTTTCCTTCTCTGTGAAATGGGGATAAACACACTTCCTTTCCTCAAGAATAAGTCATTAGGTTTAATTCCTTGATATCTGTGAAGTACTTTGTGATTCCCCAGAATGAAGTTTTTAGAAATGGATTTTTCCCTGTACAGAAGTGCTTATAAAATGTTATAACCTGCTCTTTTCAGATCACCAAATATACATTTCAAGGATGAGTTTATGAACTGATTTTTTAAAAATTGTTATTGGGGAGGAAATATATTAATTTGGATTCAGCTGAGCAGATGAGCTAATAATTTCTTTTTATATGTGATATTTCTACCTTACTAGGAACTTTACAGTGAACTGGCTTCTTTGTCAAGAATCCCTTCAGACACCATCTCAAGACTTTTTTTTGCGGCTAACTCAGTCATCTCTATTGCCTTTTTATATTTTAGTATTAATTATCTGCCTTTCTTCTGTAACTCAAGTCATTTTTAGGAGAATTAGGTAAGTGGTTTATTTTTTATCACTTATTTTTATACAGCTAATTTGAGGATTATGAAATTATATATGAACGGTTAGTTGTAATCTTCTGATAGACCAGGGTTTAAAACTGTATAAAACATTTATGAATTTAGCAATAGCTTGATAGCAAATATGAGTGGAAGAGAGCTCCATAGATAATTCCCTGATAGGTAGTACATCACCCACCCTTGCTGCCAGAAGAGAGGAGCCCTGGATCCTTCTAAGAGCTTCTTGTGTGTCAGCCTCTGACTAGTGTGTTTCTGCTGCAAGAGGATTTATGTTTCTCTAGTATTTGTCTTCACCACAACCTCCTGGCTGCCATGAATAAGGTGGAGGAATGGAGAGGATCTCCAGTAGTCGGCCTCACCTCTGTCTTTTTTGGCCTTGATCTCCTGTTATGAGTCCCTGCGTCTTCTGCTGCTGAGAGCCAAGCAGTAGAGTAAAACTGACCTGATTCCTTTGTTTCACTGTGGCCCACAGGATTCTGAAAAGAACCAATGAAACTGACTAGTATCCTCTTTGAGTATGTCTTCACTGCGTTTGTGTGTGTGTGTGATTGCAGCAGATGTAGGCATACCTGAGCTTGCTTTGATTGAGATAGCTCACTAAAAATAGCACTGAAATCAGGGCAGGGCAGGCAGTTGCATGGGTTAGCCACCAGAGTACAAGCCCGCCTGGGTACACACTCAAGTGTCTAGCTCATACCACCACTTGTGCTGCTGCAGCTACACTGCTATTTTTAGTGAGCTAGCTCAAACAAAGCTAACCCAGGTGTGCTTACACATGCTGCAGTCAAATCCCTGAATACAGTGTAAACATACCCTTAGTTTGAATCTGTTTTTGCTTGGTAAAACTGTGAGCAGTAGAAGAGGCAATGGAACTGTCTGCAGGCTTAGAATGGCACCACTGCATAGGTCCTAATATAGAAGGTTATCTTTGAAATCTTAAGTGCTAGAAAATTACCTTACTCGTTTCTGAAGAGTTTACATTATGCTGAATGTAATGAAAGGTATAGATTCCCTTCTATGCCAGGTCAAGCTTCCCACTTGTGAGGGGTAAAGATGAGAGTGGATTTTTCAAAATCTGTCAGACTTTTAGGAGATGAAGATTATGCCATATTTATTGGAAAGTTGTTTCCCCTGAGATTTGTAACAAGTAATCAGCTTTGAGGCATGATGATTTTGTCAGTTTTAATTTTCTCATTCTTCAAATTGATTTTCATTTGTAATAAACATGACAACTTTGTGACAAGCAGTGACTTCAATTTGTCCAACAAAACTCTTTTTCGGAAAATCTAAAAAAAGTCCAAAAATTATTTTTTGATTGTGAAGTATTAATAGTCTTAGTTCTCCATTTTGTCACAATTACGTTTATTATTGTGATGTAGCTTAAAATAATTTTATGATTGAATAAAATCTATTCCTTCCCATTCCACCCCTCACCTTCCAAGTTGGTGAATGGATTTGTTTTATATATGCAAGATAGCAATCTAAATCTGATACTACTAGGATCTGTAATGATGAGATTGAACAGTCTTCCATCCTTTTTTCTGTCCTCAAATTATAGGTGCAGTTTCACTGATTCTACAGCTTGTAGTTGGGCTAATAATATGACAAAGCATGGTTTAGCTTAAGTACAGCATACTTCAGTGCAAAATAGTTACATGTGTGAAGCCTTCTTACTCTTGAATTAGATTCTTTGTTAAAGTTATTTATTATTTGTGTTATCGTAGTGCCTAGGAGCCCTAATCATGGACCAAGCCATGGAGCCAGACAAGCACAGAACATAGACAGTCCCTGCCCCCAAAGAGCTTACAATCAGAGTACAAGACAAGAGACAGAAGATAAATACAGACAGATGGACAGGGGGTACAAGGAAACAATAAGACAATATTGGTCAGCATGATAGATAGTGGTATCAGCACACCAGTGGCCTAGCTGTTGTCAAGTTTTTTGTAGGTATCACAGCTTGAGACAGTGTGTGAGATAAATGCTGTTTCATTTTCTTCCAACTGCAGTGGTGGACCACTCAAAGAAAAAATTACACTTGATGATGGCCGAATTGGAGAGAGGCCAGAGATAGCTTATCATGTAATCCACACAATGTTAATGGGTTCTCTTGCAATGATGTTGGAAGGGTAAGTTTTATATTGATATTTCTGTTTTGAAAGTGGCAAAATATTACTGGTATTTTAGTCACCCGTTTAGAAGTTGTCCAAATTGTCCCCCTCCCACATTCTTCTCTGAAACCCATTTGACATATAACACTAATAATTACTCTAGGAAATAGGCGAGTGAGCTTTGCCATATATCGCCAACAAAAAAAAAAGTAGACTATGCTTAAGTGTCTTTGGTTTCTTGAACCCATTTTCTTAGGTTTTTCCCAGCATAAATCTGAGAAGTTAATTGGAACAAATTTTTAATCATTGCCCCGTTGGTCTTCAAATTCAGCTGCTGTGCTAGCATTCTTTTTAAATTCCTATGTTCCATTGAAATCTTATGTAACTTTTTGATGCACCAGGTAGTTCATGGTTAAGGCCGTTCTTGAATCGTGGGATGATTGTCCAATAATTGCTGCTGAGTTGTGGACAAGCCATGAAAATTGTAGAAAAGTAATAATGGACCTATTTGTGGTAATAAGGCCCATTATTACTTTTCCACGATTATTTGCTATCAGGAGCCCGGGGCTCCCACTGTCAACATTGCACTGAAAGTCTAATATCACAGGAGCCGCAATTTCCAAAATATTGCAAATTAAGTAGGGCCTTATTCATGGTGTATCATGGAAACTAGAAATGGAAAAGACCTCTACTCCATCTCATTGTCTGTTTAGAACATCATGAGATGTGTGTTTTGACATGTCAAGCAACAGCAAAGCAGTTTAAAAAGATATTCTGAACATTTATTCTTATGACACTATATGTAATGCTGTTTAGACTAGAACAATGGCATTTTCCAGACTGTTAGCCAAATAAATTTTAGAGACAGGTGTGTGTTTGTGTCTGGAGTCTGAATACAATCTGTGCAATGTCTCATCTTTGGATTTTTGTGGTGTTTCCCAGCATAAAGTATCTGTGGACTCCCTATATGTGTATGCTTGCAGCATTTGGTGTATGCTCCCCTGAGCTTTGGATGACGCTTTTCAAATGGCTTCGACTGAGAGCTGTACACCCAATATTGCTGGTGAGTCATCATTACCAGTCATTTTTAGCCATTGATGGTAGTTGTTATAGCTAATGAGTACATCTCTTTTATAAGTGATGAGTAACTGAGAATTCTAAAGAAACATTTAAGGTTAGAAAAATAGGGCAGCCTGGACAAATGTATATTTAATTGTTGGGAAAGATTGAAAAATTGTCAAACTAAACAATAGCTGGAATTATTCATATAAGGTTTGTTGAGACCATTTGTCTGCTCATGTTTATGCTACAGCCTCTAATCAGGGTTTAAGAGGGATAAATGCTGCAGTGGGAATCAGGACCACTTCTATTGTAATCCCAGCTCTACCACTGATGTGATGAGTGGCCTTGGGTAAATCACATCTCTTTTCTGCCACATTTTACCATTCCATAAAATGGGGATCATATCCAGTTACCTGATTCAAGGGTGCTCTGAGGAATAATTATTTATTGAATGTTTGTACAATGCCTTGGACATGTCACTTGCTATGTAAATGCTAAGCAGTAGTACTCTGTAAGAACTGCCAAGGCAGTTCTTCCAGAGGTAATGTAGTTGATACCAGGTTATGTAAGAACATCTATTTGTTTCTATTTCATGTTTTATTTTGTGCATGCAATTAACTGACCTACTGCAGTTTTAATTGTCAGTAGATTGCTTTGCATACATTCATTACTAGAAATTACCAAAACAGTGTTATACTACTCCTTCTTTGCAAGACGAGGTTGATTAGCTGAAATGCTGCTGTGCTGTATAATAGGCTGTTCTTTTGTATTAATACTGGGATTCTGAATGAGAGAATAAATACGGTTAAAGGGAATTGAATTGCACTTTTCATTCTTTCGTTTTTTCTTTGTCTCTTGATCACCTTAGTGAGAGAGAACCTGTTCACTCTTGCTTCCTCCCCCCAGCTCATGTATGCACTTCATCACTGTTGCTTGAAGAATAAACTATTCAGACCCAATACTACTAAAGTTACAGTGAGCCAAATTCTGCAGTGTTTAATCAAGTAAAATCCTGTTTGTTCATATTGAGTTTTGCTTGATTAAGAACTGCAGAATTTGTCCAAATGTTGTTTAATGTTCATGTCTGAGACTCGTTCTATTACAGCTGACCGCTTTTAGATGTGCGGTGTTGTTGTATACGTTTTGGTCCAAGAATATTGGAAAGTTGAGGTCCAGTAAAAGATATTACCTCTCCCACCTTGTGTCTCAGTTTTTAGGCACAAACAGTAAATATCCCAGATTCCATGTGTGGGGAATAAAGGAGCAATCAGTAATCTCTTTTTTTTTTTTTTTTAATATTCTAGGCTCTCATTCTGAGTATGGCAGTTCCAAGTATAATAGGTTTCAGCTTGTGGAAAGAGGTAAGAAAAAGAGTATTTTAAGTGTTCATTGTAGGCACAGTATAAGTAATGTCTTGCTGGTGAGAGAAGATAGTGCCTATGTGAAGTGTGCTCTAGTGAACACAGTTCTTTAAAAACAGCAAATAAAATCATATATAGTTGTATGTACAAGGATACATAACAATTGTGGCTGGTGCAATT
This sequence comes from Terrapene triunguis, assembly GCF_002925995.2. Taxonomy (NCBI): domain Eukaryota; kingdom Metazoa; phylum Chordata; order Testudines; family Emydidae; genus Terrapene; species Terrapene triunguis. Next base: position 73,510,537 of record NW_020664409.1, read on the forward strand.
AAAACATGCATTAGTCTGTTGTCTGAAGACAAACACATTCATTTAAATTTTGGATTTATAAAGTAAAGTGATTGTACAGAGAAAATATTGCAAAAGTAAAACATTGGAACATTTTTAAGAGTATGTCATCCCATGCGTGTTTTCACTGAGAGGCAGTTAGATAGGTTGGAAGTAGAATTACAGAAGGCAGTTGCAAGTGCTTTATTTGAAAAGCTCCTGTCAACAAGAAATGGAATTCTTAGTTTAGAACCTTACGTAGAAATAATCTAGATGTTCAAATACTACAATAAAGGATACCATTTAGGCACTTACATAGATGTGTCCTGATTTAAAAAAAAAAGTTCAATTCCATATTGCAATAGTTCAGAAAAGCTATTTCTAAATACTTAATTGTTTTAAACAATTTATTTATGTAGGAAGTGTTAAAAGGTTTACAAATCCTTGCTATGTAAATATCAAGAACAAAACAATCAATACAATAGTGAGCTTTTGTTAAATAGACATTATACAGGAATCAGATTGCTCTTTTAACGGGTGTTATCATATTACAGAGTGAATAATTGTTAAAATTTAAGTTTGTAAATGGCAAAAGTATCTGAAAATTGTAGTTCTTCTCTGTACTGAGATGACATGGACACAAGAACAAATGGATATAAACTGGCCATCAATGAGTTTAGACTCAAAATTAGGTGATGGTTTCTAACCGAGGAGTTAAGTTCTGGAACAGCCTTCCAAGGGGAGCAGGGAGGGCAAAAAACCTAACTGGCTTCAAGACTGAGCTCGATAAGTTTATGGCGGGAATGGCGTGATGGGACTGCCTACAATGGCATGTGGCCCATCGGCGACTGCCAGTAGCAAAAATCCCCAACAGCTGGAGATGGGACACTAGATAGGGAGGGCTCTGTTACTACAGAGAATTTTTTCCCAGGTATCTGCCTGATGAGTCTTGCCTGCATGCTCAGGGTCTAATGATCACCATATTGGAAGTGGGAAGGAATTTTCCCTTGGGTCAGATTGGCAGAGACCTTAGGGCAGTGGTTCTTAATCAGGGGTATGCGTACCTGAGGGTATGCACAGGTCTTCCAGGGGGTACATCAATTCATCTAGACATTTGCCTAGTTTTACTAAAATTTCATACAGACAATGAATGACTTGTTTATATTGCTTTATATACTGATGTGTAAGTACAGTATTTGTATTCCAATTGATTTATTTTATAATTATATGGTAAAAATGACAAAGTGAGCAATTTTTCAGTAATAGCGTGCTGTGACATTTTGTATTTTTATGTCTGGTTTTGTAAGCAAGTAGTTTTTTTTTAAGTGAGGTGCAACTTGCGGGTACACAAGACAAATCAGACTCCTGAAAGGAGTACAGTAGTCTGGAATGGTTGAGAGCCACTGCCCTAGGGGTTTTTTGCCTTCCTCTGCAACATGGGGTATGGGTCACTTGCAGTTTTAAATCAGTGTAAATGGTAAATTCTCAGTAACCTGATGTCTTTAAACCATGATTTGAGGACTTCAGTATCTCAGCCAGAGGTTAGGGGTTTATTACAGAAGTGGATGGGTGAGGTTCTGTGGCCTGCAATGTGCGGGACATCAGACTAGATCACGATGGTCCCTTAGTGATAAGGTATGAACATCTGATTCAAATGGTTTATTATTGAAGTTCTGATACAATGTATGTATAGCAGTAGAGTAAGACTTTCTTTACACATCTTCTGACTTCACATATGCTGCCAGTGCATTTAAATTGGCTCTCTGGGAAGCTATAATGGCTTTAAAATGTCAGATATATATCTATTTACAGTAAATAAAACTTGTTCAATTGACTGGGGAATTCTGTACTTCAGATTGTTCTAACAAAACTGTTTTAAGGGTTTGGACACCTAGAGGGCTCTATATGTTACAAATCCAGTTTAAGAAGTTTGTGTCATTATACCATAGAACTGAACTGAAGGAAAGGGGGGGAAAAAGTTGCAAAAGGTTAAAAAGATCCAGATGTTATAATAATTTTCTCTCAGAAACTTCCATAATTTTATACTGAGGAGAATTGTGTTGGGGTCATTTGAGGAACAGAAGGACACTTCAACAAAATGCATTACTAGATTAAATTACATAGTATTGTTAGATCTACTATTACCCTCTGTAGAGGGACAACTGCGATTTAGTTTACTATTGTATGCTTCAAGTTACTGTCTCAAAAACCAAAGGGAAAAAGTTTGTGGTTTTGTTCGTTTTTTAATATAAGGGGTCAGATTCACTCCTGGTGTAAATCCTTTGGAGTTTATGGTACTAAACCATTGAATTTGAACCAAAATATAAAACAGTTTTATTAGACTTTAATTGATCATCTGTAGCAATATTTCTTTTGTGACTGTAAAGACTACAGATTACTCTTATTGCTGTATTTAAAGTTACAATGTTTGAGAGATCCCATTGGGCTTACCATGGTACGTAATAAACTTCTGTTTATTTTCTTCAGTATTTTCCTAGGATAATGACAGAGCTTTCAGAACTGCAAGAATTTTATGACTCAGATACAGTAGAACTCATGATGTGGATAAAGTAAGTGTGAGTTCCTGGATGTATCTCTCTGTTTTGTTTTGCTCAATGCATTTTTGTTTTGAGTAATAACAGCATATTTTATCATAAGACATAAGAACAGCCATACTGGGTCAGACCAAAGGTCCATCTAGCCCAGTATCCTGTCTTCCGACAATGGCCAATGCCAGGTGCCCCAGAGGGAATGGACAGAACAGGTAATCACTAAGTGATCCAACCCCTGTCACCCATTCCCAGCCTCTGGCAAACAGAGGCTGGGAACACCATCCCTGCCCAGCCTGGCTAATAGCCATTGATGGATCTATCCTCCATGAACTTATCTAGTTCTTTTTTGAACCCTGTTATAGTCTTTGCCTTCACAACATCCTCTGACAAGGAATTCCACAGGTTGACTGCGTTGTATGAAAAAATACTTCCTTTTGTTTCTTTTAAACCTGCTGCCTATTAATTTCATTTGATGACCCCTAGTTCTTGTGTTATGAGGAGGAGTAAATAATGCTTCCTTATTTACTTTCTCCACACCAGTCATGATTTTATACACCTCAATCATATCCCCCCTTAGTCATCTCTTTTCCAAGATGAAAAGTCCCAGTCTTATTAATTTCTCCTCATCCGGAAGCCATTCCATATCCTTAATCATTTTTGTTGCTCTTTTCTGAACCTTTTCCAATTCCAATATATCTTTTTTTGAGATGGGGCAACCACATCTGCACGCAGTATTCAAGGTGTGGGCGTACCATGGATTTATATAGAGGCAATATGATATTTCTGTCTCTCTCTATGAGCTGAGGGGTGAAAACATTATCTATCCCTTTCTTAATGATTCCGAACATTCTGTTCACTTTTTTGACTGCCACTGCACATTGAGTGGATGTTTTCAGAGAACTATCTACAGTGACTCCAAGATCTCTTTCTTGAGTGGTAACAGCCAATTTAGACCCCCTCATTGTATAAGAACAAAAGAACAAATGGATATAAACTGGCCATCAGGAAGTTTAGACTTGAAATTAGATGAAGGTTTCTAACCATCAGAGGAGTGAAGTTCTGGAACAGCCTTCCAAGGGGAGCAGTGGGGGCAAAAGACATATCTGGCTTCAAGACTAAGCTTGATAAGTTTATGGAGGGGCTGGTATGATGGGATAGCCTAATTTTGGCAATTAATTGATCTTTGACTATTAGTGGTAAATATGCCCAATGACCTGTGATGGGATGTTAGATGGGGTGGGATCTGAGTTACTACAGAGAATTCTTTCCTGGGTGTCTGGCTAGTGAGTCTTGCCCAGATGCTCAGGGTTTAGCTGATCGCCATATTTGGGGTCGGGAAGGAATTTTCCTCCAGGGCAGATTGGCAGAGGCCCTGGGGGTTTTTCGCCTTCCTCTGCAGCGTGGGGCATGGGTCACTTGCTGGAGGATTCTCTGCACCTTGAAGTCTTTAAACCACGATTTGAGGTCTTCAATAGTTCAGACATAGGTTAGGGGTTCGATACAGGAGGGGTGGGTGAGATTCTGTGGCCTGCGTTGTGCAGGAGGTCAGACTAGACGATCATAATGGTCCCTTCTGACCTTAAAGTCTGTGATTCTATATGTATAGTTGGGATTATGTTTTCCAATGTGCATTACTTTGCATTTATCAACATTGAATTTCATCTGCCATTTTGTTGCCCAGTCACCCACTTTGGAGAGAGCATTTTGTAGCTCTTCGCAGTCTGCCTGGTACTTAACTATCTTGAGCAATTTTGTATCATCTGCAAATTTTGCCACCTCACTGTTTACCCCTTTTTCCAGCTCATTTATGAATATATTGAAAAGTACTGGGCCCAGTACAGACCCTTGGGGGACACCACTATTTACCTTCTCCATTCTGAAAACCTACCCTTTGTTTCCTATCTTTTAACCAGTTACCAATCCATAAGAAGACCGTCCCTCTTATCCCATGACCGCTTACTTTGCTTAAGAGCCTTTGGTGAGGGACCTTGTCAAAGGCTTTTTGAAAATCTAAGTACACTATATCCACTGGATTCCCCTTATCCACATGCTTGTTGACCCCCTCAAAGAATTCTAGTAGATTGGTGAGGCATGATTTCCCTTTACAAAAACCATGTTGACTCTTCCACAACAAATTATGTTCATCTATGTGTCTGACAACTTTGTTCTTTACCATAGTTTCAACCAGTTTGCCTGGTACTGAAGTCAGGTTTATCGACCTATAATTGTCAGGATTACCTCTCGAGCCCTTTTTAAAAATTGGCGTCACATTAGCTATTCTCCAGTCATTTGGTACAGAAGCTGATTTAAATGATAGATTACAGACTACAGTTATTAATCAAAATCCAGTTATTAATATGAGTTTTCCCTCCATACTTGATCATGTGGTTTGGGAAGAGAAAGAAGACAGGGATTATGGGCTTGATATTACTTCCATTGAAAGCAATAGGAACTTGTCATTGACTTCAGTGGGAGCAGAAGCAGCTTCTGCATTGTGTGTGACTTGCTTTCATATAATTTAGTTACCAATCTTAATCGCCAAGTAAAAAACTTAAGTTGGTGAATGTTATATTCTTAGTTCTTTAAATGCTAATTTTCTAATAGCTATTTGCAAAAAACATTGGTGGAGACAAATATCAGGCTTGATCCTGCAAGGTGCATAACCACTTACATTCTTAGCTGTATCAGGGCCAGAGTGCTCAGCAATTGGCAGAATCAACCCTACTGATGGAGGGAATAAGAGATTTAAGTAAAGCAGTAATGTAATGTATTTGGTTAAAGACTTCCACTTTGACCAGGAGGCTATGTCAGTTCTTGTCCATGGCTAGCTGTGTTGGTCATAACTAAGGCTACGTTTTAGTCACGGGTATTTTTAGTAAAAGTCACAGACAGGTCACGAGAAGTAAACAAAAATTCACAGCCCATGACCTGTCCCTGACTTTTACTAAAAATACCCATGACTAAAACTGACGGGGGGCCTGCCCGGGGCCCCCGCAGGTGCTGTGGGAGGGCAGCCCGGGTGCTGGGGCGGGCAGGTGACATCATGCGGCCTGGGACCCCCACTGGTGCTGGGGGTGGGTGGGCAGGCAGCGGTATGTGGCCCGGGACCCACGCTCGTGCTGGGGGCGGGGAGGGTTGGCAGGGCTGGCATGCTACCTACCTGCCTCCACGCCTCCCCCACCCAGCAGCAGCAGACTCAGTTTGGGTGTGGGAGGGGGCAGGGGGTTGGGGCATGGGATGGGGTGAGGCGGGCTCTGGGCGACGCTTACCTGGCTGTGGGGCTCCCCAGAAGTGGTGACATTCCCCTCGCTCAGCTCTGTCCTAGGCAGAGGCGTGGCCAGGCAGTACTGCACACTGCCTCCGCCTGCAGGCACCCCCACCCCCGGCAGCTCCCACTGGCCGCAGTTCCCGGCCAATGTGAGCTGTGAAGCCAGTGTTCTGGGCAGAGGCAGCGTGCAGAGCTGCCTGGCCGTGCCTCCTCCTAGCAGCTGAGCAAGGAGGATGTCGCCGCTTCCGGGGAGCCACCCAGGTAAGTGCCGCCCAGAGCCCACCTCACCCCATCCTGTATCCCAACCCCGTACCCCCTCCCACACCCAAACTCTGCTGCTGAGGGCACGGTGGCCTGAGACTGCCCCAGCAACGGCCAGTGCGCCTGGTGCAGGGGCTGCCTGAGCTGCCCCTGAGCGAGGTGCATTGGCCGCTGCAGAAGTCACGGAATCCGTGACCTCCGTGACAAACTCGCAGCCTTAGTCATAACAAATACTGAGAGTACAACTGAATCTTACTTGAAGAAAAAATAATTTATCTGTAAAAATAAATGCTTTCCCAATGAGAACTACAGGCCCTATTTGGCCCTCACACAGTGCAACAGCTGTTCTGTTGATGCTCCTGGAACTTGTGCCTTTGAGGGTTGAATTGGGCCCCTTGTGTTCAAATAGTTTAGTGACTTTAACTGTACGTCTTCAGAAAAGACTAGGTTGATAATTATGATGTTCCAACCAATTTCCTCTTTTTGTTAATAGCAGCGTAGGATATTTGTCACCCTGTGGATCTTTATGGCAGCAAGTGGAACCATGCCAAGTGCCTAATGACTTTTGCATTAGCCTGCATATATTACACATCAAGTACATAATTAATCATGGTGAATTGCTTTGAGATATGCTCAACAAAGAGCAGTCTGACTACCACTTTTTACAGCTGTTTGTATTTTTAATGAAAATGGAAATTTTTCAGTTCATAACTGAATATCTTTATTGGCATCTGCTGGCGGGCCACGAGACAGTTTGTTTATATTGACCGTCCACAGGCACGTGCCTGCGGACGGTCAATGTAAACAAACTGTCTCGTGGCCTGCAGGCCGCAGGTTGCCCACCACTGAACTGAGCCTGTTAAATATTTGTGTGACCTTTTTTGATAGTCAAGTTGTCTAAACACATATGTCTTTTACCAGTACATCTTCAAATAAAATAAAACCTTGCCAGGGCAGAACATATGATAAAATGAATCTGATTATTTAAAAATATTCGTTGTGTGGTGGGACTTGCAGGAGCTTTTAATTGCTTTTTGTTGATAGGTAGGTAAAATAACTGAGACATATTTTCTGAGTATAGCTTTTGAACTACCTTTATATAAAAATTTGTATTTCTTTTATAGAAGCTCTGCTAGGTGTATATAAATATGTAGCATCTCTTTTCTTGTTCTGTGGTTTTCATTTTTTCTATAGTTATTGCCACATTTCTTTTCCTCCTTCGCCTTCCACCCATTCCTGTGTGTGCTACTTGGCATTCTCCTGCCAGCTCAGAAGACAAGGATCCCAGTCCCTTCAGGACCAAGTACTGTTTCATGAATTAAATGATGCAGAAGTGAATGGCAGTTAGCCAACCCTTCTCTCCACTCTCTTCATCAGGAGGCTTCTTAATCAGCTCATGCTCCTAATAAGCCTGGGCTTCCACCTAGGAATGCAAAGGACTTTGATCATGCTACTAGGCCACTTCATAGCTGATTGCTAAGAAGAGTAATTTCAGTTAAATGTGTTAGATGCATAATGGTATCTTCATGAGCTGGAATTTTTACCTTAGCAGGTTATAAGATTCATTTGGGTGTTAGAATTGATATAAAATATTGTTTTAGAAAATATGTCCTTGTACTTAAATGCATGAAGTGATGTTGTTTTTTGTAGAAGACAGGCTCCTGTTGCTGCTGTGTTTGCTGGAAGTCCACAGCTAATGGGTTTGATTAAGCTGTGTACTGGATGGATGGTGGCAAGTCTACCTTCATATAATGATGTTGATCTTCTACAAAGAAATGAGAATGTGAGTATCTGATTCCAAAAATGTATTGCGGTATCAGTGATTCATTCTTCATTCGTTATGTGGGAAATGAGTTGAGGTGCTTGATATGTGTAGGAGCATTGAAAATTATACATGTCAAAGAAGATAAGGCCACCTGATGGTCTTGTGGAGTTGGAGTTCCAACATGGGATCCAAGTTCAGGTCTCCGTGTCCCTTGTTTCCCGGACCACCTGGGGTGAGCAATTTTTATTATTTATTTATGCTAGTGCCCACCATGTGGCAGGTGCCTTCCAAACATTAAATACCAATGGAGTTTACATTCTAAGGATAGACAAGTAGACAGAGGTTGGGGAAGGGTAATATACATGGCAGCTTGATTCACCATAAGCAGCATGGCAGAAGTGGGTTTTAAGAGGGACATGTTAGGAGAGTTGTGGACTTGCCGATGAACTCAGGGAGGTTTTGCCATGCATAGAAGACTGTGTGGAAGAACACTCAGGAACACTGAGCGAAGGGCATCGGGGGCCAGTGTGAAATATGACAAAAGAAGATAAGTAAAGAGGGACAGAGTTTTATAGAGCTGTGAAGGTGGTGTCAGAAACCTTAAATTTGACATAAGAGTGGCTGGGGAACAAGAAGAGAGATTGAAAAAGCGTGATCGTATCAGTGGGCAAGAAAGATAAATTTAGTGACTTCATTTTGTCTGGATTGAAGAGCAATGTATGTGTTTGAGAAACCAAAGAGGAGGATGTTGCAGTAAATCAAGGCAGGATATAATGAGGTCCAGAATGAGAGATTTGGGTGTGGAGATGGAAAGAAAAGGACAGATCTTGGGCATACTAAGAGGAATACTTAAAAGAAGTTGCAGGACTCGCATAATGCCTGGATGTTTGGATGAGGAAGAGGGAAGAGTCAAAATAACCCTCTATGTCTCAAGTTGGACCCACTGGTATAATTGCTCTAAAGTCCTCCCATGAATGGGTACACAGGAGTGCAAAATAATATTAATTCATTTCCAAAACAGTAAAAATCTCACTTTTTGTATACTGGTATTGTATGTATATGTATGTGATGTGTCTGGTTATTTGGTAAATACAAGATAGGTCAAATTCTTGGGACCCATTTAATTTAGATTATAGTGATTTAATTTTTCCTGCACCTATGTAGGATTATAATTTTTCCCCATCTAGAATCATTTAATATTCAGACCTAGTAAAGTCACTGAATTTAGCATACTTTCTAGTATTGTAGTATACAGTGTGTCCTCATTTATGTATTCACCTCCATATCCCATGAATTAATTTCCCTTGATTGCAAGAGAGGTTTTTCGGATCATTATAAAAATGCAGAAGTGAAGAGCTAACTTTCTGGATTCTGACATGGTTCTGGGCTACCAGCTGAATTCATGGGCAGAAACAGACCTGCATCACTGGAGTCTGAGATAAACATCTTTCAATTAAGATGTTTTGCTACTTAACTGAACCATGGAGCAGAATTGACATCTACTTTGACCATCCGTGCTGGAATTGTATTGTATTCCAGGACTCCGAGGATACTATGTAAACAATTGGCTTCAGAATAGTGAAACGTCGGTAGGCCTGAATGACACTAGAAATCATTTTGTTGCCAGGCAGTCTTGTTTGAGAATACAACAAAAAAATAAATTGGAGAGTTAAGAGTTAGGTGGTTGATTGAGGAGAGATAATTTCTTATTTTACTGGGTTTGACGCCTTGACACTGTTACCTTCTGTCTTCTCATGACCAGTGAATACTGAGGGTATGTTTACACTGCAAATGCCACAGCAGCACAGCTGCAGCTATGCCACTGTAGGGTAGACCCTTGCTACAGCGACAGCAGGGGTTTTTCCATCGCTATAATAAATCCACCCCGCTGTGAGGTGATAGCTCAGAATTCTTCTGTCGACCTACTGGTGTCTATACCATGTGTTAGGTTGGCTTACCTATGTCTCTGAGGGGTGTGAAATTTTCACATCTGTGAGTGATGTAGCTAGGTCGACCTAAGTTTTAGGTGTAGACCAGGCCTGAGTCTCAGCACAACTTTAGAAACTGCATTTTGCCAGTAATGTTATTTTTTTAACAGGAATCGACTGCCTCACATGATTTTAGATGCCCTTTGGCTTATTTTTCCTTCCACTCCTCTCTTGCCTGTTGATCTCCAGTGAGATCTCCTGACACCAAAAAACAGAATCTAAGCAGACATTTCCAAAGTCTTTAGCAGTGCACTTCCGTAGTAGTGGTCGGTAGCTGGTGCAGAATATCAATGCAGCCATGAAAGGTAAAAAAGTGTTCCAAGTTTTCTGTTTAGAAGGACTTGTCCGATCACCTGCTATTACCACGGGGACTACTCTGCAAGGAAATTGAGATCAGAACTCTAAATAGGTTCCTCATTCCCTGTTTGAGGGTGATGCAAAAGTATAGCAGGAGAGTAGCAGTGTCTCATCACTCTCTAGGAACTCACCAGCGGACTTCAGAAGCATGTGACAGACTCCAGAGTGAACCATATGTCTTCTCCTTCATTAGAAGAATAAATAGCCCAAATGTGAAGATGAAGAAATTAAGTGTATTTGAGTTGAGGTGGGAGGATGGGCTGAGCTGGGAGCAGAGTGGAAATAGATTTTCAAAGTTCTGCTGTTGAAGGAAAGGCTGTTAAAACAGGATTTCCCAACCTCTTAGGGCAATTTTACCAGGTTAGCAGCCCAAGACCTCAACTATAGCAGAGTTTACGTCATCTCCCATTCAGCTCCCCATGGTCTTATCAGCTATGGAGCTTTTGCTGTCCACAGTTGTCATAAGCTAAAAATACTAGCCCACTAAAGGACTGACACTGGGGCTCATCTTTTAAGATTCCTCCTCCTTATCTTGAGAACCAGTCACAGAAGCCTGAAGCGTTATTCATGAAATCCTGTAGTATCATATACCAGTGCTTGTAATCCATGGTTGCTAAATACTCTCGACAAATGTCTAGTGCACCAGAGACTTGAAACCTTATGACTAGTCTCCAGAAATCCATTTCACTTACAAAAACATATTTTACCCTTAGATATTTCTGGAAATGTATTGAGTAGCAAATTTATACAATTATATTTTTTAAATAACTGCCTTTTTATAATTTGATGTATATGTAACTTCTTATTCCCAATTACCCAATGTATTTAATATGCATTTAATTTTCCATGGTTTTAATTTGTATTAAATATTTTCTAATCTACAGATTTATCAGATCTATTCAAAAAGGTCTGCCGAGGATATTTATAAGATACTCACATCCTACAAAGCCACCTACCTAATTATAGAGGATTCAATTTGCAATGAGGTTGGACCTGTGAAAGGATGTAGGGTTAAAGACTTACTGGATATTGCTAATGGCCATGTAAGTATCACCTGGAAAAAGTCAAATGTTTGAATGAATAAAGTAATTAGTTAAATTTAAAGAAAAATGAAATTAATGCCACAGGAATACTTGTTTTGCCAGTTACAGTTAGCATGCAGTCTGGAATTGATAAATATCTTAGTGAATCTTAAGCTTTTGTTTTGAAAACACCCTTCTTTTTGAATTTTTTGAAACATATGATCTTTCCCCCAGGTTGTTCCTTAGCCCTGCTGAGTAATCCCTTCTGATATGTTGGCACCTAACTGTGTTGCTTCCCCACCAGTCATTAAATATCTAAGCCTATACAATTAAATTATTTTTATATCTAAAATAGGTTCTGTAGAGTATGTCCTCTTAGGCATATCTCGACTATTTTTAAAACGTTTAAAAACCCTAGTGCAGACAGAGAAAAGTTGTATTGTAACGCATTAACTTGATCACCTCTACCAGCTAACATATTACAATAAACTTATTCCATCTACACTAGGTATTTAAAATATGGTAGTTACAATGATTTAGGTAAACAAGCCCTTAGATACCACTGTGAAGTATGAGCACCAAATAGGGAATTAAAATCTGCTTAGACTTCTTCATACTGGAGTCTGCTTTTTGCCTTTTCCAGGTTTAGTAACTCTTGCTTACTCTGTTGGTAGGGCTTGGTTTTGGTTTATTTTGGGGGTGGGGGTGGAGTTAGAGGGAGTTAGTGGCTATTCATGTCTTCAGTTTCAGTGAGAAGTCTTTCCAAAAAGTGAGTCTTACAACTTGCTCTGAAAAGGACCAGGCTTTGACTCAGAAGATACAAATGCATGGATCACAATGAGTGCATCTTTGAGAGGAAAGGACATAGTTTACTGACAAGTTGGCAGTGAAAGCAAGCATTTCTTGCCACTCTTGCTGCCCGGGTGTCCAAGATTTGCAATGAGTCCAATAAGACTGAGACTTCATACTACTGTGAATAAAGAGAGAAGTTAGCATCATTGACATTTTGAAGTACACCTCTACCCCGATATAACGCGACCTGATATAACATGAATTCTGATATAACGCGGTAAAGCAGTGCTCCAGGTGCGGGCGGGGCTGCACACTCCGGCGGATCAAAGCAAGTTCAATATAACGCAGTTTTACCTATAACGCAATAAGATTTTTTGGCTCCCGAGGACAGCTTTATATCGAGGTAGAGGTGTATATGACTTCAGTCTCACAGGTTTCAGTTTAAGCCAGACACTCTTCATCTCAGTACTAATCCCTTTAAATCATTAAGAGATCTTTGTAACTGTTAATTCTGTTTGTTGAGAAGAAGGAAGGAAACTGAGTGTCATGCACTCATTGATGCCAGCCATGCACATGGCATCTCACCAAGGGATTTCCTATAAAGATTGAAGAGGAGGCAGAGTCTGAATTAGTCTCTCTCAAATTCTGCATGTTAGAACGGTCAGAGATGAGGACAACTGCCTACTACAGCTCTCTGGGTCTATTTAGAGGAATGATTAAAACCCATCATATTTCTGCCCCATTCACTCCAGCTAAGTCTTACAAATGTGTCAACAACACCATGTGATTAACTGCCACAGGCTGCAGAAAGGCTGATTGTATAAGGAATGACATTTGGTCTTTATCAAGAACCATAAGAAGATCATCAGTGGCTACTAAAGACATCTCCATGCAGTATCTTAGTCTGAAGACTGATAGTGAGGAGTCTGGGATGTTAGCAGTGATATGTGATGCTGACATTTGTCTCCATCTTCTAATTGATTTTGCATAGGAAGAGGAGGTTGTAGACAGGGTAGTAGTTTAAAGATTGTCTCTATATTGGCTTTCCCAAGAAAGTTAAGAATCAGTTTAGTAGGTATTGGCCTGGACAGAGATTCCAATCCACTTGTGTGTATGATGGAGACAAACTTGGTCAAGGCTAAGAGGAGGATTACTACTGTCATTTCTCATTTTGATGCCTATATTTTTAAATAGGGAAAATATATATAAACTTTGTCTCTTTCTAATATTGCATTGCATTCTTGGAAAAAGATACAAGCTCTACTTCATTTATGTTAAGTATTATAAACATTACTTTTTGATTTATGCAGGACCTAGAGGGATATTAGAGAAGACAAAGTCACCTTCCAAAGGGAAATACCCAAGATAATGGCAGTAGTCCAGTTTCAAAATGAAGAATAGTCCAAGATTGCCAGCATATAGAATTAATATTATGGGGTGACTCTCTACCCACATAAAAAGGAAAAAAATTGCTATATCATTCTGCGGCACAAAAAGATTCTAAAACTATGATTGCTTGATGGTGTGACTTGCTTTATTGGCATGAGGCGGCAAGGAGTATATATACTGGCAAATGAAACATGAGGAGAAAATCTCATAAAAAATCATGCTGGATTTGCATCACTGGTTTCATATTCATTTTATGATGTATCACATGTAAAGCTTTTGATACTAAAAGGGGTCTGAAACAGCTTGCATACGAGGAGAGATTAAAAAGATTGTGACTGTTCAGCTTAGAAAAGAGATGACTAAGGAAGGATCCGATAGAGGTCTATAAAATCATGAATGGTGTGGAGAAAGTGAATAGAGAGTGTTATTTAACCCTTAACATGGTACAAAGGGTCACCCAATGAAATTAATAGGCAGCAGGTTTAAAAACAAATATAAAGAATTACTTCTTCTCACAACACATAGTCAACCTGTAGAATCATGGTGAGGGGATGTTTTGAAGGCCAAAGGTATAACTGGGTTTGAAAAAGAATTAGATAAGGTCATAGAGGATAAGTCTATCAATGGCTATTAGCCAACGTGGTCAGGGATGCAACCCCATGCTCCGGGTGTCCCTAAACCTCTGACTGGCAGAAGCTGGGACTAGACTACCAGGGATGGAGCACTCACGATTTTCAAAAAGAGAGATAGGGCCAACTGTGGCAACTGTCGAGGCATTGCTCTCCTGTCCAGTGCTGGGAAGATTCTTGCTAGAATTTTACTGAATCCCTGTACCCTCTTGCAGAGGAAGTATTTCCAGAGTCCCAATATGGCTTCAGGCCATCACAAGGCACCACCAACATGATTTTTGCAGCCAGGCAGATCCAGAAAAGATATCAAGAACAACACCAGGAGCTGTATATGGCCTTTATCGATCGGACCAAAGCCTTTGACTCTGTTAACCATGAGGCTCTGTGGAAAATCATGTCAAAGTTTGGCTGCCCAAGCAAATTTATCACCATTCTAAGACTCCTTCATGACCAGATGACTGCCTCCATGCTGTGCAGTGGCTCTACCTCTGAGCCCTTTGTCATCCAAACTGGCGTAAAACAAGGTTCTGTACTGGCACCCACCCTTTTCTCCATTTTCTTAGCAACTATGACAACGTTAACCCAATACCATCTACCACAAGGCATTGGCATCCAATATCAGACTGACGGCAACCTCTTCAATCTTTATTGTCTCCGTGACAGAACTAAAGTAATATCAGCAACAATAACCGAACTCCAATATGCAGATGATTATGCTGTAGTTTCACACTCAAAGAAGGATCTACAAACAGTCCTTAATTGCTTCTCTGAAGCTTACAAAAGCCTAGGGCTAACTCTGAATATCAGCAAAACAAAAGTTCTTCAACAGCCAGCTCCTGGTCAATCATCAGACCCAGCAAGGAAGATCTACATTGACCGAGAAGAACTGGAAAATGTAGAATAGTTTGTTTATCTTGGCAGCCATCTCTCATAGAGAGCAGACATAGACATCAAGATTCAGCACAGAATCTGCTGTGCCAGCCTTGCCTTTTGCAGACTGTCTCACTGGGTGTTCAACAGTCACAACATCAGAACACACACAAGACTTTTAGTTTATAAAGCGGTGATAATCCCAACTCTCTTCGTTGTTTGTGAAACTTGCATGACTTATAGAAAACACCTGAAAAACCTAAAACACCAGCACTTTCTTCGGAAGATCCTAAACATAAAGTGGGAGGATTGCTGCACTAATGTCAGTGTCCTCACAGAGGCCAACATCTTCAGTGTTGAGGCCCTGATTATCCAGCACCAGCTGAGGTGGAGTGGGCATTGTGTTCGCATGCCTGATGTATGCTTACCAAAATAATTGCTGTACGCCCAACTTACCAAAGGGGAAAGGAAATGGGGAGGCCAAAAGAAACGCGTTGGAGACATCCTCAAGATGATGTGGCATCGACACCACACACTGGGAGACAGTAGCCCAGGATAGGATTAACTGGCGAAGATTTGTCCGTGAAGGAACATCCATTTTTGAGGAAAGTCACCTTGCCCTGGTTACAGAAAAATGCCAGAAAAGAAAGGACAGATGACTGTCACGCAGCAATCGTGGCCCAACGCTGACTTCCAACACTATCTGCAATTTCTGTTAATGAGCCTGCGGCTCAAGGATTGGACACCAAAGGACCCATAAAAAATAAAACCTGTGAAAGAAATCTTCCTCGACCTTGAGGGATTGACTGTGACTCAATAATTGCCCTGTTCTGTTCATTCCCTCAGAAGCATCTGGCACTGGCTGCTATCGGAAGACAGGATATTGGGCTAGATGAACCATTGGTTGGACAAAGTATGGCCATTCTTATTTTTTGAGCTACTCAGACACTTCAAATTCAGTCTTCCCAACACTTAATGTTTTATCTGTTCTTCTAATCCTTTCCTTCTCTATCAGTGACAAATTCACTGTCCTCCCTATCTCCCAGGCTTCATATTCTGGGGTCATCTTTGATTTTTCTTTCATCATTTCCCACTTCTCCTGTCTTTTGCTAAGTCCTGTTAGTTCTTCATTTTTAATATCACCAAAATCTTTCCTTTCCTTTCCTTCACTGTAAAACCACTGTCCATGTTACAATCTGTTTTCTCTCCTAGCACTGGCGTCAGACTATCATGTTGTTCCTTTTTGAATCCCTTTATTTGCTTCCTCACTTACTTCATCAGATGCAAGCTCCTTACCCTCACCTTCAAGTTTCTATGTGATCTTGCCCCCATCTTCATCTCTGTTTCCATTTTCTCTTACTTCCCGTCTGGCTCCCTATGCCCCACCTAATCCTTTTCTCTAATTGTTCTTTCTTCTCTTCCGGCTCTCAGGCCATGTCTACAGCTACAGGGTTGCAGCACCATAGTGTAGGTGCTTCCTACAGCAATGGGGAAGGGGCTTTTCCATCAGCATAGGTAATCCACCTCCCCAAGCAGCGGTAGCTAGGTTGGCAAAATAATTATTCTATTGGCCTACTTGTGTCTACACCAGTGTTTAGTTGGCTTAACTTTTAACTATAGACCAGATTTCAGCTGCACACCTTCACCCTCTGCTGGTTAATAACTCTCCTGTGTTCATCTGTCAAGCACCTTTCTTTTTCAAATCTTTTCCTAAATCCCATTTCTTCAGCAGTCCTTTTGCAGGATCTTCTCATCAGTAATTTCCACATCTTCCCTTATCTGAACTGTTATCCGACATCTTATCTTACATTCACGTTTTCTTATTCTTTGACTATAAACTCTTCATTGCCAGGAATGCAAATATATGAAGTAATAAAGTGACTCAATGATTTCTTGACCAGGTGGCCAAAGAGCAAGCAGGGTTGTTTGATTTATGGTACGTTTGTGAATGAGAAGGCAAAAAAATCATAGAATTGTGCAAAATGAAGAATCTGACTTTTTTTCAGTGGCCCTGTTAAATTTTTTAGATTGTTTTTAAATTGTATGAGGTTGTAGGTCAGGGGTCGGCAACCTACGGCACGCGTGCCAAACACGGCACGCGAGCCGATTTTTGAATGGCATGCGGCTGCCTGCCGCGGTTCCGACCCCCAACCTCACTCAGCCCCCCCGCCCACTGCTCTCCCCTGCGGGGGCAGGAGGCAGAAGCTTCGTCCTGCAGCAGCCAAGCTCCCCTGCTTCTTCCCCCAGCTGTGGTGCAGCCTGCTTTCCTGCCCCTCCTCCTCTCCTTCCCTGTGCCGGCCCTTGCAAAGGGAGTGGGGGAGGAGTGGCAGCGTGGCTGCTCCGCAAAAGCCCTGCGGCCCCGCTCTCCCGGCCGGAGCTCCAGCCGGCGCGCGGCAGCCCCACGGCCCGTTGCTAAAGCCGGCCCTGGGTAAAGGAGGCAGAGAAGAGGTAGGGACGGGGCCTTGGGGCAGGGGGTGGAACAGGACATATCCCTTCCAGCCCCCTGCCATGAGTCGCTCAGGGCAGAGGGCAGGGGGCTGGGAGCATCCCCACGAGCCGAGCACCCCAGCCCTCTGCCCTCCCCCCCAACACCCAGCCCTCTGCCCTG
>NW_020664409.1:73548034-73553038 GCF_002925995.2 Terrapene triunguis
GAGGACGGGTGAAGGGCAAACATAGTACAGTAGAACCTCAGTTACAGACAGCTGGGGAATGAAGGTTGTTCATAACTCTGAAATGTTTGCAACTCTGAACAAAATGTTATGATGGTTCTTTCAAAAAGTTTACAACTGAACATTTACTTAAAGCTTTGAAACTTTACTCCCCACTGCCTTCTGTCCCTATCTCCCCACTGTTCCCTATTCCTATCCCCCTTCCCCCACCCAATTCCCCTAATCCATCCCCCATTTCCCCAGCCCCACCCTGCTCCCCCTTGCCTTGCTCCACCACGAGCCCTCACCGTTGTACAGGAAACAGGAGGGTGGCCATGCAGGGTGCCCAGCCCATATAGAAGAGGAAGATGACCAGCACTAGGACCCAAGAGGTGGTGTCCAGCTGCAGAGGCAGCAAGCCGGAGCGGCCACCCTACCTCACCCAGCAGGAGAAGGGGCTCTGTCCCCTGGAAATGTGCTGGAAGGGGGGGGGAGGCACAGGGTGGGAATGACAGAGCCCTCTTTCCCTTCCCCACCCTCCTGGGCAGGCTGAGCAGAGCAAGGCCTGGGCAGTTTGGTGCTAGAAGAAATGAGAGGGGGAGCAGGGACGTGACCTTGTGTGTTCCCCACACCTCGGGGGGGGGCTAATGCCCTCCTGACCCTCCCAAACTATAACCATGTGTGCAGTTGACTGGGCAGTTAGTAACTCTGGTGTTCGCATCTGAGGATCTACTGTACCTATCTTTAAAAAGGGTGTGACGGGGTCTGCTTACCCCGTACTAGCCCAGACAGGGTTGAGCCCATGGTATTGACAGTGCAAGTCCCGCCTCCCTGGCAAGACTGGGCATGCTCCAAGTGCTCTAGTAGTATAAAGGGAGGGAGCACAGCTCATTCTGGGCTGGAGGCTGCAGGGAAAAAACCTGCCTGGGCAGCTCCTGCGGAGGGCTAGCCATAGCCTCTGACTGCACCAGGAATTGAAGCTGTCCATGGCCCACCTGTACCCCGGCAACTGGAGGAACGCCTGGAGATGACCGGCCCTGCTGAACACAGAGGACCCGACACCTCATGGGAAACCCCGACACAGACTCTGGTAGGAAGTGACCCAGGGAGGGTGACGGAGTGGTACCTCCCACCCGAGGAAACTCAACGTGTTTCAGTAGGACACTCCCCCCCCCCCCCTGCTGAGTCAGTGGCAAGCTGCTATGCCACTGTTAGGGCCCTGGGTCAGGGCCCGGTGGAGTTGGGTGGGCCCAAGCCCCCCTACTGGGGCTGCCACACCCCATAGGGGGTGCCCCAATGCTATAGACTCTGGCCACTAGGCCACGCTACCCTGCACCCAAGGGTGTCGCTATGGACTCTGGCTGCTAGGCCATGCTGCCCTGCACCAAAGGGCTGCTTCATAGACTGTGACCGATAGGCCATGTGGCCCTGACCCTAGGGGTGTGGACTGTCACAAAGGGGACCAGAGGATGTGGGGAATTATAGATCAAATAGCCTAACTTCCATACCTGGAAAGAAACTAACAAATTATTAAGCAATCTGTTTGTAAGAATGTAGAGGATAAGATAAGGAACAGCCAGCATGGATTTGTCAAGAACAAATCATGCCAAACCAATCAAAAGTTTCTTCTTTGACAGGATTCCTGACCTTGTGGATGAGGAGAAGCAATAGACAGGATACAGCTTGATTTTAGTAAGGCTTTTTACACAGTCCCACATGAGTCTCATAAACTAAGGAAATGCAGTCTAGATTAACCTTCTATAAGATGGGTGCACAACTGATTGAAAGACCATAGTCAGAGTAGTTAATTGTTTGCTGTCAAACTGGGAGGGTGTATATAGTGGGTTCCTGCAAGGGTCAGTCCCAGGTTGCTACTAATCAATAATTTCCTTGAAGACTTGGATGATGAGTTTGTCAGTTTGACCGTGTGCTTCATTGTTTGTTTGAACAGTGTGAATTGGGAGTGCTTTGTTCCAGGTGGGCCTTGAGTGGGCCTGACTGGTATAAAAAGGCAGTCAGTAGCGAACCAGCTGAGCGGCGAACAGCGGAGGCTAACAGAGGGAGTTTGCCTGGGATCTGTCAGAGAGCCCACTGAGCCTTACATCTTGCGGGCTTCTGTGAGTTGCTGCAACAGCTGAGGAAGCTCTTAGAAGGAAGGTGATATGGAAGGTGAGCGTTCAGTTGTTGTAACCTGCACAGGTTGTGCCATGTTTGTCTTTCTTCCACAGGACAGAAGCCACTTTGTCTGTACAAAGTGCAAGCTGGTCTCCATATTGGAAGAGAAGGTTCGAGGTCTGGAGAAACAAGTATCGACCCTGTGTTGCATACGAGAAAATGAAGATTTCCTGGACAGACGTCAGGATATGCTTCTACAGGCACAACGTTCTGAAGAATCAGAGCAGGTTGCGCAGAAGGGACTGAGGGACAGTGAAGAAAATTGGCAGCATGTGACCTCCAGAAGAAAGAGGAGCGTCCATGTACCAGCAATGGAGATACAGGTGGGCAAACATTTTCATGTTCTCTCCACAGGTACTAATGCGGAGAGTGGAGTAGATGATACATCTGAGGGAAGGGAGCAGAAGGAGACTCCACTGATTGGAAGGCATGAGATGCACTGTCCTAGGGATGGGGGTTCCACGACCACCGCTCCCAAGAGAAGGAGGAGGGTGGTGGTGGTTGGGGACTCCCTCCTCAGAGGGACTGAGACATCTATCTGCCGCCCTGACCGAGAAAACCGAGAGGTCTGCTGCTTGCCAGGAGCTAGGATTCACGATGTGACGGAGAGACTGCCAAGACTCATCAAGCCCTCGGATCACTACCCCTTCCTGCTTCTCCACGTGGGCACCAATGATACTGCCAAGAATGACCTTGAGCGGATCACTGCAGACTACGTGGCTCTGGGAAGAAAGATAAAGGAGTTTGAGGCGCAAGTGGTGGTCTCGTCCATCCTCCCTGTGCAGGGAAAAGGCCTGGGTAGAGACCGTCGAATTGTGGAAATCAACGAATGGCTACGCAGGTGGTGTCGGAGAGAAGGCTTTGGATTCTTCGACCATGGGATGGTGTTCCAAGAAGGAGTGCTAGGCAGAGATGGGCTCCACCTAACGAAGAGAGGGAAGAACATCTTTGCAAGCAGGCTGGCTAACCTAGTGAGGAGGGCTTTAAACTAGGTTCACTGGGGGAAGGAGACCAAAGCCCTGAGGTAAGTGGGGAAATGGGATACCGGGAGGAAGCATGAGCAGGAGAGTGCAAGAAGGGAGGACTCCTGTCTCAGACTGAGAAAGCGGGACAATCAGCGAGTTATCTTAAGTGCCTATACACAAATGCAAGAAGCCTGCGAAACAAGCAGGGAGAACTGGAAGTCCTGGCACAGTCAAGGAACTATGATGTCATTGGAATAACAGAGACTTGGTGGGATAACTCACATGACTGGAGTACTGTCATGGATGGATATAAACTGTTCAGGAAGGACAGGCAGGGCAGAAAAGGTGGGGGAGTTGCATTGTATGTAAGAGAGCAGTGACTGCTCAGAGCTCCGGTATGAAACTGCAGAAAAACCTGAGAGTCTCTGGATTAAGTTTAGAAGTGTGAGCAACAAGGGTGATGTTGTGGTGGGAGTCTGCTATAGACCACCAGACCAGGGGGATGAGGTGGATGAGGCTTTCTTCCGGCAACTAGCAGAAATTACTAGATTGCAGGCCCTGGTTCTCATGGGAGACTTTAATCACCCTGATATCTGCTGGGAGAGCAATACAGCAGTGCACAGACAATCCAGGACGTTTTTGGAAAGTGTAGGGGACAATTTCCTGGTGCAAGTGCTGGAGGAACCAACTAGGGGCAGAGCTCTTCTAGACCTGCTGCTCACAAACTGGGAAGAATTAGTAGGGGAAGCAAAAGTGGATGGGAACCTGGGAGGCAGTGACCATGAGATGGTCGAAGTCAGGATCCTGACACAAGGAAGAAAGGAGAGCAGCAGAATACGGACCCTGGACTTCAGAAAAGCAGACTGATTCCCTCAGGGAACTGATGGGCAGGAACCCCCTGGGAGAATAACATGAGGGGGAAAGGAGTGCAGGAGAGCTGGCTGTATTTTAAAGAATTCTTATTGAGGTTGCAAGAAAAAAACATCCCAATGTGTAGAAAGAACAGTAAATATGGCAGGCGACCAGCTTGGCTTAACAGTGAAATCCTTGCTGACCTTAAATGAAAAAAAGAAGCTTACAAGAAGTGGAAGATTGGACAAATGACCAGGGAGGAGTATAAAAATATTGCTCAGGCATGCAGGAGTGAAATCAGGAACGCCAAATCACACTTGGAGTTGCAGCTAGCAAGAGATGTTAAGAGTAACAAGAAGGGTTTCTTCAGGTATGTTAGCAACAAGAAGAAAGTCAAGGAAAGTGTGGGCCCCTTACTGAATGAGGGAGACAACCTAGTAACAGAGGATGTGGAAAAAGCTAATGTACTCAATGATTTTTTTGCCTCTGTCTTCACGAACAAGGTCAGCTCCCAGACTGCTGCACTGGGCAGCACAGTATGGGGAGAAGGTGACCAGCCCTCTGTGGAGAAAGAAATGGTTTGGGACTACTTAGAAAAACTGGACGAGCACAAGTCCATGGGGCCGGATGCGCTGCATCCGAGGGTGCTAAAGGAGTTGGCGGATGTGATTGCAGAACCATTGGCCATTATCTTTGAAAACTCATGGCGATCGGGGGAGGTCCCGGATGACTGGAAAAAGGCTAATGTAGTGCCCATCTTTAAAAAAGGGAAGAAGGAGGATCTGGGGAACTACAGGCCAGTCAGCCTCACCTCAGTCCCTGGAAAAGTCATGGAGCAGGTCCTCAAGGAATCAATTCTGAAGCACTTAGAGGAGAGGAAAGTGATCAGGAACAGTCAGCATGGATTCACCAAGGGCAAGTCATGCCTGACTAACCTAACTGCAGGGCCGGCTCTAAATTTTTTGCCACCCCAAGCAAAAAAAAAATAAAAAAATACGAGCACCACCCCGCCGTA
>NW_020664409.1:73553138-73671991 GCF_002925995.2 Terrapene triunguis
CCTCGCCCTGAGCGCCGCCTTGCCGAAACAACAACAAAAAACCCCGACCGCCGCCCCACCGAACCACCCTCCCCCCCCCGAGCGCCGCCTCGCCGAAACAAAAAAAAACCCCAAAACAAAAACCGCTGAGCGCCGCCCCGCCAAAACAAAACAAAAAAAACGGAGCACTGCCCCACCACTCGAAGATTGGCCACCCCTTAGGAGGTGCCTCCCCAAGCACGTGCTTGTTCGGCTGGTGCCTGGAGCCGGCCCTGCCTAATTGCCTTCTATGATGAGATAACTGACTCTGTGGATGAGGGGAAAGCAGTGGGTGTGTTATTCCTTGACTTTAGCAAAGCTTTTGATACAGTCTCCCACAGTATTCTTGCCAGCAAGTTCTCATAGACTTTAAGGTCAGAAGGGACCAATATGGTCATCTAGTCTGACCCCCCAGTAGTATGGGCTGGATGAATGGACTATAAGGTGGATAGAAAGCTGGCTAGATCGTTGGGCTCAACGGGTAGTGATCAACAGCTCCATGTCTAGTTGGCAGCCAGTTTCAAGTGGAGTGCCCCAGGGGTCGGTCCTGGGGCCGGTTTTGTTCAATATCTTCATTAATTATCTGGAGAATGGCGTGGACTGCACTCTCAGCAAGTTTGCAGATGACACTAAACTGGGAGGAGTGGTAGATACACTGGAGGGTAGGGATCGGATACAGAGGGACCTAGACAAATTAGAGGATTGGGCCAAAAGAAACCTGATGAGATTCAACAAGAACAAGTGCAGAGTCCTGCACTTAGGACGGAAGAATCCCATGCACTGTTACAGACTAGGGACCGAATGGCTAGGAAGCAGTTCTGCAGAAAAGGACCTAGGGGTTACAGTGGACGAGAAGCTGGATATGAGTCAACAGTGTGCCCTTGTTGCCAAGAAGGCTAACGGCATTTGGAGCTGTATAAGTAGGGGCATTGCCAGCAGATCGAGGGACGTGATCGTTCCCCTCTATTCGACATTGGTGAGGCCTCATCTGGAGTACTGTGTCCAGTTTTGGGCCCCACACTACAAGAAGGATGTGGAAAAATTGGAAAGAGTCCAGCGGAGGGCAACAAAAATGATTAGGGGGCTGGAACACATGACTTATGAGGAGAGGCTGAGGGAACTGGGATTATTTAGTCTGCAGAAGAGAAGAATGAGGGGGGATTTGATAGCTGCTTTCAACTACCTGAAAGGGGGTTCCAAAGAGGATGGATCTAGACTGTTCTCAGTGGTACCTGGTGACAGAACAAGGAGTAATGATCTCAAGTTGCAGTGGGGGAGGTTTAGGTTGGATATTAGGAAAAACTTTTTCACTAGGAGGGTGGTGAAGCACTGGAATGGGTTACCTAGGGAGGTGGTGGAATCTCCTTCCTTAGAGGTTTTTAAGGCCTGGCTTGACAAAGCCCTGGCTGGGTTGATTTAGTTGGGGTTGGTCCTGCTTTGAGCAGGGGGGTGGACTAGATGACCTCCTGAGGTCCCTTCCAACCCTGATATTCTATGATGGAGTGGAGTGAGTACTTATAAAATTTGCAGATGACACCAAGCTGGGAGGGGTTGCAAGCCCTTTAGAGGACAGAATTAGAATTTTAAAAAGTGTTCATGTTGGGCCAGATCCTTAGCTGGTGTAAATCAGTGTAGCTCCATTGAAGTCAGTGGAGTTCCATTGATTTATACTGAGGATCTAGCCAAGTAGGCTTTTAGACTCAATTATATTGTTGAATGTGATGTGTTGGACTTTTTTGGTCACTTAGCCTCTATTGTGAAACAAATGTGTTTGGTTCTCCTTTCAACCTTCTCTGTTTCAGAATTATTGAAGCTTCATATGAGAGTCGTGGAAGCTTTACACAAGTAGCTTGGAAGAGACAAGGGGTAATGGAGAATGCTGGGTGCCAAAATTTTTATCACAATTTGCCTGATGCTTCTGGCTGACAAAAGCAGGTTCCAGACACATTCAGAAACACTTATTCATAGCAATTCTGGTCAAATGTGCCCTACTTATATTGGTATCTCTTTTCTCTAAGTATTAGTGTGGGATTTTTATCCCTTGCTGGGGGAGGACTGTGGTTTTTGTCCTTATGTACATTTTTGTGCAATCAGATGCCTTTGTCTCTTAAGTAAAAGAGAGGCCATTGGGCTATTATGTAGCCTAGGGGGTTTGTTCTCTCCCTCATGTGCATGTAAATGCCATCAATGGGAATGACGTGTGCGCATCAGGGAGGAAATAGAGGTCTAAATTTAGATCACTGGCAGTACATGTTGACAAATGAGGTCTAGCTTCTCAATGCTAAAGAGATGTTGTGCATATTCTCGTCTCCTCTCCCAGACCAAGGATCTCCACATGTAGAAGCTGATTCACATTTCAGATGGGTTGCACCCTTGCCACTTTGGCTTGGGTGAACCCAAGCTCATAAGGGCACAGAGTAGAATGTCATACAACGAATGAATTAATGAATGAAGATTTGACTTCAACTTTTTTTTATCACCACTAGTGGTTTGACCCAATCTTTGTATTATGTTTCCTGGGATGAAAGAAGTAGGAATTCATCCTTCACTATTCCCAGTCACAACAGCTACAGTTAGCGTTCTTTTTCATCATTGATGAGAATGTTGTGATTAACTTCTGTTGGTAAAAAAAGACTATCTGCTAAGCTACACAGAGCTCTTATTCAGGTCATTTAAAGTGCAGTGGCACCTTGTCACGTGGTATGCACACCCTGTCCTCCTTTGGGGCATGGCAGGGTTGTGATACCACCATGGTCAGTCTTCCTGACAGTCTTTAGGCTGAAAGCAGCATGGCCTCGCAGCCAGAGTAAATATAACAGGCTTCACGTACAGAGCAGTGCAGCCTAATGGCTAGTACCCAGGGGGCCACCACAAGGGGAGACAGCAACTCAGGTAGGGGGCCCCAGGCAACTCCACCAGGCCCAACCCAGGGCCCTACCAGTGGCAGAATGGTCCACCACTGGGTCAGCATGGAGTCCCACCAAAACACGCTGACCTCACTCAGGTGGAAGATATCACTTGCTCACCCTTCCTGGGCCACTTCCTACCACACTTCCAGAAGCTGCAGTCCATGGGGCATTGGGGTCTCTGAGCTCCGCAGCATGGATGAGTCCCTGGAGCTCTATTGTCCACAGACCTCTGGTCTGACTCTCAGAATCTCCAGCTCCCAGCCACAAGCAAGGGTTGTGACAGCTCTTCAGCTGAAGCCTCCTCCACCAAAGGTCTTGTCTCTCTAGCAATCAGCCTAGAATGAACTGGGATGCTCCCTTTTATACTGAGGCAGCAGTTGGCGCATGCCCAGCATGGTCTGAGGGGCGGGACTTCCGCACCCCATAGCGTGGGGTTAACCCTCTCTTGTCCAGTGTGTGGTATGCACACCCCGTCACACATGTATATACATTGTGAGTTCCTTACCTACTATATAGAAATGACTACCTGGCTATTATATTCCTTTCAGATAAATTCTTGAAACTATTCCTGTGTTCCAAGGCCCCACTGAACCCTTTCTGTTCTCCTCTATTTCTTTCACTAATTGATTTTTTTTAATGTGATTAGAGTGTTTGTTTGAAAATCTTTTCATATAAATTCATGGACACATGCTTTACTTGAGGTTAGCTCACTGGGAAAGTAGCTTTCACTCTTCTGTGCACTAGGAAAAAGTATCAAACTCTGTCTATTTCTGCTGGAGACACACAAAGGAGCAGGTGGGAGAACTTCATTTAAATAGTACAAGGATTTGGGAACAGAATACTCTAAAGCGGTACTGAACTCAGTGGGACTACTCATGTAAAATTAAACATGTGTCTGAAGGATAAAGGCTGTAGGGCCTAATCCTGCTTCCATTACATGAACAGATCTCTTGACTTCAGGATTACTCCTATGAGTAAAGACTGCAGGATCGTATCCATAAAGCAAAACTCTCATTGAAAATGAGGCTAATTATTCTTTATTTTAGTAATAAGTATTTGACTTTTATATGGTAAAACTTTTGAAAATTTTACATTTAAACCCCCTTGTTTGTTAAATCATTTCTTGCATACAGTAGGATGAAATGGATTATGGTAGGGTATAATTTTCCTGGAAACTTGTTTCTAATGTATACTGTCTGAAACTTGTAAAAATCTCCTCTGTAAAATATGAAAAACCTTGCTGCTTATTTTTCCCAACATATATTTCTTACTCTTCAGATTGCAAACAACTTGTGATGTAAAGTACCTCTCATCTGCTACTTACTGCAGTATTGTTCCCTTTGTTCCAACAGGAGTTATATAAATCTTCTTCCCTTGCCTACAATACATCAGAAACAGCTTCTGGTTATTCTAGTCGATACTTGAATGACAAGTAGACAATCATAGAGATGCTCTTTTGTGCTACTTTTGGTGGTTTCCCCCCCCTCCCCCGCCTTGATATGAGTAAATTAGCTACAGATTTTAACCGCCACAACAAATAATGCCCCCAGTATTCCATCCTCATTCAAAAAACAATGCTTTGTCAAGGAGCAATGTGTTCACATAACAGTAATATATATGTAGCTATTTCAATAATCACAGTTTGAGGCACATTAGAATAATCTGAGATGGAGAAACTGATGCTGCAATGCATTGTGCACAGGTGCTGTTTGTGGAATGTGTTGCAGAATTGCAGCCTTTGGAGAGGAAAGGGAGTGGAAACAGGGCCGGCGCTTCCATTTAGGCGACCGAGGCAGTCGCCTAGGGCGCCAGGATTTGGGGGAGGGCGGCATTTTGCCAGCCTTGGCGGCAATTCGGCGGCGGGGGGGTCCTTCCATGCTTCGGGTCTTCGGCGACAATTCTGTGGCAGGTCCTTCACTTGCTCCGGGACCCACCGCCGAAGTGCCCCGAAGACCGGGAGCGTGGAAGGACCCCCCCGCCACAGAATTGCCGACGATGACCGGGAGCGCGGAAGGACCCCCGCCTAGGGTGCCAAAAACCCTGGTGCTGCTCCTGAGTGGAAATCATGGTACTTGGGCACACTCACAATCCGACTTTAGCTGAGTTCCTGCTAACCATGAACAGCAGTGAAATAGTTAATTGTGCCTAATAAGGACTACTTAAATATCTGTGGAGTTAATAACCAAGCTTGCCCCTTTTAGAGCTATTATTTAAGGAGGTCTGGAAAATATATTTCACAATTATAACATTTGGAAATATACCTTTGGAATAATGAAAGGTAAATGCTAAATAAACGGATGGAACTTGCTTCATTATCCCTAAATCATTCCTATCAGTTGGCTGCTAAGGCTAGCTCGTACTATCGAGCATGAAGGTGATTTCACTGTCCAGTTATGCAACTTATCCCCTTGCCTGTTTTTAAACGATCTAAATTTTCTTTGCTGTAAACTGAGACCACTGGCTGCTGCTGTTGATTCATTCACCTAAAGCAACTAAGCAAGGAGGTTTGAGTCAGACAACTCTCCGGTACCAGATTCGCTAGACTTGTCGGGACTTTCTGGGTCCATGTTGTAAATAAAGGGCGGGGAATGGGTGGACTGGCTCCCCTGGCCGAGGGCAAGGGATCGCTCGCTCTGGAGGAGAGCACCAGCCCCACCCCTATTTCTGATTGGTCGCTGGGCAGGGGGCAGAGCGGGCGCTCCACGTGCAGTCGGTGTGGCTGGGCGCCGGTCAGATCAGCGCCTAGAGCCGGTGCCGCAGCCTGCCCTGCCCGCTGATGCTCTCTGCCTTGCGAGCGGCTCCGCACCGCTACCGGAGGGGGATGTACCCGGAGCGGGGGCGCTGCCACGCCTGGCAGCTGCTCGCCCTGCTGCTCCTGGCCGGGAGCGGCCGCCAGCTCCTCTGCAGGGCGGCGGGGCCCCGAGCTAGCGGCACTTCTCGCCTGCTCCGTTTCTACGGGCAGGTGCCGGAGAACAGCCCGGCGGGGACACCAGTGCAGGGGCTGCGGGTGCCGCTGTGGCGGCTGCTGAGCCCTGGGGAGCCGCCGGGGGAGTGGGCGCTGGAGGGGGCCGGCGCCTCTCGCTTCTCCTTGCACCTGGGGCCGGGGCTGCTTCTGCTACTGCGGACGGCCCAGTGCCTGGATCGGGAAGCCCGGCCGCGGTACACCCTGTCCTTGCGGCGCTCCTCCCGGCGGGCGCTGCTGCGGGTCCGGGTGCTGGACCGGAACGACCACCGGCCCCGCATCCCAGCCGGGCCGCCCCTGGAGGTGGACGAGCTGGCGCCGCTGGGCAGCGAGGTGGCCCGGCTGCGCGCCCTGGACGGGGACGAAGGAGCCAACGCGCTGCTCACCTACAGCTCGTGGCCGGCCGGCGCCGGCAGCCGCCTGCTCTTCGTGGTGCCCCGCAGCGGGCAGGTGCTCACGGTGGGCTCCCTGCTGGGGCGCCGCAGGCTCAGCCTCTGGGTCTCGGCGCAGGACCACGGGCTGCCCCGGCCTCTGCGGAGCCCGGCGCGGCGTCTGCAGCTGACGGTGCGGAGAGAGGGCGCCCGCAGGGCCCGCTCGCTCCTGCCCCCGAAGCAGCCGCCCGGCTCCGGCTCCGGCTCCATCTCCTACACGGCGCGGGTCCCGGCCGGGGCGCGGCTCGGGGACCCCATATTCACCGTGCCGGACACCCGCTACCAGGAGGCCGGCAGCTGGTTCGAGCTGGCTTCTCCCGCCGCCCCCGTGGAGCTGGAGCGGGCGTCAGGCCGCCTCCACCTGAGCCGGGAGCTGCCGCGGGGCGGCCGCGCCGAGGCGCTGGTGAGAGTGCACCGGCGGGGCGGGCAAGGTAAGGCTGGTGCTGCCCGGGCGCGGAGCGGGAAGGCGGGGGCCGCTGGTGGCGGCGCTGGGTGCCCGAGACGGGGGCCCAACTTGCTCGGCCCCCCAGGCGGTACTGCCGCCTCTCCCCGCAGAGCCGCTCGGGCTGCCCATGATCGCGGCTGTTCCCCTAAAGGCTGCGGCGCTCTCGGGCTAACGCGGGGGCTCCGCGGGTGCTGCACAGAACCGAGAGGTGCGCGCAGCCCAAGTCAGGGGACCCTGTTTCCTCTCCCGGCCGGCTGGGGTGGAGGGAGTGGGGAACAGGGGGGGGTGTTTAACTGCATTAGAACTGGCTGTCCCCGGTGCTGCCCTAATAGCATTGGTGGCCCCTGCTGTGTCGCCTTGTCTGAATGCGCGCCAACGTGTGGTGGCCGGCAAGACATCGTCTGATGCGCACTGCAAACAGCGCCGAATACCCATAACCTAGAGGAAGTACCGTTTTTATACTGTGGATGCTGTTGTGGGGTAGGTCTGCTTCAAATCTCCTGAAATGTGTTGCGCTCAAAACGCCCTACCATCGATGCTGTGCAGTATGACATCAGTATGAGCCTATATAAGATGTGCCTGTCTGCACACTCAGAATGTGTGCCTGTTGCAATCTGTTGCTTTTGATTCTGATAGGAAGACATTGGGGATTTTTAAATGGTCTTCTGAATGTCTTAAGATTTCCCACCTCTTTCCAAATCAGGCTCATGAGCACAATAATGAATCAGGGGCAGTGAGCATATGATGAAGGGTCTGACTGGGGAAAGCGCATAGAGTAATTTGAAAACAAAGTATTTGTGAGTGGAGTTCAATTATGTGTTAATTGTGACCTGTGGTTCTTAAAAATAATCCATAAATCTAAGTCGAACATCAGATAAAAATATTTATTAAAACTGCCAAAACTGTGGCACACAGTTTGCTAAATTTGATAAGAAGCACTGTGTCTACCATTATTCATATGGAACCATAGCACAAAAAGTGAACGGATTAAAAACTTGAATCTCAAGTTTCACTATTTGCATGCATGAAGCCCATTACTGTTAGTGGAAATAGATGTGATATTGGAAAGGGGGGAATAAAACATTTTAAATCCCTTTAAACAGTAGAAACTAGAAATGAAGGTGGGTCAAAATATCAAGGAGTCTACTGTTCTATAAATTGGGTCATGAAACAGTCAAGGTAAACTAAAATATTTCCATTTTCCAAATTGTACATGGGCCACTATGTCTAAGTAATTGTCTCAACTGTATGTCACTTCAGTTCTCTAGTAATTTGCCAGGATGAAAGTTGCTTATGACTTTTGCCTACAATGAGATGTTTACAGATTTTGGAAATGTTATTTTACAGACTGATGACTTGGAGATATGACACATGGTACAAAAAAGCAAATGCAAACATGTTAAACATGGGCTCTACATTATCATCAGACAACTGTGCATGTACTGTTACTGTGCATATACTGAGAATCAAAGAGCCACCAGACAGAGAATTGTTCTTATACACATGTGCAACTCAGTTCAGTGGAGAAATACCATTTACCATAGCATAAATATCTCTTCATTTTTTTAAAGAGACTATGGCTATATCTACACTATAGAGCATATGCTGGCATAGCCCCCTACTGTAAACACCGCCTATACTGAAAGAAGGAGTTTTTTGGTCTGTGTAAGAACACCACCTCCTAGAATGCTATTAAATTCTGTTAACTACATTGACAGAAATGCTAATCCACTGACATAGCTGTGTCTGTGCTGGGGTTTTTTGTCAGCATAGCTGTGTCACTCTAGAATTTGGGGTTTTCACACCCTTGCTGATATAATTTAAGAGTAGGCCAAGTCTGTTTTAAAGCTAACAAGTGTCTAACAGAATTTCTCATTCAGACTACATCAAGAGCTATAAAGGTTTCATATTTGTTCAGGGTGTTGCTTGTCTGTAATTAAATAAAGCAAATACCATTATGAACAGTATTTTATAAAATCATTCATACGGTTGTGATCTGTAATGTGGTACTCTTAAAAATGTTGCTTTTCTACCATGTTCTATACCCTGAGAATGTATTGACAACGGACAAGCCACAGGGTGAAAGAAATTCAATAATCAAGTAGGACAAGGTCATTTTTATACTCCTTCCCTGGGATGCTTTTTAAATTAAGGTAGAACTCTGTCATAATTTTGGACAATCACTAACTTCAGACCTCTCACTTTTTAAATCACTTGTCAGGTGTAGATTATTAAATAGTTTAGCAGTTTTGAACAGCAATATTTTTATGTAGAGAATCTGGTGAGATGTGTAACATTGAACAAATAATATTTTTGTTTTTTCCCTTTACCCAGTTAAATATAATTGTGTCTTTCTAAAGGCTGACAGATTAATCAATATTATGAAACACATATCAAGCCTTACTGCTTTTTACCTTATTAATTTAAACACAAAATTAACAGACCCTTACTTACTCTTTCATCCATTATGTAGACGTTACAAAGGGAAATAGACATTTCCACATGTGCTGCTTTACCACTGACATGTTTGCTTTTATGTTTTAATATTTTAGAGAGAAAAAAGGACTGATTAAAAATTCTGCCTCCATTTTTTCTGATGTACTTTATTTTTGATTAATTTATAGCACTCTTCATGCATACCAGAATCCTAGAAACAGAAAGTACATATTTCATTCAGTTAGGTCACTGAAATGAGTTGCAAGAGTCCAGTATACAACAAGATTAATTTGATTCCTAACTGTTAGAGTAGCTCCTAGGAGCCATAGTCATGCACTAGGTTTTGTCAGCATAGGACCCCATTGTGCAAGGCACTGCAAAACACAGAAAAACACAGAACAAAAAGATGGCGCCCACTCCACAGAATTTACAGTCTATACATTCAATATAAATTCTGTACAGTGCTTATGAATTGCCTTGTTTACTTGTGAAAAGTAAATGTCCATTGTAAGAATGAAAATTGAGAAGTACAGTGCCTGGCTCTCTTCAGTTTTTTATATTATGGTAGCACCCAGAAACCTTGATCAGAATTAGGGCCCAATTGTGTAAGACAGTGTACAGGCATAAAGGTGAATGTCCTCTCTTCCTCAGAGTTTACAATCAAGATTCGTATGTGAAGATTAAATGTTTTAGTTAACCCCATTTTCTTTCTTTTTAATTTTTCCTAATAGCTCTTCTGATG
Source organism: Terrapene triunguis (assembly GCF_002925995.2). Taxonomy (NCBI): domain Eukaryota; kingdom Metazoa; phylum Chordata; order Testudines; family Emydidae; genus Terrapene; species Terrapene triunguis. Next base: position 73,563,082 of record NW_020664409.1, read on the forward strand.
GCATTTTTTGTTAAAAAGCCTATGATCCATGGAGTACAGATCTTAAAAATACATATACAAAATGCTTGTTGCTTGTAAGTGGCTATGATTTCAAATTGAAATATAGGGACCATTTTTGCACACTTAAAGATTCTTTTTTATTTTCTCCCTTGAGATTCTAGAACAAGATAAACCTAATTCCAGAATCAGAAACCCAACCTGGCAAGCCAGATCAAAGGTCACAACAATCCTTTCTTCTCCCGGTACCAGACTGATTCAAAGCATATGTGCATAGCAGGGCCATACCCTCTAATTCAGGTGCCGACAGAGGGGCTTGATCCACTTAAACCATGAAACCACTGTAATAGCCACAGATCATTAGAAGGAGCAGCAAGTCTCAGGATTAAGGTTATTGTGTTACCCTGCATGTATATATCTTTGGAAGAGGCTCATTGTAAAGAATAATGGGCTAGACTACTTTTACCACATGGTTAGTTACTGGGCTGCTCACTGCTTGCGAGACCCTAGATGAGAGAGAAGCAGAAAAATAAGATTAATTTTTGGGGTGAAAATGATGAGTCTTTATATGATGGAAAGTTGTTGTATAGCACTGTATGCAAGGAGCTCTGTTTTGGTGTTTAAATAGCTTCTCTGTCAAAGAAGGTTGAAAAAAGACAAGCAAAAGAAGATCCTTAGGATAGTTCATTTTCTCCTTTATTCTTAATGTCTGGCATGTTAAATCAACTCTTAAGAGCCTGTGACTTCATAGCTCAAAATTTTCATTGTTCTAACAGGGTATGACGTAATCTGCAAAGCCATTTCAAAGCCTGATCAAAGTTGTGAAATATGCCCCAAAATGCTAAACCTAGGGGACAATTTTTAAACAACTTCATGAAATGCCGTGGATGCCTTCCTACTCCGAGAAAGTTTACTGTGTGTATGTGCTTTGTGGATTTAAGTTTATTTTATTATACACATGCAGGAGCGGATTACCACAGATCTTGTAAAACTGGCCGGTATGCATATGCACACCATTTGTGATATTTCATGCCTGCACTGCACATCTGAATTCAGAATTCAGTTTCAGTGTATCTGGATGGAGACTGAATTACACATTTACAAAACTGGAAGCTAAAGGTTTATGCCCAGTTGTATTTAAATGTGCCCAAGCTAATGGACATGTAGGTTACTAGTGGTCACTGGCATGTGCAAAGACCTGATTTGTATGGATAATTGTGGCAATGTATAAACCTATAGGAACATACTTGTGCTCTCTTGCATATGGACCTTGGGTCCCTGATCTTGAAAACTTGGTCCTAGAAGCTTGGGCACAGTTTTCCATGTTTCACATTTTAGTACTAAATACCACTTCAGCATAGGGTTGCTAACTTTCTAATTTATTAAAATTTGATACTACAGCCCCCCTGCTTGCTGGCTTCCCCCCGCTCGCTCGCTCCCCCCACCGCCCAGGAATCACTTGCAGAGCAGGGCTGGGAGCTGATGCGGAGCCTGCCCATGAGATGCAGATAGGAGTCAGCCCTGGCTGAGAAGGGGCTGGTGTGTAGGGAGACCAGATAGCAAGTGTGAAAAATTGGGATGGGGTGGGGAGTAATAGGTGCCTATATAAGAAAAAGCCCCAAATATTGGGACTGTCCCTATAAAATCGGGACATCTGGTCACCCTAGTGGGTTGATAACCTGGCGCCCCCGGTCCCCATGCCCTGGGATAGGCTGGCGATGGCATTTGCAGGCAGCGATCGGGGAGGGGGGGTTGTCTGGGCAACCCGGGCTGGGGGAAATGCCCTTCCCTCCCCACACTTTGTGTGAGAGGCCAGGCTCCGCAATGAGCTGAATGGCCTGAGCTTTAAGGGTGCTGCTCCCCCACCATCCTGTGCTAGACCGGGTTGAGCCCCCATCCGAGTGGCATGAGGAAGGAGGCGAAGCGGGAGCTGGTGCCGCATGCGATCCCTGGCTCAGGTTGCGGCTCTGGTGTCAGTCATGCGTGTCTTGTAACGTGTTTCTCGTAGCCCCTGGAGCGGCTTCCCACGAAGATGGGGTGTTTCTGCAGGGCGGGGCAGAGCCGGGGAGCAGAGAGGAGAGTGGAAAATAGGACGCGATCCAAACAATTCAGCGGCGTGGATTGGCACCCACCTGACTCACTGCCATGCTGCCCCCAGCTCTCCGCAAGTGCCCCACTGCGGTCACACATGCTGCAGTGGGCACTCCCTTGCCCCCCTCCCCCCATTCCATCGCCCCTGCGGACAGTAACCAGACTTTTGGTGTCCAGTCAGTACTTCTGACCGGACACTGTACAGGTTCGCTTTTGACCGAACTTTCAAAAACTGGACACATGATAACCAAACCCTACTTCAGCAGTAGACATTTGGTTTTTTTTGATGATCTCCTATCCAAGTACTGGCACAGCACAATCTTTCTTAGTGTCTGGGGTTCAATAGGATTACAACAGGTAGTGATACAGCAGCAATACAGGTAAAAATAATCTCTTTACTAGGGCTATCAAGCGATTAAAAAGATGAATCACGATTAATCGCGCAATAAAAAAACTGAATCACGATTAATCGCATGATTAAACAATAATAGAATACCATTTATTTAAATATTTTTGGATGTTTTCTACATTTTCAAATATATTGATTTCAATTACAATACAGAATACAAAGTGAAAAGTACTCACTTTATATTTTTTTATTACAAATATTTGCACTGTAAAAAACAAGAAATACTATTTTTCAATTCACCTAATACAAGTACTGTAGTGCAATCTTTTTATCATGAAAGTTGAACTTAAAAATGTTAGAATTATGTACAAAAAATAACTGCATTCAAAAATAAAACAATGTAAAACTTTAGCGCATACAAGTCCACTCAGTCCTACTTCTTGTTCAGCCAATCGCTCAGACAAACAAGTTTGTTTATATTTGCAGGAGATAATGCTGCCCACTTCTTGTTCACAATGTCACCTGAAAGTGAGAACAGGCGTTTGCATGGCACTGTTGTAGCTGGCGTCACAAGATATTTATGTTCCAGATGCGCTAAAGATTCATATGTCCCTTCATGCTTCAACCACCATTCCAGAGGACATGCATCCATGCTGATGATGGGTTCTGCTTGATAACAATCCAAAGCAGAGCAGACCGACGCATGTTCATTTTCATCATCTGAATCATATGCCACCAGCAGAAGGTTGATTTTCTTTTTTGTTGGTTCGGGTTCTGTAGTTTCCGCATCGGAGTGTTGCTCTTTTAAGACTTCTGAAAGCATGCTTCACACCTTGTCCCTCTCAGATTTTGGATGACACTTCAGATTCTTAAACTTCGGGTTGAGTGCTCTAGCTATTCTTAGAAATCTCACATTGGTACTTTCTTTGCGTTTTGTCAAATCTGCTGTGAAAGTGTTCTTAAAATGAACACGTGTTGGGTCATCATCAGAGACTGCTATAACATGAAATGCGGGTAATACAGAACAGAATTAATACAATTCTCCCCCAAGGAGTTCAGTCACAAATTTAATTAATGCATCATCAGCATGGAAGCATGTCCTCTGGAATGGTAGCTGAAGCATGAAGGGGTATATGAATGTTTAGCATATCTGGCACGTAAATATCTTGCAACGTTGGCTACAAAAGTGCCATGCGAATGCCTGTTCTCACTTTCAGGTAACATTGTAAATAAGAAGCAGGCAGTAGTATTTCCCGTAAAGGTAAACAAACTTGTTTGTCTTAGCAATTGGCTGAAAAAGAAGTAGGACTGAGTGGACTTGTAGGCTCTAAAGTTTTACATTTGTTTTATTTTTGAGTACAGTTATGTACTAAAAAAAAATCTATATTTGTAAGTTATACTTTCCCGATGAAAAGATTGAACTACAGTACTTGTATGAGGTGAACTGAAAAATACTATTCTTTTGCTTATCATTTTTATAGTGCAAATATTTGTAATCAAAAATAATATTAAGTGAGCACTGTACACTTGTATTCTGTGTTGTAATAGATATCAGTATATTTGTAAATGCAGAAAAACATCCAAAATATTTAATAAATTTTAATTGGTATTCTATTGTTTAACAGTGCGATTAATCACGGTTAATTTTTTTGAGTTAATCGCATGAGTTAACTGCAATTAATCAACAGCCCTACCCTTTACTGTTACATAAACATAGTAATTATTCCTGACTAGTATTATGGCTCCACAATCTTGAGGGTTTTGGCACAAGCTGTTAGGAGGAGAGGCTAGTGCATCTTGGACATGGTTTGATGAAAGTTAAATTTAACAACCTTTTGTAATAGACTCTTAGCGAGTGGCCTGATGGCAAAGATTTGTTTGTACTCAAGAGTCTGCTGCAGTCTTTGGGGGCATCTGATGCCATCCATACTCGCACAAAATTTCTGTAGTCATCAATGGAAGCTACTGAGGGCAGTACTTTGTTGTTGATAGTTGATATCAGCAGTGAGTGAATTGTAAGTATAACTGTGTTTACATTGAGGCTGTGTATGCTTCCATGTTTCAGTCAGGGCCGGCTCCAGGCACCAGCCCAGCAAGCAGGTGCTTGGGGCGGCCAAGGGGAAGGGGCGGCACGTCGGGCTGTTCCGCGGCAATTTGACGGCGGGTCCCTCTCGGAGGGAAGCAGCTGCTGCCGAATTCCCGCCGAAGAAGAAAGCGGCGCAGTGGAGCTGCTACTGGAGTGCTGTCGATCACGATTGCGATTGTGGCTTTTTTTTTTTTTTCCCCACTGCTTGGGGCGGCAAAAACCCTGGAGCTGGTCCTGGTTTCAGTGAAGTAGATAAAACAACTGTAAAACAGAAAAAACAAGTTTTGTATGACTCCCTGCGCTCCCATGCATATCTTCTAGTTAAAATTAGGGTTCCCCAAAGCTAATGTGTGATCAATCTCTTAGCCATAGGCGTGCGCACGGGGTGTGCCAGGTGTGCCCAGGCACACCCTAATGCAGGGGTGGGCAAATGGCCCCACTCTCCCTGCGCGACAAGCCGCGGGGTCTGCGCTCCCAGGCTGGAACGCCCAGCCGACCACAGCAAGTCGCTGGCCTCTCCCCCGCCTTCCCCTCTCCCCTGGAGCCATGCTGCCGCACGCGCAGCGCTCTGGGGGCTGGGGCTGCGTGCTCCCGCAGGGCAGTGTTTGGCTCCACGGGGAGGCAGACACGCTCCCCGCTCATCTGGAGCCATGCCGCCGCGAGCGCAGCATTCTGAGGGGCGGGGCTGCCCGCTCCTGCGGAGCAGCGTGTCTGGCTCTGCGCGGGGCCAAACGTGCTGCGGGGGGCCGCGGGGTAAGGGGTCCGGGGGGGGGGGGGGGGAGGGGGGATTGGATAAGGGGTGAGGGCAGTCAGAGGACAGGGAACAGGGTGGGTTGGATAGGGGGTGGGATCCCAGGGGGGTGGTTAGGGGCAGGGGGGTTTCTGGAGGGGGCGGTCAGGGAGCAGGGGGGGTTGGATGGGGCATGGGAGTCCCGGGGTCTGTCGGGGGCAGGGGGTGGATAGGGGTCAGGGCAGTCAGGGAACAGGGAGCAAGGAGGGTCCTGGAGGGGCAGTTACGGTGGGGTCTCTGGAGGGGGTGGTCAGGGGACAAGGAGCTGGGGGGGTTGGATGAATCGGGAGTTCTGGGCGGGGGCTGTCAGGAAGCAGGGGTGTGGAGAGGGGTTGGGGCAGGCAGGGAGCAGGGGGGTTGTATGGGTTGGGAGTTCTGGGGGTCCTGTCAGGGAGCGGGGAGCTTTTGGATAGGCGTGGGAATCCCGGAGGTCTGGCTGGGGGCATTCAGGGGACAAGGAGCAGGGAGGCTTAGATAGGGGGTGGGGTCCTGGGGGGCAGTTAGGGGCAGGGGTCCCAGGAGGGAGTACTCAGGGGACAAGGAGCAGAGGGGGTTGGAGGTTCTGAGGGGGCCAGTCGGGGTGGGAAGTAGGAGGGAGTGGATGGGGCAGGGTGGGGCTCCCTGGGTGCACACCCTAATGAAATGTGCTGCGCATGCCTATGCTCTTAGCAGTATAAAATAAATCTTTTTCATGCTACCAAAGCTGCTTTTTCTTCAGATGATAGCCTATTCGAAATCAGCAAATCTTTGTTTCGCATCTGTCTTGTTCACTGGATTTTAGACAGAGTAAACAGGGTACACAGAATACAACAGACATCTGGTTTGGGAAAGCTTATCAGGTTATCAACAAGATGGACCAATAATGGGGGAGGGAGGGGAAAGCCCTCTCTTGAAATTCATTGTGAAAGATGAGAACTGTTATAAAGAGTAGGATAGCAATTCTGCCTTTTTATCACATATGACACAATCCAGCAGCCAATATACTGCTGCTGTTCTGGAGGCTGCTGATCTAGTAACCATAATGCTTTTGTGCATGTTATTATTCAGGGTGATCTACCAGACACTTATATTACCTGGACTTGTGATGCAGCACTGGTGATACATAAGATTGATTGATAACAGTGGTGTTAGCAAGAGGTATCTGCAAACTTGCGTTTGGATATCCATGAATTTTAGTGCATCATATTTGTGCACATGAAGCATGTTGCACAAATTTGGACATGCCATTAGTGGCTGAAGTGGGGAAAAAACTGTTGGAGGGGAATTCACATGCTCACATTATTGATCATGGGAACAGATCTTTGTTGCATTAAAACAGCTGTGGTAATGTTTTAAATTTAAAATACTTCATTTTAATATTGGAGTTTTTGAAGACATCTTTTTTGCACCCGTGGGAATCTGTCATTCATAGCTGTTGGACAATTATGGGTTATGGAAAAACACTATATAACTTTTTCCAAAACTTAGTAGAAATGTACATATACAACTTGATACTGATCATGCCCATTATTTCTTAGTTCCACATTGTTCCACAGTCCACATTCCATTGTTTCATACCTATTGTTCAGGAATATATGCCCCAGTTTTACCAGGACAGGCCTGAGGTTTTTTTTACATGAACTTCTTTCAAGGTACTTGAAATGACAAAAAAACTAGGGATTTTGGTGTATAGGGAGGTGACATCCATAGAGGCAAGGGTGGTATTCTGAGGGAGGTGGTTAATGTTGCGGAGTTTGTGGAGGAAGTCAGTTGTTTCCTGGAAGAAGCTGACTCTAAGATGATAAGAACATAAGCGCAGCCATACTGGGTCAGACCAAAGGTCCATCTAGCTCAGTATCCTGTCTTCCAACAGTGGCCAATGCCAGGTGCCCCAGAGGGAATGAACAGAAGAGGTAATCATCAAGTGATCCATCCCCTGTCGCCCATTCCCAGCTTCTGGCAAACATAGGCTAGGGACACCATCCCTGTCCATCCTGGCTAATAGCCATTGATGGACCTATCCTCTGTGAATTTATCTACTTCTTTTTTGAATCCTGTTATAGTCTTGGCCTTCACAACATTCTCTGACAAGGAGTTGTGTGAAGAAGTACTTCTTTCTGTTTGTTTTAAATCTGCTGCCTTTTAATTTCATGTGGCGACCCCTAGCTCTTGTGTTATGAGAAGGAGTAAATAACACTTCCTTATTTTATAGACCTCAATCTTATCCCCCCTTAGTCACCTCTTTTCCAAGATGAAAAGTCCCAGTCTTATTAATTTCTCCTCATCCGGAAGCCATTCCATATCCTTAATCATTTTTGTTGCCCTTTTCTGAACCTTTTCCAATTCCAATATATCTTTTTTGAGATGGGGCGACCACATCTGCATGCAGTATTCAACATGTGGGCCTACTATGGATTTATATAGGGGCAATATATATATATTTCCTGTCTTATTATCTATCCCTTTCTTAATGATTCCTAACATTCTGTTCACTTTTTTGACTGCCGGTGCACATTGAGTGGATGTTTTCAGAGAACTGTCCACAATGACTCCAAGATCTTTCTTGAGTAGTAACTACTAATTTAGACCCCATCATTTTATCTGTTGGGATTATGTTTTCCAATGTCCATTACTTTGCATTTATCAACATTGAATTTCATCTGCCATTTTGTTGCCCAGTCATCCAGTTTGGAGAGATCTTTTTGTAGCTCTTCGCAGTCTGCCTGGCACTTAACTATCTTGGGCAGTTTTGTATCATCTGCAAATTTTGCCACCTCACTGTTTACCCCTTTTTCCAGATCATTTATGAACAAGTTGAATACGACTGGTCCCAGTACAATCCCCTGGGGGACACCACTATTTACCTCTCTCCATTCTGAAAACTGACCATTTATTCCTATCCTTTATTTCCTATCTTTTAACGAGTTACTGATCCATGAGAAGACCTTCCCTCTTATCCCATGACTGCTTACTTTGCTTAAGAGCCTTTGGTGAGGGACCTTATCAAAGGCTTTCTGAAAATCTAAGTACGCTATATCCACTGGATCCCCCTTGTCCACATGTTTGTTGACCCCCTCAAAGAATTCTAGTAGATTGGTGAGGCATGATTTTCCTTTAAAAAAACCATGTTGACTCTTCCCCAACAAATTATGTTAATCTAGGTGTCTGACAATTTTGTTCTTTACTATAATTTCAATCAGTTTGCCTGGTACTGAAGTCAGGCTTACTGTCCTGTAATTGCCGGGATCACCTCTGGAGCCCTCTTTAAAAATTGGCATCACATTAGCTATCCTCCAATCATTTGGTACAGAAGCTGATTTAAATGATAGGTTACAAACTACAATTAGTAGTTCTGCAATTTCACATTCGAGTTCCTTCAGAAGTCTTGGGTGAATACCATCTGGTCCTGGTGACTGAGGCTATAGAGAGCTTTTGACAAGATGCTGTATGCTGTCAGTGGTATTGTTTTGCAGACATTGTAGCTTGGTTCTATGAAATTTTGTTGATGATTAGTATTGACAGAATGGAAGAGCTGTAACATCAGTGAGTAAAACCATTTTGATATGGTGGGTTGTCAGTGGAACAAAATATTGCACAGTATTGATTAAGCGTCTTGATCAGTTAATGCTTTTGCATTTCTGACAATGGACCAACTGTAATGCACCAATGGCAAAAATATATCTACTCCAGTGAAACTGTTTTTCTTTCACTGAAGTTAAATCCTTAGCACGATCAAATGTTTGGTAAAGTAGCTGCTGCATATCCATAATAGTGACTTTCAAAAAGGTTTGCTTTGAATTTCTCACTACTATTCCATAGATAATTGAGAGGCATAGTCCTCAATGTACAAATCTCTGTTCTCTAACTTTCAGGGGGCCACAGTGCTGCTTCCAGGCAATTTATTGCATATGATGGGGTAAAACAGTCACTACTTGACTAGCCCCCTATTTGCCTCTGAAGACAGTTCAAAATTATTCTTTTACTCAGGAGCAAGTCCAAACACCCACCTCTGACCTTCATATCAACCTCTACCATTCACTCCAGGCTAGAATTGGCATGTCTATGACGGTATATAGATTGCTCAGGCTTTTAGTTCAACCACTTTTGCAAATTGGCTTATTTAATCTTTGTTTAATGTCAAATGGAGAATTGTTCTCCTCTCCCTTCAAACACTAAAAATATAACTGTTGCAGTGTCTAGAATAGAAAACCTGATAACTGAGATTTATTGTCTCCACCAGTCCTCCCCTCCTTTCCTACAACACTTCCCCCCAGCCCCCCCCAATTTGTACTGCCTTCTCTTTCAGACATAGGCAATCCACCTTACTTGTCAGATTTTTGTCTTAAAACGAAGTGCGGAAAAAAACCACAAAATCCTAAGAATGTTCATATATATTCATTTGAGTTCTGCTAACATTGCAGTGATATCTGTGTAAGTGTAACAGGAGGCAAAAAATGAGTCTCTAACTCTGTGTAAGTGATTACAGGGCTCTGAAGGGCAGCACAGTGAACTCTGAATCTTAAGGAACGACTGGGAACATTATAAATTGAGCAGATCTGCTGTGATATGTATGTGTGTTAAATCTGCTCCCGTTTTTTAAAAAGTCTCCCGGATGCCCCCAAGTGTACCTCTCATTGCTCTTTGAAGTTTGTGTTTACATGTTATGACAAGGTCTCCAGGGTGCAACCTGGACTGTGAGACTGTTGTACCCTCTAAACCCACCAGCCTGGGCTGTCCCTCACACTGTGATGCTAATGTCAAGCTACAAGCCTCTGACAGGCACTGCACTTACACAGCCATCCAGGGACACACCCACCTGAGTTACATGAATGATCTCCTGGCCCACTGTGTTGGACACAGTGAAACAAGTCCCTGTCTTTTTTGTGCGTGTATCTGTCTTTTGGTTAACCCATAAAGCTGCACTTATGAGGTGAAATTCTGACACCATTGTACTCAATAAGAGATTTGCCACTGACTTCACTGGGGCAAGGATTTCGCTCTTAGTGTTTAACTAGGGTTGCCACCTCTCCCGGCTTTCCCAGGATCGTCCCATTTTTGAAGTAGCTATCCTGGGAAATCTGTAAGGGTGCTCACTGCCAGCTGCCCAGTTTATGGGCTCAGCAGCATCCTGGATGTCCTGGTATTTTGTACCTCAGAGGTGGCAACACTACGTTTAACACCAAAAGAGGATTCTACATAATGTCTGCTCCTAAATGTAGCTATCTAAAAATTCCTAGACCAAAATCTTACTGGGACAGATTACTCCTTACTATTTGTGTTTTTGTTTGGTAGGCATAGTTGCCGACTCTGTGGGTGCTCCAGGGCTGGAGCACCCACAGAAAAAAATTAGCGGTGCTTAGCACGCACTGGCAGCCAGCTCTTCCTCCCCCCCCCCCCCCCCCCCCCCCCCCCCCGGCCGCCGCACCCCCAGTGCCTCCCGTCCCGCGGCGTCCCTGCTGATCAACTCCTCCCCATCCCTCCCAGCGCCTCCGGCCCGCTGCAATCAGCTGTTCCGTGGTGTGAAGGAGGTGCTGGAGGAAGGGGGGAGAAGCAGGGATGTGGCGAGCTTGGAGGGAGGGGGCAGGGTGGGGGCGGGGCCTGGGGCAGAGTGGAGGTTGAGCACCCCCAGGCAAAGGAAAAAGCCGGTGCCTGTGTTGGTAGGGGGTTGTCGTTGGCGGGTGTGAAAGTTATTGGCATTATAAAAGCTCAGTTTTTACAAAAACTGGATTTTAACCCTAACTTGGTCTGGCAGCGTCCCTCTTGGTGGAAAAGGTAATCAGCAAATGTTGTTGGTACAAGAGAGAAGGTAACTTTGCAAACCAAATCCAGCCCAGATTGCTAGTGATTATGAGAGTCATTATCCCCTGGCTGTTAAATGGCCTGTGTGAAATAAGTTGATCTCCTTGAATGGTGTCTGCTGGTGAACAGGAACCCTGAGCATGCTGAGGCAAAGGATTGAGTGGGCGTGGAGGTTGCTTCTCCAGAATATGAGTGTTAGGCCTGTTGGCAGTAAAGCCCAAGGAAATTTCTGCTGCTGCTCGTAGTGCATCTGTTCTGTGGATAAACTGAGGACTGTGCCGGGTTGTAAATCTGTCACCTTGCATTGGCACTAAATTCACTGAAAACTTGAGAAAGAAAATCAGCAAAATAAGAGACTTCATCATAATTTTGTAGACATGCGAATGAGATTTTTAGTACTCTGGATCTCAGGCTTATAGTTAAAAGGAGTTTGAAGTTCCCATACCAACTTTTGGCATGGAAACTGATTTTGTTGATGTGATGCTGCCTTCTGCAACTGTGTGTAAAATGTGACATCATGTAAGTTACAGATCAAAGACTCCTGAGAGACAACTATAGAAAAATCCAAAGGAATATTCCACTGACAATCATGTAGTCCTTACAAACATACCATTTCAGTGCACTATGCTACCTTGGAGACAACATGAGTTTCAACTTTATAAACCTTCTCTGTTCTCTTTTGTTTCACTTCTCACAACTGAGCTTTCTTTTGTATATTCCATTTGATTTGATTTTTTATTTTAAAGTTTAGTATTAAGACCTGATCGGAAACATAAATATATTTGTTGGTACTTGTGGAAAATGTCTTTAAGAAGCCTATCTGCAATCCTAGCATCCCCTAGGATGTTGCTATGAAGCCAGCAAGAAGCAATCTAACAAATTAAGATGGTAAATGTAGTTATGTATAAATGCATTATCCAAATAGCTGCAGGTTCCCACTTATGTCCTTCCTCTCTTGTCTCCCTCTTTGTTTTCTCACTAGTTGTCATGTCTGAAATCTAGATTGTAATTTGATCAGAGCTGGGAGCTCATCTTTGTCTCTCCTTTGAAATTCCCAGCACCTTTTCAGGCACTGTAAAATAATTACACCTTGCTTGCATAATTGTCCTGTTGTGTTCTCCCACTGGTTAGCCTAGAATCGCAGGTGAAACATAAAACTTATTTGTGGGATCAGTTATCTTAGCACCTTGGTCCAAGCATTTTCCATTTAAGTAGAAGAATATAGCTCTTTCCATGATGTAGCTATAACTCTAGGGGTCTGGTATAATGTGATTATTTATATATGTTTAGTTAAATTATTGGTTACTTTTTATTAATTACATTTAATAAAGCCAAACTGTCCGCAGAGATGTGGATTTTTTTGCCAGAGTGTTTGTCTGTATGTTAGGATGTACACAGTATGCACTCTTCCGTCTTTTACCGGTAAATCAGATTAGAAGATATTAAATGTCCAGTTAAAATTTTGTGAAATTGTCTTAGGTATGACTTCTGATTTTGTTTAAATTTAATGTGTTTGCAGACAATGACTGGTATTTGTGTCACGTGACAATTATTGCCCCAGAAGAGGAACTTCTATCCTGGGGTATGTACCCATACCCCTATTTGGCACGTGTTGATCCTGATGCCCGGAAAGGCACTCTGATCTACGAGCTTGTGGCCCATTACAATAACAATGAAAATTCCAGTGTTGGGATAACTTATGCACTTATTGCAGGTAAGTTCTTTCTGAATCAACTGATTAATCTGCATGATTGTGAGATTTTTATTTTAGCAATTTCCAATTTTGTCATTTAGTTGATAAGATTTCAATAGAATAGCCTTGTTTAGACATACTGGGTGAAGGTCAGAGGTGATGAGTAAAGTGGTGTAAATTAAACCAGTACATGAGCGTAAGGGAGTTGGTTACTCCCATACAAAGTGACCAGAATCAGGCTAAGGTCTGGCCTGTCAGATTTAGAGTCAGACTAAGGGTCCCACCAATCCATGCTGGCTTCTCAGGTCCAGAAATGGCACTAAATGCTGTGTAGGTGGTCCAGCTTGGATCATTGTCCTCTTCCTCCTCGTCAATCTTCCACCTCTTCTGAGTGCTCTCCTGCTGCCAGAGGAGCTGCTGCTGCTGTAGAATGTTCTTCTGCTCCCACATCATCTGCTCAATGGTGCGACAGGCAAATTCCAATGCCAAATTCATCCAGCTTTGACTGCTGTAATACAGCCCAAGCAATTGTCCTAGTGCATGGAACACTGCTGGGTCCACGTTGGCAGAGAAGGAATTAGAAAATGGCACAAGCCCGCCTGGAAAGGAAGTATGTGGCAGAGACAGTGGAAACATGGGATTTAAAAAAAATAAAATGCAACCCACTTGACTTCCCACAATTCACAGTGAAAACAATCCCGGGGCTCTCACTGTTCAGCATGCACATGGGATGCCTGTTCCATTCTCAGTTCACATTGTCTGAACACATGGAGGTGGTTTGCTATGAACTGAGGGTGTAGTGTTCTTGGGGGAGGGTTATCCTGAGCTGGATCACCGACACAGCATTCAATACCTTTTGCAGGGGGCTGGGAAGCCATCATGGATTGGTGGGGAAAGGATTGTTTTGCAGATGGGGGCTGACCAGCAGTGGCGAGAGAATTTCAGGATGGGGAGAGCTACTTTTTTTGAGATCTGTGCAGAACTGACCTTGGGAGCTGCAATGACCGCATCCCAATATGCGGTGTCCCATACCCATTGTTAGAGTTAGGGTTAGATAATGAGCACATGTCCTAATAGCTTTGTAGTGCATTAAGCCTGAAGGCTGCTGAGTGAGGGCACGAGACAGCTAGCTTTAGAGCTAGAGTTGCGTCCTGGGTGTTTTATGTCAGTGCGCAATATTGGGTAATTGGCGCTTGACACAAAGTCCATTGTCCATATATAACATATGTACACTGTCTCTCTCTCAATGCACAGTATGGACCAGCGGTAAAATAAAGAATTGGTTTTTTAAAAAAGGGAGAATGTGTACAGAAAAATGAGGGATTTGAAGCCGAAGTTTAAAGGTAATGAAGATGCAAATGAATGTTCTTACTGTGATGCCTCTACTAGAATGGTTTTTGTACATCTATTGATAGGTGGTGAAGAGCGATTTGAAGTTGATATGGATACAGGTATTATAATGACAACTGGTTTGCCTCTAACTTGGAATAAGGAATACGTGGTCACAGTGCAGGCCACTGATGAATACGGCAACAAAAGTCCTTATGCCTCCATCTCTATCCTGGTTGGCTCCAGACTTCCCCAGTTTACTAACGTGTCCTACAGTGTGTGTGTCTCTGAAAGTACTCCAGCAGGAGAAAGGTAAGTGGAAGAAAGCCAGGGTCCAGTACTTTGAGAGAAACTTAGTGGAGCACCACAAGGTGACTCATTTGCAACCAGTGTTGTTTGTTCATAGGGCTACACTTGAATTGATATTCCTGTATTGAAGTTCAAAAGGAAAATGTGACTCTTTCAAATGGAGGAGCAGCATAGCACAGTGGACCAAGCACTAGGCTAGGAACAGGAAGTATGGGATTCAAATCCCAGCTCTGGCACTGATTTGGCTAGGACAAATCATTACATCTCTGAAATGCCTTCCATCTTCCACCCCTTCCTGTAAAATGCACACATGCCAAACATCTCCCTTTAGGAGAGAGGTTCCTTGACTTTTGTTAAAATGTTTCTTTTTCTCCATGTTTTGTGCCCCCAAACAGTTTCTCCAAACTAAATGGATTTCAGTGAAAATTAACAGGTTATCCCTATGGTACTTGCCAAGTGGTCCCTATTTATTGTTTTCAAATGCTGCATTTATTGGAATGAGGATTTTTTTCTTTTTTGCCTGCCTATTTGTCTCAGAGATTGTAAGGATTCGTGTTTGCACAGTGCTTTGAAAAGGAAACATCCTATGACAGTACCTATTTTGTAATGATGCCTCTGTGGGTTCGTGTAAGCTTTCAGTGTTCTGTAGCTGACAGAATAGTAATGAAAATTATCTCTAGCAGTGTGGCCAATGATAAGTTAATTTAATTGTATTTAATCTTCTCTTAGCGGAGGTTTACATTTAAAAAACCAACCAATCAAAGCCTCTGTTTGTGTTGATGTCCTCTTCAGATCTTTTTAGTTCTGGGTACCTTGATACCAGAAATTTGTAGGCTGATTGAAGTGAACTCAGGGGAGACAACAAAATTAAAAAGGCTGGGAGATTTGATTCATGAGGAACTCTTGAAAGCTCCACTCGCTAATGACAGGCAAGCATGGGATCACTTGGTAAAATTTAAAGGGAGACCATTAACTTCAAAAATCACACTTCTGTCTACCTTTATTTTTACTGTTACAAGTGGCACATAAGATTACTGTGACAAAGACATTAGAGAGAAATACTTTCTATTTTTCCAATGTTCTTGCTTTGCACAGATCCCCAATATAGTCAGTTGGTGTCCCGCGTCTATATGGGTTTTTCACTCCACAACAAGGAGAGGAAAAGATTTTAAAAATGTGTTTGTAAAGCCATAAAAATTGGCAAGGAGACTTAGAGGCAGGCGTAGAAAAAGCTGTTGGTTTTATAGGGTTTATAGAGCGAGCTGAAGGTATGCCTCTTTACAGTGATGAAGGGATGAGAAGGAATTTCTGTATGTGGCTGGTTGGCTGAGTTCCTGCTGAAATGATCGATGCTGCTGGGATTGTAGTGATTCATGATGTTAGTGCCTGGAGCCTTAGATAGGAGTCTTCTATTTTAAATCTAAATAAATAAATACCAAAAGTACTCAACTATTTTTTTTAATAGACTAGATTTCAAGTTGCCAGGTAAAGTGTGTGTGTGTGGGGGGGGGGGGGGGGGGGGGTCTATTTTTTCTAGATTGTGAAGAAAATCTTCCAAATGTGTATTCAGTATAAACTAGTGCTGTTGATTAATCAAGTTAACTCACGTGATTAACTCAAAGAAAGAATGGTGATTAATTGCAGTTTTAATCACACTGTTAAACAATAGAATACCAATTGAAATTTATTAAATATTGTGGATGTTTTCTTACATTTTCAAATATACTGATTTCAATTACAACACAGAATACAAAGTGTACAGTGCTCACTTTATATTATGTTTATTACAGATATTTGCGCTGTAAAAATGATAAACAAAAGAAATTGTATTTTTCAATTCACCTTATGCAAGTACTGTAGTGCAATCTCTTTATCGTGAAAGTGCAATTTACAAATGTACATTTTTGTTTTGTTATATAACTGCACTCAAAAACAAAACAATGTAAAACTTTAGACCCTACAAGTCCACTCAGTCCTACTTCTTGTTCAGCCAATCACTAAGACAAACAAGTTTGTTTACATTTACGGGAGATAATGCTGCCCGCTTCTTATTTACAATATCACCTGAAAGTGAGAACAGGCATTCACATGGCACTGTTGTAGCTGGTATTGCAAGATATTTACGCGCCACATGCTCTAAAGATTCATATGTCCCTTCATGCTTCAACCACCATTCCAGAAGACATGTGTCCATGCTGATGACAGGTCTGTTCAGTAACGATCCAAAGCAGTGCAGACTGGTGCATGTTCATTTTCATCATCTGAGTCAGATGCCACAAGCAGAAGGTTGATTTTTTTTTTTGGTGGTTCGGGTTCTGTAGTTTCTGCATCAGTGTGTTGCTCTTTTAAGACTTCTGAAAGCATGCACCACACCTCGTCCCTCTCAGATTTTGGAAGGCGCTTCAGATTCTTAAACCTTGGGTTGAGTGCTGTAACTATCTTTAGAAATCTCACATTAATACGTTCTATGCATTTTGTCAAATCTGCAGTGAGTGTTCTTAAAATGAACAACATGCTGGGTCATCATGATTTTTTTTTTTTTTTTTTTAACGAGCATCATCAGCCTGGAATCATGTCCTCAGGAATGGTGGTTGAAGCATGAAGGGACATATGAATCTTTAGCGCATGTGGCACATAAATATCTTGCAATGCCAGCTACAAAAGTGCCATGCGAACATCTGTTCTCACTTTAAGGTGACATTGTAAACAAGAAGCGGGCAGCATTGTCTCCTGCACATGTAAACAGACTTGTTTGTCTGAGCGATTGGCTGAACAAGAAGTAGGACTGCGTGGACTTGCAGGCTCTAAAGTTTTATATTGTTTTATTTTTGAATGCAGTTATTTTTTGTGCATAATTCTACATTTGTAAGTTCAACTTTCATGAGAGAGATTGCACTACAGTACTTGTATTAAGTGAATTGAAAAATACTATTTTTTATTTTTACAGTGCAAATATTTATAATAAAAATTAAATATAAAATGAGCACTATACATTTTGTATTCTGTGTTGAAATTGAAATCAATATATTTGAAAATATGGAAAACATCCAAAAATATTTAAATAAATGGTATTCTATTGTTTAACAGCACAATTCATTGTGATTAATTTGTTTAATCTCTTGACAGCCCTAATGTAAACAAGTATCAGAGGGGTAGCCGTGTTAGTCTGAATCTGTAAAAAGCAACAGAGGGTCCTGTGGCACCTTTAAGACTAACAGAAGTATTGGGAGCATAAGCTTTCGTGGGTAAGAACCTCACTTCTTCTTCGAGTGCTTGTTCACGTCCATTACACATTAGGTGTGCGCGCGCCACGTGCACGAACGTCGGAAACTTTTTCCCTCAGCGGCTTCCGTCGGGCCCGCAGGGTCTCCCTTCCCGCCAGACCGGCGCCCCGCCCTAGCGTATATATATCCCTGCTGGCCCGACCCTCCCTCAGTTCCTTCTTACCGCCCGTGGCGACGTTGGAACAACTCTATCTCTCGTCTGAGAGTGTCCCTTAGCATAGCAATTAGTGATCGTTATCAGTTCGTTATAGTTAAGTATTAAGTGTTAAGTAGTAGTAGTTATCCGTTCCTCACAAGGACCTAAACTTCTTTGTGATAGGTGTTTGGCCAACCCCGGCACCGGCCCTGGGCGGCGGGGCATGCTGCACGCCCAAGGCTTCAAGGCTTGTGCCACCTGCCGCAGGCCTATGCCATTGAGCGACCCACACGATTCGTGTCTCCGTTGCCTGGGGGAAGCTCACCAAAAGGAGCGCTGTAAAATCTGTAAGGCCTTCAAGCCCAGGACTAAGAAAGAGAGAGACTTTCGCCTTAAACAGCTCCTCATGGAGTCGGCGTTACAGCCCTCCTCTTCCGTGGCACCGTCGACTTTGGTGCGGAGTGCCCCGGCATCGGTTTGCGATCCGACGCCGGCAGGGCAGCCTAAGCCTACGGTGCCGTCTCAGCGAGAACACACCCGGCACCGTTCTTCTTCACCGGCTAAGTCGAAGGGCCAACCCAAGGCCCGGGGACGTTCCCCGCACAAGAAGGTAGCACCAGCGAAGACCGCAAGTGCTGCCAAGGCCGTTACGGCCCCGACTCAGATCCCGGTGCCAGTGGCTCCGGCGCCGAAAGGCCCGTTGAGCCCCGGGATAAGCGCGTCGAGTAAGGAGGAAGGGCTGGAGGAACTGTTGGAACAGCCCTCCACCCCGGACACATTTGAGGCAGCAAAGGACCTCATTGAATTGTCCGCTGAAGGCACCCTCCGCGCTAAAGACATTCCGCCGCGACTGCCATCCAAGGGCAAGCCGGCGATGATGCGCCCATCACGGTCGCCATCTCGGCACCGGGCACAGCGCCGGTCCCGGTCGAGCTATGCCTCGGTGGACTCCCGGCTTCCCGCCGCGCAGCGGGCCGCACAACAGTCAGGCCCCGACGCGCACGAGGCACCGTCCCAGCAGCCCGGCCCGAGCAGGCACCGGGACGCTTCGGTCGCAAGATTCCCAAGACCGCCCTCCCGCAGCCGTTCCCGGTCCCGGGGTCAACGGTACCGGTCCCGGTCCAGGTCCGCTCGGCGCTACTCACGGTCCCGGTCTCGAAGGCACCACTCTCCGACTCCGGACCGGTACCGCTCCACGGCACCGCCGTGGCCCTCTAGATCGCCATCCATAGCGTCGGAAGAGGACTCTCGCCTCTCTAGCAGATATGGCCACAGAGCGCAAGCCGCTAGGGAGCATGAAACCTCTTGGCAACCACACTGGAGCCATCCTGGACAGTGGCCATTCTGGACCCCGTGGGCCTACCACCAGCAAGGCCCTCCGTCCAGAACCTCGAGATCGGGCCCCTCAGGACACCAGTCCCGCTCCCCACGGTGCCGCCCTACCTCCCGTAAGGAGGCCACGGTCTCCAGGCCGCCAGAAAGGGAGAGGGCTGACTCGGCACCGAGCCCGGCACCGTCCCAGACCCAGGGCAGGGGACGCACCCCGGAGGGCCACCCTGCTGATGAGGAGTTACAGGAGGACGAGGACACACAGAAGGCCACGACCACCTCCTCCTCACCGGACGAAGCCGTGGCGGGCACAACAGTGTCTGGCCCTCCCCCGATTGACCATCGGGCACACCAGGACCTGCTCCGCCGGGTAGCCCTCAATTTGGGGTTGCAGGCAGAGGAGACGGTTGAGCAGGAGGACCTAATGGTGGACATTCTGAGCCCGGAGGGTCCCTCCAGGATCGCGCTCCCGCTTATAAAAACGGTGCAGTCAAATTATAAGACTGTATGGCAGACGCCAGCCTCCTCTGCGCCGACTGCAAAGGGCTTAGAGAGAAAGTACTTCGCCCCATCCAAGGGGTTTGACTTCCTGTTCTCCCATCCGACCCCATGTTCGCTGGTCGTTTCGGCGGCCAGCAGGCCCCAGCCCCCAAGGCCAAGGAAGCGAAACGGTTGGACTTGTTTGGCAGAAAGGTCTACTCGTCCGGAGGCCTTCAGCTGTGGATCGCGAACTAGCAAGCGATCCTCAACAGGCACAATTTTAACTCCTGGGTATCAGTGTCTAAGTTCAAGGACGCCTTGCCTCAGGGCTTGCAACCTGAGTTTGCTGCCATAGTAGACGAGGGAAAGGCGGTAGTCAAAACCTCCTTACAGGCCTCACTTGACTCTGCTGACGCGGCCGCTAGGACTATCGCATCAGGCGTGGTAATGAGACGCTCAGCATGGCTGCAGGCCTCTGGCCTTCCCCCTGAGGTGCAAAACACCCTCCAAGACCTTCCGTTTGAAGGTTCAGGATTGTTTTCGGAGCAAACAGATGCCAGACTACATGGCCTCAAGGACTCTCAGGCTACCCTCAAGTCTTTGGGGATGCACACCCCAGTGACACAGAGGAAGCCATTCAAGCCCCAACCTCCACAGAGGCAGTACCATCCTCGCCCTAGGCAGGAACCATACCGTAGACGGGGCAGGGATAATAGGCGTAGGCGCAACAATACGCCTAACCAGGGCCAGAATCAGGGCCAAAACAAACCGCAGCCGGGAAACAAACAAGGATTTTGAAGCTGCGATCGAGGACAGCGTACCCATCTCTTTTCCGGATCTCCCCCTGTGTTTCAGGGACCGCCTGTCCCATTTTTTCCGTGCTTGGTCACATATAACATCGGACCGCTGGGTCCTGCGCACGGTGGAGACAGGTTACACCTTCAGTTCTCCTCGCCCCCTCCCTCCCACCCACCACTCCCGTCCCTCTTCAGGGACCCCTCTCACGAGCAACTCCTCATGCAGGAGGTACAGACCCTCCTCACTGTGGGGGCGGTGGAAGAGGTTCCTCCGGACCTCAGAGGAAAAGGGTTCTATTCCAGATACTTCCTCATTCCCAAAGCGAAAGGGGGCCTCCGTCCTATCCTGGACCTTCGCAAGCTAAACAAATACTTGCTCAAACCACGTTTCCGTATGGTCTCCCTTGGTACCATCATTCCTTCCCTGGATCCGGGGGATTGGTACACTGCCCTCGATATGAAAGAAGCCTACTTTCACATCGCCATTCGCCCGGCCCACCGGCGATTCCTGCGCTTCACTATCAAGCAGCGCCATTTCCAATTTACGGTCTTGCCCTTCGGCCTGGCAACAGCCCCACGTGTCTTCACGAAATGCATGTCTGTGGTAGCAGCCTTTCTTCGAAAAAGAAGGATGCGCGTCTACCCGTATTTGGACGATTGGCTTCTGGCGGGCCGGTCGGAGGCAAAGGTTCGCGCCCATGTGTCACTGGCGCTACAAGTATTCCACAAACTCGGTCTGCTAGTCAATGTACCCAAGTCATCGCTAGTCCCCACACAGAGGCTAGACTTCATAGGGGCAGTCCTGGACTCGGTGGCGGCACAGGTGAGTCTTCCCGTATCGCGGTTCCGGGCTATCCAGAAGGCCGTGAGCTCCATCCAACAATTCCCCACGACCACGGCCAGATGTTGCTTACAACTCTTGGGGCACATGGCGGCCTGCACTCATGTAGTCGGACACGCCCGCCTCAGACTCCGGCCGCTGCAGCTGTGGCTGGCCCAGGTATATCGCCCCAACAGAGACCCATTAGACATGATCGTCACGATCCCAGCTCGGGTGTCGAGCGCCCCTCTGTTGGTGGCTCGATCGACAGCAGGTTTGCGCGGGGGTCCCGTTCGCCGCCCCACAACCCATTCTGACGTTAGTTACAGACGCATCGGACTTGGGTTGGGGGGCGCACCTAGGGGACCTGCGCACTCAGGGCTTGTGGTCCAGGGAAGGGAAGTTGCTTCACATCAACCTGAAGGAGCTAAGGGCGGTTCGCCTCGCCTGCCAGACCTTTCACGCTACCATAAGAGGACACAGCGTGTCGGTTCTGACGGACAACACTACCGCCATGTTCTATATAAACAAGCAGGGCAGGTCCCGGTCCTCTCCCCTCTGTCACGAGGCACTCCTCCTCTGGGACTTCTGCATAGCCCATTCAGTCCACCTTCGGGCTGCATATCTCCCCGGGGCCCAAAACGGGTTAGCGGACCATCTCAGCCGGTCCTATCTCATGCACGAGTGGATGTTGAGGCAGGACGTCCTGCGTTCAATCTTCCGGAGGTGGGGGTTTCCCCAGGTGGATCTGTTTGCCACCAAGGACAACAGCCAGTGCCCCCAGTTTTGTTCATTCCAGAACCGCAGTCCGGGCTCGATGGCGGATGCCTTCACAATCCCGTGGGGCGGGAGCCTGAGGTACGCCTTCCCCCCGTTCCCGCTCATCCACAGGGTCCTCCTCAAGACCCGCAGGGACAAGGCGTCAGTCATCCTTATTGCTCCGGCGTGGCCACGCCAACACTGGTTCACGCCTCTATTGGAACTATCCGTGACCCCTCCGATAACCCTCCCCCTTTACCCCGACCTCATCACGCAAGACCGAGGTCACCTACTCCACCCGAACCTGCCGTCGCTGCATCTCACGGCATGGTTTCTCTCTGGCTAAATGATATGGAGCACAGGTGCTCTCAGGAGGTCCAGCAAATCCTCCTTGGTAGTAGGAAGTCTTCCACAAGAGCGACCTACCTTGCCAAGTGGAAACGGTTCTCCCAGTGGTGTGGGCCTCACCGCATCCAGCCCTTGCAGGCCTCGATACCACTAATTCTGGACTACTTGCTGCACCTCAAGCATCAAGGCCTCGCCCCCGCTTCAATTAAGGTGCATCTGGCCGCCATATCGGCGTTCCACCCTGGGGAATTGGGGGTTTCGGTGTTCTCCAATCCCACAGTAGTCCGATTCCTCAAGGGGTTGGAGAGGGTGTTCCCCTACTCACGCCCACCGATACCGGCGTGGAACCTCAATCTGGTCCTCACTAAGCTCATGGGGCCACCCTTTGAGCCCCTAGCCTCTTGCTCCCTCCTGCATCTTTCATGGAAGGTAGCGTTCCTCGTGGCCATCACATCGGCTAGGAGGGTGTCGGAATTGAGGGCCCTCACCTCCGAGCCTCCTTATACAGTTTTTTATAAGGATAAGGTGCAGCTAAGGCCACACCCTAAATTCCTTCCGAAAGTGGTCACGCATTTTCATATGGGGCAGGACATTTGTTTACCGGTGTTCTTCCCCAAGCCCCATACCGACCCAAGCCATCGCAGCCTGCATACCCTGGATGTCCATCGGGCCTTGGCTTTTTATCTGGACCGCACCAGGCCTTTCCGCAAATGGACTCAGCTGTTTATTGCAGTTGCGGAGTGAATGAGGGGCCAACCAATTTCGACGCAACGCTTATCGGCATGGATTGTGCTTTGCATACGTACGTGCTACGAGCTTGCCAACATACCAGCCCCACAGATTAGGGCTCACTCTACTAGGGCCCAAGCGTCCTCGGCGGCCTTCTTGGCACAGGTTCCACTCCAGGAAATCTGCAAGGCAGCCACCTGGTCGTCGGTGCATACGTTCACAGCCCACTACGCGATCCATCATCAGGCCAGAGAGGATGCGGTGGTCGGCAGAGCTGTGCTTCAATCAGTTATTCCTTGACTCCTGCCCTCCTCCAATGGTAAGCTTGCGAGTCACCTAATGTGTCATGGACGTGAACAAGCACTCGAAGAAGAAAAAACGGTTACTTACCTTCTGTAACTGTTGTTCTTCGAGATGTGTTGTTCACGTCCATTACACTTCCCACCCTCCTTCCCCTCTGTCGGAGTCACCGGCAAGAAGGAACTGAGGGAGGGTCGAGCCGGCAGGGATATATATACGCTAGGGCGGGGCGCCGGTCTGGCGGGAAGGGAGACCCTGCGGGCCCGACGGGAGCCGCTGAGGGAAAAAGTTTCCGACGTTCGTGCACGCGGCGCGCGCACACCTAATGTGTAATGGACGTGAACAACACATCTCGAAGAACAACAGTTACAGAAGGTAAGTAACCGTTTTTTCTTCAGATGCAAGAAGTGAGGGTCTTACCCACGAAAGCTTATGCTCCCAATACTTCTGTTAGTCTTAAAGGTGCCACAGGACCCTCTGTTGCTTTTTACTAATGTAAACAGATTCAGGTAAGGCTGGCTTCACTGCCCCTCTGCTGCTGCTACAGAGTAGCTTTGCCAAGCAGCAGCAGGGTGACACTGACAAGACTGGTCAGTTTTATTGCTGCTATTCAGAAGCCTCTGATCAGCATGGAACTGTAAAGCTTTGAGTAGCAGAAGAGGCAGATGCTGGAGTTAGTTGCATGGGAGGAGAAAGTAGGCTGAAGAAGCAGTAAAGTAATGGAGGCCTACCTGCTACCTCTTCAGAGGCTCTGATCATGAAGGTACACAATTCCTCTCCTCTCCTGTAGATTAGATGAGGGTAGCACTTCAAATAAAATGGAACATACTAGCCAGAGGCTGATATCTACAATGGAGCCCCAAACAAGGCAGTGACAGTACCTGGTAGAAATCCCAGCCCCTTTCTCCTTCCCAGCAACTCTGGAAGCAGGGGCTGGGTTTCTCACCAGGTCATTGTCCTGGACCTCACTGGTGGGGCCTTTCCCCCTTGTCTTCCATATCTACTTCTGTCTAGTAAGTGTCTGGTTAAGATGTTTTCAATCCCAGCTTCTGAAGAAAGATTAAAAGAAATATATGTAGTTTAGCTACATGATCACTAAGGTAGAAAACTTAATGGTCTGCAAGGATTTGAAGGGTGTAAATACCAAGGAAGGAATAAATGTTTAGTCAGGTGATTGGGAATAATGGGTTGAAATGAAGAAAAGGCAAATTGTTACCCAAGATCTGATATAGTGCGGAATAGTGTCCCCAGGGGAGTGGCAGAGTCCCGTCTGCAAGAGTCATTTTAAATGTAGACCAGATCAAGTATTAGAAGATATTTGCAGGGGCCAGTCCTGCACTTTTCTGCAACTGGGCTTTGTGGCGTAATCTGCCTTCTGTCTCTACCTTCTCTGACTCTCCTAGTGAAACAGACTGTAACAAGTTGGCTAATGACTATGCTATTGCTCTTCACAGAGTTGCGGTTGTGGAGGCTGTTTCCTTCCAGAGCCGGCCTCTTTCTTACACTCTGCTGATGAACCCCAGTGGCCTTTTCAGCCTGAGCCAGGAGAGTGGAGAGCTCAGTTTGACCCATATTGTGGATTATGAGAGCGAGCACCATCTCTATCACTTTCTCGTGAAAGTGGTGGAAGCTGAGAGCGGACTTAGCAGTGTAACTGAGGTACAATGAATCACTTGGCTTTACATGAATACAATGAATCACCTTACTATAGTAGCTATTTCCTCCATCAAGATTGTATTTAGTGATCTCATTACATACACTGATAATCTAAATAACAACACAAAGCTGCATGTAGATTGGGAGGGAGGATGGTTTTATTGTCAAGGCAGTGGACTGAGAATCAGATCTGGGTTCAGTTTCTGGGTTTGCAAAATATTTCCTGTGTGACATTGGCCAAGGAACATTTTATCTTTGCCTTAATTTTAAAAACATAATCTGTTCAGAAAAAATGGGTTTGCTGCTTTCTTACTCACAGAGGTGTTGTGGGAATGAGTTCGATAATGTCTGAGGGCAGCATAGAGATATTACAGTAACAGGTGCAATAAGTACCTAGATACTCAGACTGAGAGATGTATGACTGTGATGCATTATGAACTGCAATGTGCTGAGCAAGTGCTGAGCAAAAATAGCAAAAATGTGACAAAGTATCTATAATTTTTCCTGATCCACTTGTGACTCAAAAGCCAAAGCTTTTTCTATAATGCTGGTTTCAGATTGAAACATAACATTTCATGCATTAAGATGTAAGAATTGATTTTTGAGCCAAAATTTTAGATTTTGAGTTTTTAAAAAAATTACATTATTTTTTTATGAAAATAGGACACTTCCAATAGAGTGGTCCTGATTTTGATTTTTTTTAAATGGCAAAAGGGGGAATACCTTGCCTGAAATTGGACTAAGTTGGTAAAGTATAAAATGTGAAAAACCTTCTGATTTTGAGGTTTGCAGATTTCATAGCAAATATTTTGCAGTGCTATGTTGTACCGAGAAATTTTAGCGCCCAACAAACATTATTTTAACATGGAAATGAAAATATTTTGTAAAAGTAAATGCATTGAGTGATCAGATGTGAGTGAAAGGGGTAAAAACTAACAAGGCTGACTAGAGCCAGTACATCAGTGCTCTCACACATTTCATTTCTGGGAAGCAGCAGGTCAGTCCTGGTAGGCCTCTCTTCAGAAGACACCTATCATTTTCTGTTTAGTCTTTTCTTCTGCCTCCTGTCCCACACAGGTCATAGTTCACATCACTGATGACAATGACTGCTCTCCAGAATTCCAACACTCCATTTACAGCCATGACAACATTCCTGAAACCATCCCAGTTGGCACATCTCTGTTGCAAGGTGATCATTTCTCTACTACCTCTTATTCCATCTTCTCACAAGAATTAACTTGTGACTGTGGGGTCTACCTAATCTGATCAGTTCAAGTGTTTACCATGCCCATCAGCATGGTATCTGAGTACCTTCCAAAAGTGCATTAAAGGATGTGACCAATATCTGTCATATGGGGTTTTTTTTTTCTTCTTCTTTCTTTCAAGAGGGAATACTGTTTGTGGATTTTTATTGTGTGTATAATGTTCTGTGTGGCATCTCTTTCTTTTTAAGTAAGGCTGAAGAAGTGTGCCTTGCACTTGGAATGGAAGGTGGTGAGGTTTGAGTGTAGCTCCTGTATTCTGCAGGAGTTCAAGCCATAGTCATGGACTGACGACCCCCTGAGAAATCTCTGTCTCCTACACAGATATCTCCTATGCAGTAGATAGTTGCATTGTTCCAGAGGAGCAGAACTGTTGACCTTCTCCTAGAGCTTGAGATGACCTCCTAGGTATCTTGAGCCTAGACCATTGAATGCCTTGAAGAGAGGACTGAGATCTTGAACTTGAAACAATATTCTATGGGGAATCGGTGTAGCGAGAGGAGGACAGGTTTTATGTGCTCATGGTAACTTGTGTGGCTGAGAAGGCAAGCTGTGGCATTCTCTACTAGTTGTAGTTTCCTACGGGCTGACTGGTTCGTGCCCAGCACCCTATATAAAGTATCAATGCAGGGACTCAGGGACATCAGCAGTCTAAGCCTCTTAGACATATACTCAAGGAAGGAATAGCTCACCTCCCTGATGCCTGGAGGTGAGGCCTGATGCCCTGTAGGGAGGGAAAGAATGTCATTGTCTGTCTTTAACAGAGTGGCAGCAAGTAAAATAAAATATACCGTCAGCATCTCTTCCACTTCTGCAGCACACCCTCCCAGACATACGAAACCCTTCCTCGCATGGGACCTCTTGCAGATGACTGCACATCAATCTAGGATCACACACCATTAGTGACGCTGATTTAATTTGGCCATCTCTTGTCTTTAATCAATTACAGTTATTTTTCTGTTTCACACTCTAGTACGGAAAGGCCGAAATCTCTTCAAACAGGCATGCACTGTGGTTTGTCAGTACACATGGCATTCACAGGTTTTGTAAAGTAGATTTTACCATGGTGTAGTCGAATTAAA
This sequence comes from Terrapene triunguis, assembly GCF_002925995.2. Lineage (NCBI taxonomy): Eukaryota > Metazoa > Chordata > Testudines > Emydidae > Terrapene > Terrapene triunguis. The sequence continues at coordinate 73,590,486 of NW_020664409.1, forward strand.
ATGTGGCGAAGGAACAAACTTTTGAAAAGCACATGCAGTATATATTGCTATGCATGTGGTTTATCGTTCCACATTGTGTGCCTTAGACATGCATATATTGTTACTTTAAATATAAACTTGGAGTGCACAAGAAGATAAAAGTGAAATAGAAATGTCAGCTGTTGAAAGATTAGAGCTATAGAAAATATCTATGTACCAAAATAACATCCTTGCAATTATGATGCTAAATTTCATATACTTATGTTACAAATAACATCATAGATTAAATCTGAATGAATTGTTCAGGGGTGAAAGTAACTTAAAGGATTTACCGGTACGCCGGAGTCCTGCGCAGGGTGTTGTGGCCTCAACCAGAAGAGGTGTGGCCTCAACCGGAAGAGGTGGGGCCTTTAAAGCACCGGGCCCTTTAAATCACTAGCCTGGGGAAGCCAGTCCGGTCCAGCATGGCATACTGGCTCTTGCCGGTACACCGTACCAGACCATACTGGCTTACTTTCACCTCTGGAATTGTTTGAATTAATACATAATATGTTTGAATTCATAATGTTGCAGGAAATTGTTTATCTGTTAAGCCGGGGGGTTAGATTTAATGTAATGAAAACATTTATATTCACAATATGGTTTTAAAAAAATCTCTTACAATAAAATTTAAAAAAATGTTGGAAGCTACAATAGTGTCCTTTTTAAGTGAAATGGAGTTATCTGGACCTAATAACTTACAAAAAGGTACATATGGAAAATATATTTCTACCTGCTATACCTTAGCATTTCACAGGCTTTCACTGTTCACTTTAATGACTTTTATTTTTTCCCTTTTATATTTTGAGTAAATAGGTCTGTTATTAATCATTGTTCCTTCAATACTTATTCTGTGTTTTCATTTTGAATAAAGCAACAGTTTCCATCTGTTAGTTTAAACATTGCAGATGCATGCTGCTTGCTCTGTCAGAGTGCATCTGTATCATCACATTTGGGTATTCTGAAGAAGTGTTTAATTTTGAGATGAAAGCCCTCAGATCTACCAATTGGATTAATGAGTTGGTTTAAATTAATGCCAGCTAAGTGTTGGTGTGAGGTGAAGCCTCTTCATTTGGTGAGAAAAACAGCATGGCACTTAAGAGACAGCGCTAATCTTTTAAGATCACTTTTGGTACAACAGTGTAAACTCCAGCTCTTTGTTAGATTGACTTGCCTGCCTCTGAACAGATGGGGCATTGAGTACTGTGAATAAACATTTACCGGAGAAGAACATTTAATCACTCCTTGAACCTGCAGAACTAGAATTAATTTGCAAACTGGACACCATCAGATTAGGCCTGAATAAAGACTGGGAGTGGTTGGGTCATTACAAAACCTCAACCTAATTCCCCCACTACTAATTTCCCCTTACTGTTACTCACACCTTCTTATTCTGAAACCTGTCACACCTTCTTGTCAACTGTCTGAAATGGGCCATTTTCATTACCACTTCAAAAGTTTTTTCCTCCCTTAGTATCCTGCTGTTAATTGAATTGTCTTGTTAGACTGGCCTCACACTTGGTAAGGCAACTCCCATCCTTTCATGTATTTATACCTGCTCCTGTATTTTCCACTCCATGCATCTGATGAAGTGGGTTCTAGCCCACGAAAGCTTATGCTGAAATAAATGTGTTAGTTTCTAAGGTGCCACAAAGACTCCTCCTTGTACCTTGAAGCAGCAGGTAATTAAAAAGAATGTTAGTTATCACCTAGCTAATTACATTTGAAAGGCATCCCCAGAGAGAGTTGGGGGTGGGGGGGGAGAAATGTCAACAGTGATGGACAAAGCCCTAGTCTGAGCAGCTTGACTTGGTCCTTGACCCAACAGCGATTGCTTAAATCAAATAAAAAAAAAAAAAAGCTGACTCCACAAACATAACAACAGAAAGCAACAGAGAGTCCTGTGACGCCTTTAAGACTAACAGATGTATTGGAGCATAAGCTTTCGTGGGTGAATGCCCACTTCGTCGGATGCAAGATGCATTCACCCACGAAAGCTTATGCTCCAATACATCTGTTAGTCTTAAAGGTGCCACAGGACTCTCTGTTGCTTTTTACAGATCCAGACTAACACGGCTACCCCTCTGATACCTAACAACAGAAATGAGTCAAAAAGCCCTTGGCCTTCAGGACTCATCTACAGCTCCTTTCTTTGTGCTGCAAGGAGGCTCTTGGAGGCAGCCTGGACCTAGCTCCTCTTGCAGAGAATTGTTGCCCTATTGAAGTCCCAAGCGTTTCTGTCCCCTTGCTTCCTGTTTCTCCCTCTTTATACTTTGGCTTGCCCTCATTAGCTACAGCAGCGGTGGGCCTCTCTCCATAACTGACATTTCTCACAGATGAGCTGGGGCAGCTTTGATTTTGCTATCTGCAGGCAGGGAGGGTTCTTAACCCCTTTGTGCCTCTGTGTTTTGTATGCAGGGCCGGCTCTAGGCACCAGCAAAACAAGCTGGTGCTTGGGGCTGCACATTTTTAGGGGCGGCATGGCCGGCGCCAGAATGCCGCCCCTAAAAATGTGCCGCGGCCGCCCTAGCTCACCTCCGCTGCTGCTGCCTGGGAGGGAGGGGGAGATCCCGAGCGGCCGCGGCGCGCGAAACAGTTGTTTCGTGCTCCGCGGCTCCCCCTCCCTCCCAGGCTCTCAAGCCTGGGAGGGAGGGGGAGAAGCGGCGCCTGCGCCGCGGCCACTCGGAGTCTCCTCCTCCCTCCCAGGCTCTCAAACCGGGAGGGAGAGGGAGACTCCGAGTGGCTGCGGCGCTGGCGCCGCTTCTCCCCCTCCCTCCCTCCCAGGCTTGAGAGCCTGGGGGGAGGAGGCAGGGCTGGGGATTTGGGGAAGGGGCGGAGTTGAGGCGGGGCCGGGAGTGGGGTAATTAAAAAACGGGGGGCGGCCAAAATTGTTTTTGCTTTGGGCGGCAAAAATCCTAGAGCCGGCCCTGTTTGTATGGGGTTTGTTCTCCCCATCACAGCAGAGACGCTATTTATGGCTGATATTTTTCTAACTGCCTATTGATTGTGTGGTAATTGCCAGTGTTAACTACTTATACAAACAATGTCATGCTGCATTCTGGAACATTCTTCCATGGCAAACTCATGTCTCTGGGATCAGTCAATTTTTTTTTTTTTTTTTTAAGTTCTTGCGACAGACTGTGACTCTGGCTCCAATGCTGAGATCACCTACTTCATTCAAAGCACTGACTTTTCCATCACGCCTGAAGGGGTCATCAATTCTCACCAGCAGCTGAACTTTGAGCGAGCAAACCATATGTATGAGTTTGTGGTCATAGCTGTGGACAAAGGCCATCCTCCTCGGACAGGAACTGCATCAGTGCGCATCAGAATGACTAATGTGAATGACGAGGCACCTGTGTTCTCTCAATCTGGGTAAGCAGACTTTAAACCCTGGATTGTTTTCTGTGTTGCAATTTGTACTAATAATCCTGATAACACTTTGCTTAACTGGCATATCCTGCCAGTTAATAAGCATCTACTTATGTTCTGAGCAGTCTCCACTACCAGTGAAGTCAGTGGAATAATTTACATGAGTGTGTGAGGGATTGGACTGTAAGGTTCTAGATTGTAAGATGTACACACATTAATTGTGACATAGCACATTGGATCCTTAGATCCATTATTACATACAGAAATAACATAATTAGGCTGTATTTAATGGAATGACTGAAAGATCTAACTTCTAGGGGAATATTTTTGTATGTGTGGGTGCCTTGGTCTTATGATGACTGGCCCTCTAAACACCTGAGCCAGAAGGAGAGAGTGGGTATGAAATGCTTGATCAAAACAAGTGTCAAAAAAGATTGCATAGTAAATAACCTTCATTAGATTCTGTTTAGTTAAAATGCATTTTTCCCTCTGTAATAAATTTAAATTTTCTTTTTTTTGTCATAAGTGTAGAATACGGCCATTTATAATAAAGTACTAAATGTGTTAACATTTTATACATTGAAGATCTATAGTCCCATTCTATATATAGGCTCTTTATACCATCCTCATCATGGCAGTTCACATTTGGGTATTCTGGTATCCATTATTGCAGGGGTGGCCAACCTGAGCCTGAGAAGGAGCCAGAATTTACCAATGTACATTGCCAAAGAGCCACAGTAATACGTCAGCAGCCCCCTATCAGCTTTCCCAGCGCCTCCTGCCCATCGGCAGCCCCACCGATCAGTGCCTCCTCCTCACACCTCCCGATCAGCTGTTTCTTGGTGTGCAGGAGGCTGGGGTGGGGGGGAAGAGAGGGAGGAGCGAGGGCATGGCAGGCTCAGGGGAGGGAGCGGGAAGGGGTGGAGTGGGGGCAGGGCCTATGGCAGAGCCAGGGATTGAGCAGTGAGCACCCCGTGGGCACATTGGAAAGTTGGCGCCTGTAGCTCCTACCCCGGAGTCTGTGCCTATACAAGGACCCGCATATTAACTTCTGAAGAGCCACAGGTTGGCCACCCCTGAATTATTGTATTGAGACTTCACTACCATCAGTCACGTGAAGTTTGTTCTTTTTCTTGTCCTCCCCACGGGGGAGAACTGTGTGTGCCGTGTAGTGTAGAGTCTTGTTTTTTGTTACTTTCCAAAAGGTCACTAGAAGTATGCACAGAATTGCAGGATCACAATCATACAGTGCACGCTTCATTCCAAAACTAATTCTTTAGATATTCAAAGGCTCTAGTCTTTAACTGCTTGGACTGTGGATGCCCAAAGGTAAACTATATCACATTCACAGAGTTCAGACCATTGGCAGCTTATTAATGGGATTAATAGCTATCCTGATAGTAAATGTGCTTTGATTTGTTTATCTTTGCATCAGTTACAAAACATTCCTCTCGGAAGATGCTGGTCCCAGTACCTTAGTGGCTGCCGTACATGCGAAAGATCCTGATGGAGATGGAGTGTTATACCAGATTGCTGGAGGTAATGAAGATGGCAACTTTGAATTGGATAGCCAGAAAGGTAGGAAAAAGGAAAAGAAGTTTAAAAACATTACCTTACTGTTTGAACCTATGGTAGCTCGGCTTTGTGTCCATGTTGAAAATAATTCATATAGTAATTCAATACATAATTTATGAAAAAAGCAAAACAGCACCTCATTCATACGATCTTTTTATGCTTTCCATAAATTAGAATAGGTTCCCTGTTGGGCTAGGCATTATACAAAACCACAGGAAGACTTGGGTCTCTGGCTCAAGGAGTTTACAGTCGAAGAAGACCAACCCCATCCATACACACCCCAAAATATAGTGATATAGAAATATGACATTTTTGTTTACATTATCGGTAAAATTGCACTTTATCCTCCAAAATCTAGGCATCATTAAACTGCGCAGGAATCCTCTGCCCAAACTGAAAGGACCTCGATATATATTAAACATCACAGCAATAGATGACAATGCCTCTGGGGGACCTGCCCCTCTGAGCAGCTTTGCAGTGGTTATTGTAGGAATTAATGACATTAATAACAACAAACCTGTCTTCAGAAAGGTAAGATATCTGTCTGTAAACCTTCTCCTCCGTATATATCATCACCTTGGGGATCACACTGCCATCTTTAAGGGGGAGATATAGCAGTGTTTTCTTTGTTTGTAATAGATGTTGATTTTAAGGGATTATATATGCAAGTATGGTAGATCCTCTACAATGGAATATACTCCCAGTTTTCTGCGGTCTTCAGTATTTAAATTGGAAAAGGTTCCTTTTCAGGAAAGCTTTTTGACTTCTCTAAGGCACTAAGTAATTGAAGCACGTTTTCTTTCATACTCTTCTCAAATGTGTACTGCAAACACACTGGAACATTTCATAGCTAATTTCTATAGTTCTCTATGTAATACTTTTTTGTTATATTTGTAGTGCACTGACTACAGTGACAGCACCTGGGTTCTAGAAAACCAGCCCCCAGGCACCTACGTCTTGCAGGTGGAAGCCTATGATGCAGACCTGGGACTTAATGGAGAAGTAAAATATGGGCTTATGCACAGAGATGGAGCTTCACCAGGCTTCAGTATTGATCCAGATACTGGTAAGTGGCTCTACACCTGTTATGTTAAGGCAGAATTGCAGTGAATTTGGGTGCATGCTTCTCTGGTATATTAACAGGGAATTCCTATAGCCTTGTGGAGAACCATGTTTCCAGGACTGAGCCAACATCAAACAGTCTGAAGTGAATGCTGAGGAAACTGAAAGCTTACCTTTAGTCTGAACACAGCAGAATCCTACTAAAATTATTGAGAAATCATACTTAAGTTTTTTTTTTAAATGCTATAGGTATGATGTAAAATATGGTAAATCTTTGGCTAATCTTTAACATCCAAAATAAATTGTATTTGATGTGGTAAATAGTAAAATAATCTAGAATATGTGGGTGTAAGCCTACACTGATTTAACTGGCAAGTCAGCAAGGAAAAACAGAACCCCCAATTTACTGGGGTATAAAACTATTCTGAAACATTAACTTTACCTTGGGACAAATCTCACTATAGAAATATAAATAGACTGTACTTGGCAGAGGAGGAAGCATGAACGGATCTACAGTTCTACTTGAGTGTATATTCACCCCTTTGATGTGAGCTAACAATTCTTTGAACTGGTTAATGTCTGACAAATACAGATTGGAAGTCCAGACTTCAGTTTTAAAATACTACAAATACAGTGGGTATAGCGCCAGAAGGAGATGGTGGTAAACACTGCCACGAGTGTTGAACTAGATAAATATTGTCCCTATATAAATACAAAAAACGCCCTCGGTATAGAATGGTAATTCAGGATGTTCACACCCAGTGGTGAAAGTAATTTAAAGGACTTACTTGTACGCCGGAGTTCTGCGCAGGGGGCGTGGCCTCAACCAGAAGAGGCGGGGCCTTTAAATACCCAGGCCCTTTAAATCAAGATTTAAGTTCCCCGGGGCGCCGCTGCGGTAGTGGCGACCTGGATCCCCTGGTCCTTTAAATAACCGGCAGAGCCCTGCCCCACTAGCCCAGGGCTCTGGCAGCGGGGCTCGGCCGGCGATTTAAAGAGCCCAGGGCTCTGGCCACTGCAGGGAGCCCCGGGCCTTTTAAATCGCATGCCTGGGGAAGCCGGTCCGGTCCAGCACGGCGTACCAGTTTACTTTAATCTTTGTTCACACCTAAATATCTCTGACCCAACTATATAACAGAGACACCAAAGCCTGAGATGGGAAAGGGCAGAAGCAGGGCAGGCTCCAAGTTTTTTGCCGCCCCAAGCAAAAAAATTTTCCCATGCCCTTTTTCCCCCCCCCCCCTGGCCCTGCCCCAACTCCGCCCCTTCCCCAAATCCCTGGCCCCGCCTCCTCCCCTGGGCGTGCCGCATTTCCCCTCCTACCCCTCCCTCCCAGGCAAGGGGGGAGAAGCAGAGTGGCAGTGAGCTGGGGGGGAGCGGTTCCTCTGCCCCCCACCCAGGGTTACTTCCTGCGGCCCTCCCCGCGACCCCCTCCGCTCCGCCTGCTCCCCTGAGTGTGCCGCCGCTGCTCCGCTTCTCCCCCCTCCCTCCCAGGCTTGCCGCAAAACAGCTGATTCGCGTGGCAAGCCTGGGAGGGAGGGGGGAGAAGCGGAGCCAGGGCCGGCTCCAGGCACCAGCTTAACAAGCAGGTGCTTGGGGCGGCCAAGGGAGAGGGGCGGCACCTGCGGCAATTCGGGGGCGGCAGCTCCCTCACTCCCTCTAGGAGCGAAGGACCTGCCGCTGAACTGCCGCCGCCGATCGCGGCTTTTTTTTTTTTTTTTTTGGGGCGGCAGAAATGCTGGAGTCGGCCCTGAGCGGAGCGGCAGTGCGCTCGGGGGAGGAAGTGGAGCGGAGGTGAGCTGGGGGGGAGTGGTTCCTCTTCTCCCCCCCGCCAGGGTTACTTCCTGCGGCTCTCCCCGTGCCCCCCACCGCCGCAGCTCACCTCTGCTCAGGGCCGGCTCCCGGCTTTTTGCACCCCAAGAAACAAAAAACAAAACAAAAAAGGAGCCGGAGTGCCGCCCCTTGGAAAGTGCCGCCCCAAGCACATGCTTGGAGCGCTGGTGCCTAGAGCCGGCCCTGGGCAGAAGGTACAGGTTAATTGACAAAACTGAGATGCCAAGAAAGAAGCAGTTAGCAGAGAGTAAGACTTGCATTCTCGGATGGAAGTGTATCTTTGCCAAACTTAACCATAACTACATTTTACTCTATTTTAACCTATTTCATGAGGCTGTTACCTAGATCTTAAACTAAAGATGATTTTCATTATATCACTTACATTTGCTGTGCATTAATTTTTCACTTAGCTGTCTTTGAAATACTCTGACTTAGGTTGTCATTGAAGTAACCTCCATGGATGTTTCTTGGAAAAAAGGGGAACTAACTTCTTTTCTGGGTGGGGAGAGGGAAGTGGAGTAAAAGGTATCTAGCCTGAAGCTCTCTGTCCAGGTGGCCAACCTGAAAGGTGCTGGCTGTTGACAGTAGTGGCACAGTTAGTGCAAGCTGGTGACTGCGAGGAGTGACAGAAACAGGGAACCTTAAAAAGAACAGGAGTACTTGTGGCACCTTAGAGACTAACAAATTTATTAGAGCATAAGCTTTCGTGGGCTACAACCCACTTCTTCGGATGCATATAGAGTGGGAACCTTAAGTTAGTCATGTTTAATCAATACCTTGCGCAGTGGTGGTGCAAGTAAACTGACCGTTGTGGACCTAGCGTGTCCAGTTCTATTACCTACTGTGTGAGTGATGCCTGATGTGGTTTTGCTGGCTTAGTCGTGGCATTGTATGTATAACACACATAAGGTGTTTCTGTTTCTAGGACTCATCACTACTACTCAGAGCTTTGACCGAGAGAAGCTGAGAGATTGTACGCTCTCTGTTACAGCTACAGATCAAGCTCAGGAGCCATTGATTGGTGTTTGTCAAATCACCATCTTCATTGCTGATGTCAATGACAATGACCCCAAGTTTGAGAACAGTCGCTACCAATGTGAGTGATTTAACCACGCACCCTCTGTCCTAACATCACACAGCACACAGGAGCGTGAATGTAGTTGACAGATAGCTGTATTTTAAAAAGAACTCAATCTGTGAAAATAACTCTTCATGCTGGTGATTGCCTCTCTCTTAAAAGTGACCGATTTTTGGGTCACCTTATTCACTATGTGACTGGAACAGTGCTACATGGTTCAAGCTGACTTGTTTTCCCAGACACAATGAAGATGACACACTTAATCTTTCCAGGGGTAGTTAAATCCTTCCTTTTTGTGTGAATCTCTTGGTATCTATCCTGCTCAGTAGGAATATGTCTGCCATATGTTTTTCTGAAGGATTACATTCAAATATATGGGACAGCAAGATAGGTTGGCAGAATCAGTCTGTATTCCTAGACCAGAACCTTATTTCTGGGACTCCTTTTACCCTAAAGTAATACAGGAGGTGAGACTCCAAAGAGCCTGTAATCTGTCTAGAAACCTCCTTGGCGTGAAAACAAACTTTGTGGAAATTGAAGGGGCTCATGAAAGGCCTTGTCTAGGCTAGGATAAAAGGTGGTTTTGTTTAATTAAAGGTGTTAAACCCTTTTTAAATCCCTAGTGTGGACAGGGGAAGTTATATTTTAACACCTGTTAGCTAGCTGTGGCAAACAGTAGGGCACAATCATTTAACACTTTTTAAAAATGTGTAAACTTGTCAGTACCTAGTAGAAACAGGTTTTTAAGTAGCACTTAATTAAAATGTGTTGGCCAACATGCTTTAGGAAAAGGAGTGTGTATGGCGGTGGTGATGGTTTGGTTTGGTTTGGTTTTTTTAAGTCCCTACTTTGAGCTACGCATGATACAGACATGTGCGGTGCAAAATTTTCCAGACCTGCTAGTGCACCCTAATCTCAACTTCCAATACTGAATCTTTTGAACATAGGCAATTTCTGTGCTTGTTCTGATGTGAGGAATAGGGATTAGGAGGCTGTCAAAATTGTCACATGTGGCTTGAATTAAATGTGAATGCCAGCAATTAAAATATGACTACATTTGAGGTTTTAATAAATCCCAATTCCAGCAAAACTCAAGAGGACACGTTATTTCAAAGGAGGAGCACAAGAACTGCCATACTGTAGCAGACTTAATGGTCCATCTAATGCTCTACCCTGTGTCTGACACTGGCCAGCACCAGATCCTCTGAAGGAAGGTGCCAGAGACCCCAGACTGAACAGTTATGAGTAACCTGCTCATAGAAGTAGTGAATTTGGTATGTGTGAAAGTTACCTGATTGGTCACCAGTATGTTCCTGAGGACAGGCAGATCACAGGCAGCTGTGTTTCATTTGTGATCTGGAAGGGACTTGCCAAAACAGTAACATGGTGAGATAATGTTGTTTTTTGTGATGCAGACATCTGTTCCACTAGGAATTGGACTGACTCTAATAACACTCATGGGCCACTAAACTCACTGGATGACAGTCACTCTTGGTCACTACTGTCCTGGCCTGGTTCAAACCAATTGCCTAGGAATGAAAAATTCTTCATTACCAATCCATTGAGCTGTTCAGTTTTCCAAGAAATCTTTATTTATTTAAATTGGAGTAAGAGTATATGGATCTAATTTACTATAATATATTTAGCCTCAGTTTTGATAGCTTTGCGTAGAGAGAAATTATAAATTTCTTATGTCTTTGATTGGTAAGAGTTTTACATTGTTATATGCAGGCATCTGTTACCTTAGTTTAAGTTAACTCCCACTGCTTGTTTTCACAAAATTATCAGATTGCTATATAACTGTTCCCTTGGTTCCTGCAAATAACTTCAACATCTCAGCTGTGCACAGGCTAAAAGGGGAGCAAGTTGGTTCAAGAAAATCATGTCTGTGGCTACAGAAATAGTCGTTTAGGTACTCTGGACATATTTACAAAATGTAAAAGTGAGAAGCTTAGAAAAGCACAGAAATGAATGTTAGTTCTGTTCACTGTTTCTATCATGAGAAATTGAACCATGAGTAGGACAAGAGTAATATCATCTGTTTGTGAACTTGGGCTTCATCCAAACTCCAGTCTATTAAATTTACTTAAAGACCACTCATATAATTTAATATAAAGAACATATTTATATAAAACATGAACATGTTTAGGTTTAGTGGTCTAATGCTCTTATATTGCAGAAATGAGTTTGAATCTGGCTTTAAAGGAAGTCAGGAGATGTGGGTATTTTTGGACAACCCTAAATAAGCCCCTATTTATTGTGCTGCAGCAGTTGGGAAAAAATATTAAATTGGATAAGGAATGGGATAGAAAATGCTGGATATAGTTTAATGTCATTATTTAAATTAATAGTACACCTTCACTTGGCATACAATGTTCAGTTCTGGTATCCCTTTGAACAAACAGATACAACGGAAATGGGAAAAGGATAAGGAGGAGTTTCAAATGAGCATTGAATTATTAGAAGTATGGATAAACTTGTGCCTGAAGAGAGTGTGAAAGGACTTCGGAGTGTTCTGTTTAGAGAGGAGCCATAGAAGAGGGGACACAATAAAGGCTTAAAAAGCAATGAATGGGATAGATGAGACACTGCTATTTTGACTCTTTCATAATACAAAAACAAGGGGACATTCCATGAAACTGAAAGGCAGCAAACTTATCTCTGATAAAAAGGAAATACTTTTTTTTTTTTTTTTTTTTAAACACAAAACTAACCTGTGAAAATCATTGCCACGAGTATATCATTGAGGCCGAGAGTTTAGCAGGATTCAAAAAAGGACTGGAGGTGAGTGAGTGTATATGTCAATAAAGGGGAAAGAAACAAAGAGTTCTAGAACTGATATAAACCATCACGCTTCGCAGCATCAACCAGCCTTGGAGGAGGTTAGGGAGAAAGTTAGGCTCTTCCATAGCTGTCCACTTCAGGGTTTCTTACACCTTCCTCTGGATCATCTGTACTGGCCACTGTCAGAGTCTCAGATTACAGTGGTGCTTTCTGGCTTCGGAATCATCTAGTCTGACCACCTGTATAATATAGGCCATAGACCTTCCCCAAAATAATTCTTAGAGTAGAGACTTAATGCTGGTGTATATGGTGCACTGGTCCAATCTGGTATAGCAGTATCTGTGTTCCTATCTACGAGTGGACTTTGCAAGCTTGACACCACCACCACTCAGTTTGGTATGAATGATGGGACGGACGTCCTAACAGTGACGTAAGAGTTTTTTTTAGGACAGAACAGGGAAATCTTGACGGAGGAGAGGGTCATGTTTGTTTGAAGGTGAGCCTGACTCAGTGCCTTCAACCACACTGTTCATTCAGTGCTACCAGTATCTGTCTTTCATGAGCACTAAAACTGAGGTTGAATTTTGAGTTCAATATAATGCTGATGCTTCTGGGTGATTGAGAAGCTTCCTGCTCCATTCCTCATATGGGGAGCCAGCTAGCAAAAAGCACTTCTTCAGGATTGGGAAACTGTTCTCCTAGCCCAGCCATGAGGCCGCTCTGACAGTGTGTTCTAGTATCTGTCTATAAGCAATCAATGTTCGTACGTCATGGAATTAAAAATACTGTCTCCTCTTTATAAAAAAAATCAAATGTAATTAGTCATGGGTTTCTAATGTTTCTGGTAACTGCTGGTGCTCTATTCTCATATACTATGGTCTTATTCAAATACGTTGGTTTAAACAATTCATCACTATTAATTATCCATACATGTCTGGAAGGGGCTGTACTCAAATGTTTAACTGTATATAATAGTGACAGCCTAGTAATCATTACAGAAGTGCTTATCGCAAACAGGAACACATGATACAATGCAACATCATTTCCAGTTCAGCTCTGAACCTTTTGGTACAATGTATTTTAACAGGATACTATTCTCAGAACATAAAATCTATTGCAGGACAATTGAGAATCTCTTGCAGTATTTAGTAGTAATAAATTCCATTGCTATTATTTTATTTCAGTACCAGCAAACCACCTCCGGACATACTTCTGCTTGTAAGAATGGCATGACTAGGCCATTTATTCTTTGGCAGTCACACTTTGGTGGGCAAAGAAAAGTGACTTAGATGAGAATAGGGAACAACAAACGTGCTTCACTTTGGCCCGCGGCCCGCCACCCCCATTGGCCTGGAACAGCAAACCGCGGCCAGTGGGAGCCGCGATTGGCCCAACCTGCGGACGCGGCAGGTAAACAAACCGGCCTGGCCCGCCAGGGTGCTTACCCTGGTGGGCCACGGGCCAAAGGTTGCAGATCTCTGTTCTAGTTTAATGTGAAACCAACTTCTCTGGAATACTGGTTCACTTCGTATAAAGGAAAGGCTAACCCTGTTCACATACAAATATAGCTAGGTCTTTTAGGCTGTTTCACAGCTTGATGCCAATGTGATTATGCAGTAGTGATCTGTAAACTGGAAATACTGCCACACTGTTCTGTGATCTTAGCACTGACCTGGAGCTGAGAATCGTAAGTGTCCCCTTCACTTCTAGAATTGCCAGATCCAGGAATATTGCCATTATACATGAGAATGAGGCCTGCTGAGAATAAATGTCTCATCCTTTTTAAAAAGACTTCCTCCGTGAAGACACCCCAGTGGGCACAAGTTTCCTCCGTGCTGCAGCTCATGATGATGACCAAGGTGTGAATGCTGCCATCGTATATTCCATGTTACAGCAACAGCCAGAATACTTCCAAATCAACCCCAGCACCGGCTGGGTGTATGTGAACCATCTGATCTCCCAGGTAACAGGACTCTTATCATACAGAATGTAACACAGCTTTCTTCCCGTGGAATATGTTGCAGAGAGTTAATCTCAATCTGTTGATTTGTGCAAATTAGTTTTTAGATTTCCTTAAACTTTTTGTTAAAACTACTTTGTAGACAACTCGAATCAGCCGGTATATTGTAGCAACAGATGGAGGCAACAGAAGCAGCACTGTGGAGCTGACTGTAACTATCACTAACGTACTCAATCAGCCACCACATTGGGAACAGAGCAGATACTGGGTTACAATCCCAGAGAACACCATTCGTGACACCAAGATAATGGTATGCTATAAGAGAACCTCCTTCTCTCTCTGGAATAGTCCCCTCTCCCTTCCTTCTGTCCTGTCTGTGTATTTAGAAGGATATACATGCCTTTACTACCTTGTGCTGTGATCCTATCAGATTTCACAAGCTATGCACTTTTAGCTTTACATGGGATATCTCCAAGGAAATTCCAGAATCTGCAGGAGATGTTGTGACTCAGAAGGCAGCACTCTTCTCTGTTACTCTGTAAAACCAGTGCCCCAGCAAGGGGTGCTCCTGAAGGGAGCATCTTTTGGATGCATTGCAAAACTGAGGCTTAGCCCATATTAAAAATCCTAGAGCATTTTTCATAAGAGTTGAGATGTTAATTCCAGTGTCCTGACCAAATTCCAGCTTGAGTGATTCCATTCTGCCTACTTGAGTTATCCCTCCAATTTTCAATGCCATCCATAACTGCTGTTTTAGTGATGGAGTAGCTCTGCTGTATTTCAGCAGTGGATGAAATGTGTACTGTTTATTGTTCTTAGTCAAACATATTTTTTAAACTGGACACACGGAATGCTTCAGTCCAGGCAGTCTTTTCTGTAATTGCTAATTGATTCCTACAATTTCTCTTCATCTCCCAAGCATGAGATCCAAGCACTTGGAAACAGTTTGTTTCATCCAGCCAGGCTCATGCACAGCTTGCTGAAGAGTGAGATCCTCATAGTAATCCCCCTTTGGATGTTTTTTGGGGAAAAAGCTTCCTTTACCTGAGGGTGATGTTCATACCCTTTGCCATATTTACAGAGCAGGGAAATTTAATATTGATTAAAACTTGGAACCACAGCAAAAGCAGTACAAAAATTAGACAAATCTCCAGAATGAAGGCAAACTGTCTGTCTCATCATGCATGCACAACCCCAACCCCCCAAACTGACATCTTAATACTCAGAATCATGCACTTCATAAACAAATACAGTGGCTTTTTTTCTCTTCAGACTGTCAAAGCCACATCCTCCCTTGGTGATCCCAGGGTTACATATAACCTGGAGGAGGGTCAAGTTCCAGAAACTAACATGCCTGTTCGTTTCTACCTGAAGCCAAACAGAGTGGATGGATCTGCTTCTCTACTAGTCTCTGAACCACTTGACTTTGAGACAACTAAGTTTTTCACTCTGAGAGTCAGGGCACAAAATGTAGCAATGATTCCTTTAGCTTCATTCACCACTGTCTGTATTAATATAACAGGTAAGTACCACTGAACTACTGTAACTAGAACAGGTAATTTTAGAATGGCACTCACAGTATTTCTAAAATATCAGTACTAGAAATTATGGAATGAAGCCTGGAC
The DNA here is from genome assembly GCF_002925995.2 of Terrapene triunguis. Lineage (NCBI taxonomy): Eukaryota > Metazoa > Chordata > Testudines > Emydidae > Terrapene > Terrapene triunguis. The sequence goes on from NW_020664409.1 coordinate 73,605,793, forward strand.
TTAGCATAAGATTTCCTTTGAGTTTTAAGACATTGTGCAGTAGTAGAAATAGCCTTTTCACCTGAAGATACCACAAAGTGTGATTTAACAAGTGGGATGTGGTATTTTAAAAACATACACTTACTTTTTAGTGCAGATATTTCTATATTAATACAGTGCTGTGTAAGTGTAATAATAAAGGAATCCTTCTAATGCCAGAAATGGCCCAGTAAGCATCCCAATTCTAGTGAGAGAAGAGTGTAGTATTGGAAATATTTTATATATTAGGGATATTTGGGAATTTCTGAAATGATTAACTCTTGGAACAGAACAGCGAAAATGCATACATAATCATTGTTAATTGCAAAGGTGTTTGGGTTTTTTTTTAAATGGACACTTTTAAGGTAAAGAGACCCTACTATATAATTTCACAAATGATTAAAATTAAGTGTTACTTGTTTGTCCCTTGTTAGTTCATATTACATACACACGTGTAGTGGGTTAGCAGTGGTCCCTCCCCCTGTGGGAGGCCACTCTGCCTCACTACGTCAGGGCCATCAGAAAAAGATACGGAACCTTTCATCTTTACTGATTTCACTACCATAATTGCATAGTGAAAAGCATGTTCATCTATGGAGCTCGTCCATAATACACCAACACAAAAACTGCTGTTATTTATTTGTATAGTGGCTAGTACCTAAAGTCAGGATCAGGGCTCTATTGTGCTAGGCCACAGACACAGACACAGACACACCCCCCCCCCCCCCCCCCTCGAGCAGAGAATGTCTTTTGAAATGAAAACATTCTCTGCTCCAAAGAGATTACAATCAAACTACCACAAATCAATATTCATTAGTAACATTGTTCCATGGTCCTATTAATAGTGTTGTAACTTAGTTTAATGGCAACTTCATTTTGGCCAGTAACGTAAAATTCTATACAATAGACTCATTTTGGGGTGGGGGAAGGGAATGCAAGTTAAACCACTTTTAAGTGGGAATTAGCTACCAGAAGGCCTCAACTTATAAAATATGAGTCACTTTTTATATATGCATATGCAAAAAAATACACACACATTATATACATAGAGAGAGAGATTGTATTCCCCGTCTCTCAACTCAACAATGGGTGAATGCATTTACTAAAACTATGAAAGAATATTGATTGTGTTTGTTGAAATAACACATGGAAAAATAATCGGTCACAATGGAGAGTTAGGAATACAGGAAAACTGGGTTATAAAGCAAGCCTGTTGTACCAACAAACACAGTAGCAATTTAAGGCCCTTATTCTACAAGCACTTGGACATGTTGAAATCAATGGGACCATCTCATGGTTGTAAAGTTAAACGTATGTGTTTGCAAGATCAGGCTCTAAGAATTTGTCAGCCTCATTCATCGAGAGATGTTTAAAATTGTATTTCTCTGTTTTACCTACTATTGTTACAAGTAACGTTTAGAATAGAACACATTTAGCAAAATCTTTGTCTGTTTTTTAATTTTTTTTTTTTGCTTTTAACAGTACTTGGTGTAGCTTCAGTTTCATCAATTGACTTCAGTCAGCTCCTGTGTTTGGCCTTTCACACAGCAACAGGGAAAGAAGTTTTTTAAAACAGAAAAATGTGGTTGTAAAACACAAAAATTAACAGGGGAGTCCAGTGCAAATGTAGCACCTGAAGCTATTTTTTAATCCAAATTTTGAAAATGACAGGATTTCAAGTTGACAGTATCTCTTTAAACTAATGACACTTCATAACTGCAGTTACTGACACTGGAGTGGTCCCCAAGGCTCTGATCCTGCAAAGACAAGGGCAAGCCTGCACACAAACTTTCATCAAAATAACAAAAGGGGTGAAGTAAAAACCAGTTTATTTTGGTGGAGATCTGCGTTATCAGACGTTAGTCCCATCTTAAATTTAGATATCGTGAACAGACCCATTGGTTTCAATAGGTTATCTTGAATGCTATTCAGTAGGTGTGTAAGTCTTTGCCAGGACAAGGGCCAAAGAATAACAGCTCCTGGTATCAGTAAGTTAATAGGTTATTAGGTTAATCGGTGTCTCGCATAATACCTGAAATCACAGCATCACATCTTCGCTCTAATTAAAAGAGCTTCTGCCATCTGCCTTGAGAACGGGAAGGCAGAAAACAGGATTGGATGTTAGCAGGAACAGTCTGCTAATTTGTTTGTTAAAAGGTACAGTTTTAAGATTTTTAACCTCCTCTCATTATGTCTTAACTCCTCTCTCTGCAGATGTCAATGATAATGTTCCATTCTTCACATCTTCTACCTACAAGGTGTCTGTACCTGAAGAAGCAGCTATTGGCACATCTGTTGCCCAGGTTTTAGCAACTGACTTGGATTCTGGGCCATATGGAGAGGTTTAACTTATTACATACTCTTTTTCTCCTAGCAATATTAATCTGTTAAATAGCATTGACGCGTTAAACAGTGAGAAAAGACAAGTAGCAGATGGGACAATAATGAGCCATAGGCACCTCTCCCTTCCTCTTTGAGCAGGATGGCTAAATTTTACCTAACTAAGACCTGCCTCGGATTTGTAAAAAAACAGGAGAGTTCCAGTGATTAGGGCACTAGCATGGGAGATCTGGGTTCAGTGTCTATTACACCACTGGCTTCCTGCGTGACCTTGGGCAAGTCACAGTCTCTCTGTGCCTCAGTTCCCCATCTGATAGTAGTGATAATAGCACTGCCCTACCTCACAGGGATCTTGTGAGGATAAATATAGTAAAGATTAAGAGGCAGTCAGATATTACAGTGATAGGGACCATACAAGTACCACAGATAGGTGGGTAGGTAGAATACATACGGTCTGCTCCATCTCAGACAGGAGGAGACTCTAGATCATGTCACATAGTGACCCAACCTGAGCTGAAGACATGATAAAGTACTGCATGCTGCTACTCGTGCTCTCTGTGGACTGCCCCCACCATATTAATTGTCAGGGTGGCCGCAGGCTTCATTTTTGAACTTTTGTTCCTGTTCGACTCATGAGTGGCTCTTTGGTCAGCTCTGTTGTAGAGATCAAATACAAACAGGCAAGCAGCATTGTGAAGTGCTGCTCTCCCTTTCCTTCCCCATTCATTACCCCTCTCCCCAAAATCCACAGGGTGGCTCTTGTGAGAGAACTTTGACTCTCAACGTGTTACCATTTTGTAACTTGTAAACCTGCCATAAGCTGTCACTGAAAAACTGTGTAGCAAATATTGTATATAGAACTGGTGGGGAAATGTGTAGGGATTTTTCCTTTGAAAAAAATTTACTTTTTGTCATAGAACTGAAAATTTTCAGCTGAAAAGTTCTTTGTTTTCAAAGTTTCTGTGAAATATGTGGTTCAATCTAAGCTCAGTTTTCCTTCAGAACAACTTTGATGGAAATTTTTTGACCAGTCCTAATTGTATATTACCAGGAACATCGGGGGGTTATTTTATATAAGCATTCTAACTTTGTATTCAAACTGAGAGAAGCCTCAAGAACAGTCTGTTCAAATAAGAGCCTTTTCAAATATTATTTTGCAGACAGTTTGAAAGGGCTGAGGAAGGATGGGGACACAGCACTCACATGAAATGGTATGCATGGAACCTCACATAAAATTTCTGAACTTCAGGTTCAATATTCAATATTGAAAGACCCTAGTGAACATTACCGGTTCTTCACCATTGGTCCTGAGACAGGAATTGTTTCCACCAAAGCATCTTTTGACAGAGAGAAGAAAGGCTCTTATTTGATTGAAGTTCAGTCTCAGGATTCTGCAGAGTCTGCTCGACCTGGTGTTTATGGACAGCCCAACACAGGTAAGCATAATGGTTTATATACCAGGTCAGAGAGAGTTCCACTGCCATTGGTAGACGTGGAGTTTTTCATGGAATGTCGGGGTAGATTACACAGACAAGATGGGTGAGGTGATATCTTTTATTGGACCGACTTTTGTGGGTGAGAGAGACAAGCCTTTGAGCTTGCACAGAGCTCTTCTTCAGGGATAGGTTAGGCCATCCCACAAGTAACTTTATCTCTGGTCTCTGTAATCTAAATTTTCATTTTATGTCTCCTTTTCAGATACAGCATATGTGAAGATTTTTGTCAGTGATGTCAATGACAATGCTCCAGCTTTCCCTCACCCAGTATATGAAATCAGTATAGAGGAGGACAAGGAAGTTGGATGTGCTGTTGTGACAGCAACAGCAAATGATGAAGATGAAGGTGTGTAAACAGACTTCTCCTATATTTTTCAGTGCTTTTGAGTAATGCAGCGTCCACCATAATAATGGTTTCTCTTGTGAGCTAATGATTTTCTGTTTTAATCTGGTGATTGATTGTATTAAGGAGAAACTTTAAATGGATTTCAATAGTTTGGAGAGGAGAAGAATCTCTCTGGCTTAAATGTGTCAAGAACTCTTAGTAATCTACTCAAGTTTCCACTTTGTAGAATAACAATATGCTAGTGATCCTTTTATTTTAGAACACCACATTTAAATCCTCACAATTCTTCTATTCAGCGGTGATGTGCTAAATGCCCCTCTTAGTCTGGTTGGTGGAGGAGAAAGGAGAGAACTTGGAGCATACTGCTGGAGTTGAGAATTTTCAAAAAAACAACTTGTTAGTCACTTTGATAGGTGGGTTACAACTGGGCCCTAACTCTTTCATGTTCAAACATCTGAAATACATACAGCAGGGTTGTGGGTTTTTGGAGTTTGTTGTTGTTGTTGTTGACTCCTATCAATTGCTGCTCATGTCACTTCAGTAATATATGGGCAAGACATTTCAGAATAAATTAAAAGGTTGAAAAGGTTTTCCCCCCCCATTAAGAGCTTATATGTTCTGTATGGAAAATGATTCTTTGCCCCTGTGCTAAGTGGAGTGAACTTGATTCTAACAATCAAAACAGCTTCAATGTATCTAGCATCTTGTCATGTTTCTTCCTTTTTTCCTTTTCAAAGAACAATAGCTTATCACTTTCCCATGTTTCCAAACATTTTGAACAATGCAAAAGAAAATAACTAGGATCATATAGATGGAATATATTTTGAAAACAAATGGTCTTTTGATACCTTGCTGTTCTTTTGAGATTTTAGCACCACCTGGTGATAAAAATAAAAATGAGAGTGTAGCAACAACAGATGTTTGGCTTTAACATCAGGGGGAAAAAACTATTCAACAAAAATAGCTTCCAGTCTTTAATAACACTACATTCTTTTCAGTATCAGAAAATTAATACACATTAGACGTGTAGGGCTAAAATTAATCAACAAAACGGAACAAAAGCGTTGCCTAACTTCTACTTGCAAACTATGCTTGTACATATACCTGTGCTTACAAACACAGAACTCTGCAGTTATTTGTTTCTCTGTCTTACTCGCATTTTCACATACACGTTTCTGACTACAGTTACTTTTTTGTTAAGGCATAATACAAGTGCTTGTCTCTTGAAAATTTTGGCCTACTGTGTCCAAGTCAAACTACGCATCCCATTAATAAATGTTTGGTGTGGCTTTACTGAGTACTTTGAGAAGTATGGTATGGAATTCAATACTAGAGTAAGTAAACATTTGCTGTTTCATACAGGTGTAAATGCCAAACTGAGGTATCAGATTACATCAGGAAATGCGAAAGGAGCTTTTGATGTTGAACCCGAAGTGGGAACCATCTTCATTACTCAGTGTCTGGACTATGAACAAGAGCAGCATTATGAACTCCGGCTTGTAGCCTCTGATGGGAAGTGGGAGAATCACACACTCATTGCCATCAATGTAATCAATAAAAACGATGAAGCTCCAGTGTTCACTAACAATGAGTACCATGACAGTGTCTTGGAGGAACTTACAGATCTGCCTGTTCTAGTTCTAAAGGTAAATCAGTTTGCATGAAGCAGAGAGGTGGGTTTTTTTGAGAGTAAATTAATTTTTTATTCAGCTTGACCATGCATAGTTACATCAGTTACTGAGAGCCAGATCTCATCAGAAGACACCTGGAATTTGTAAGATTCTGGTATCTTTCTGTCTTCCATGTTTTCCAGCTATCTACACTCTTTTTATAGAATTGATTAAACAAAAATATGTGGTGGCTGGAATTGGATAATAAACTTAGTTACTGGCCAGTATAAATGTAAACAAACCTACTGACCCCTGGTAAGAAAAGTGCAAAGGGAAGGTAGACTTGTGGTTGAGACATGGGACCGAAAGTCAGAAGATCAGCTTTCTCTTCTCAACTGTCACAGGCTTCCTTTGTGACCTTGGGAAAATCACTTACTCTTGTCGCTGACTTCATTTCCATATCTGTAAAATGGGGATACATACCTACTTTACTGGGGTGTTCATCAATATTTGTAAGCTTCTTTGAGATCTCTGGGTAGGAAGACACTATAGAAGTGCTAAGGAATATAGGTGGTGATTTCCCCATCAGAGGAGTATAAGGAAGACAAGACCCAACCCCTGTCCAGTTTCTAACCCCTCCTGTCTGCTCCTATGAACCAATTTCTATTTGCTTCTCTAGTTCAACTTCCACTGGATCTCATTGCAAATACTTGTTCAGTTGATTTACTATTACTTCCACCTAGCTTTTCCTGCATATTTTCCCCCCTCTTCCCAAATACACTAGCACGCAGAATGCATTAGTCTCCCTAAACACAATCAGCTTATTTCTCCAGCCCAGCTATAACCTTTGCAGAAAGATCCAAATGACTCAAGCCATCTGATGCTTACCCTTAACTGTTAACATATAGGGGCACGTTCTTTAGTAGGCCTCCATAGTACTGCAGCTTGCAGTAGAAGTACAATGAATTTCCAGTTCTCTCTCTCTCTCTCTCACCCCTCCTGTGGTTTGTTCTAGGTTTCTGCAGCTGACCCTGATCAAGAAGCTGACCAGAGTGCCCTTTGCTACTCTTTACATGGACACGGGGCCAATAGTGAGTTCTGCATCAACGAGTACACAGGAGAGATCTATGCAAACAAAAAGCTAGACCGTGAAAAGCGATCCATATGGCGCTTTCTTGTCCTTGCTACAGATGAAAATGGAGAGGGACTAACTGGCTTTGCAGATGTAATCATAGAGGTCAGAGATGTGAATGACAACCCACCTCTTTTCCTTTGCATGTCAGAAGGCTGCTTTATGGGGCAGGTTCCTGAAGATTCCCCAGCAGACACCACTGTAATGGAAATGAATGCCATAGACCTTGATGACCCCAAAGCTGGGAAGAATGCAGTATTAACTTATAGAATTATTCAAAATGTCCAAAATGAAATCAACCTCAACTTGTTTTCAATCAACCCAGTTACGGGCACCATCTGTACTGTGCTCGGATCCTTGGACCGGGAGAAAGAAGATAAGTATCTGGTGGTGGTTGAAGGAAGGGATGGAGGTGGACTCACTGGGACAGGCACCGCCACCATTTTGGTGTCTGATATAAATGACCACGCTCCAGTCTTTACACGGAAGATGTATACGGCTTTTATCTCTGAAAATGCAAGTATCAACACTGAGATCACACTGGTATCTGCTACGGACAGAGATGAAGGAGAAAATGCTGTGGTGACATTCAGCATCCTTGATGGGAATGATGATCGTAAATTCTCCATAGAGACAGATAAAATTAACAAACGTGGGGCTATTCGGTTGCGAAAACACCTAGACTTTGAGAAACCTCATGAGAGGGTGTTTAACCTGACCGTGAAAGCTGAAGACACCGATTTCTTCAGCATTGCTCACTGTGTTGTCTATGTGGAGGATTCCAATGACCATGCCCCTGTGTTTTATCCCCCATTCTATGAAGTGATGGCTCTGGCTGAAGATGTGCCTCTTGGCACTAAAGTTGTACAGGTTTCTGCTGTTGATTTAGATTCGGGGCTGAATGGAAGATTTTTGTATCGCCTGATAAACAGGTCTGACCCAAGTGGACAGTTCTCTGTGGGTAATGATGGTTGGGTTGTAGTTGCAGGATTGCTGGATCATGAGGCTGTGACACAGCACCACCTTGTGGTCATTGCCACTGATATGGGACAACCTCGGCTGACTGGCAGTGCCACTGTTCTTGTGACTCTGCAGGATGTGAATGACAATGGGCCAGAGTTTGAGGCTCAGTATAACCCAGTCGTCTGGGAAAACACTGCTTCGCCACAAATTGTCCAAATGAACGAGACTTCTAGTTTGTTATATGCTAGAGACAGAGACACTGCTGCTAATGGAGGGCCTTTCTCCTTTCACTTACTCAGCAATTTTGGCAGCGTAACTTACTTTAACTTGCAGGATTTCAGCAATGGAAGTGCACTGCTCACTGCGCTGCATACCTTTGACAGAGAAGTGCACAAGGTGTTTTACCTGCCAATTCTGATTACTGACAGCGGGATTCCTCCTATGAGCTCAACCAACACGTTAACTGTTAATATTGGGGACCGAAATGATCATCCTCATTCTGCTGGCTATATGGAATGCCTCATCTACTGCTATGATGGTAATTGATTTGGAGCTTATTTCACTGGGCTATACTCAGACCATGAGCAGCAGGCGTGCAATTCGGAGAGATGTGTCCCATTCCTCAAGAGTTGCTTTCCATGATGCATTGGTATTTTGGTGGGAAATGCAGCTCTGCCAAAAGGTTGATTAGAACTGAAACTTGGTGTGTAAGGTCTGGTCCCAGGGGATGGAGTCAATTGGTGTGTGGAGGAGATTGAATTTGGGGCTGAAGGAGGGTAATTGGCTTCTATCTTATGTACACTTCTATAAAACTTAAGTAAATGGTTTTCAGATGCTATTTTGTTTCCCTTTAATTACAAAATAGCTTGACTTATTTTATACTGATGTTGTTCATTTAATAATGTTGTCAAGGGCTGTAATCTGGATTCAAGTCTGAATACCCTGAGAGATTGCTTGAAATTTGAGGTTAAACTAATCTGGCATGTTGTCTAGTTAATGTTTTAAATGTGAACCCGAATATGAACCATCTGTACCCTCTGAAAAGTTAATGCAAGCCTTGAACTGCCCAAAAATAGAAATGGGAAAATCTTCTATGGCTGCGGCTTTTTGTGCCCTCCCTTGCTCATTGCAGCCATCATGAGGCAGGGCACCTTCCCTGACCCTCAGCTCCCCAATCCCTGATGATCTCTTGCAGTCCCCAGCATCCTTACATAAGCCCCAAAGGAGAGTAAACAATATAAATAAGTTACGTTGTAACTGTGGGGCTTGCATCTTGTGGTGTCAAACCACTTCTCCTCCTCCCCAGATCCCACCTTATGCCTCTGGTCACATGGCATTCCCTCTAAATAGTGTTTCTTATCAGGAGGAATTTCACTTCCTAGTAGCGCAGTCAATTAATCGCAGTTAACTCACACGATTAACTCAAAAAAATTAATCACAAATGCAGTTTTAATCGCACTGTTAAACAAGAGACTACCAATTGAAATGTATTAAATATTTTGGATGTTTTTCTACATTTTCATATATATCTTGTATTCTGTGTTGTAACTGAAATCAAAGTGTATATTTTGATTACAAATATTTGCACTGTAAAAATGATAAACAGAAATAGTATTTTTCAGTTTACCTCATACAAGGACTGTAGTGCAATCTCTTTGTCCTGAAAGTGCAAGTTACAAATGTAGATTTTGTTTTGTTCCATAACTGCATTCAAAAACAAAACAATGTAAAACTTCAGAGGCTACAAGTCCACTCAGTCCTACTTCTTGTTCAACCAATTTGTAAGACAAACAAGTTTGTTTATATTTACAGAAAATAATACTGTCCTCTTCTTATTTACAATGTCACCAGTAAGTGAGATCAGGCATTTGCATGGCACTTTTGTAGCCAGCATTGCAAGGTATTTACGTGCCAGATATGCTAAACATTCTTATGCTCCTTTATGCTTTGGCCACCATTCCAAAGGACATGTTTCCATGATGATGATGCTCTTTAAAAAAATAATGCATTAATTAAATTTGTGACTGAACTCCTTGGGGGAGAATTGTACGTCCCCAGCTCTGTTTTACCCGCATTCTGCTATATATTTCATGTTACAGCAGTCTCGGATGATGACCCAGCACATGTTGTTGTTCATTTTAAGAACACTTTCACTGCAGATTTGACAAAATGCAAAGAAAGTACCAATGTGAGATTTGTAAAGATAGCTACGGCCCTCAACCCAAGATTTAAGAATCTGAAGTACCTTCCAAAATCTCAGAGGGACGAGGTGTGGAGCATGCTTTCAGAAGTCTTAAAAGAGCAACGCTCCAATGCGGAAACTACAGAACCCGAACCACCAAAAAAGAAAATCAATCTTCTGCTGGTGGCATCTGACTCAAATAATGAAAATGAACATGTGTCAGTCCGCACTGCTTTGAATGGTTTTCAAGCAGAACCCGTCATCAACATGGACGCATGTCCCCTGGAATGGTAGTTGAGGCATGCACATCTGGCACGTAAATATCTTGCGACGCAGGCTACAACAGTGCCAGGAGAATACCTGTTCTCACTTTCAGGTTACATTGTAAACAAGAAGCGGGCAGCATTATCTCCTGCAAATGTAAACAAACTTGTTTGTCTGAGCGATTGGCTGAACAAGTAGGACTGAGTGGACTTGCAAGCTCTAAAATTTTACATTGTTTTATTTTTGAATGCAGTATTTTTGTACATAATTCTATATTTGTAAGTTCAACTTTCATGATAAAGAGATTGCACTACAGTACTTGTATTGTGTGAATTGAAAAATACTATTTTTTTGTCTTTTTACAGTGCAAACACTTGTAATAAAAAATAAGTATAAAGTGAGCACTGTACACTTTGTATTGTGTTGTAATTGAAATCAATATATTTGAAAATGTAGAAAACATCCAAAAATATTTAAATAAATGGTATTCTATTATTGTTTAACAGTGCGATTAATCGTGATTAACTTTTTTAATCACTTGACAGCTCTGCTTCCTAGGTATACTGTAGTAGAGCTGACATGATGATATGTTATAAGATGTTTATATATAGACTGCGCCAGTGTATTGGACAGCTATTATACTTGATGTGTGCTTGTTATAAGGTTTAGTTTGATGTACTGAGTGAAATTTTTGTGTGGTTGCTAATTGCACAAAAGGTCTTGGTCATTGCTGGCAGTCCTCAAGGGTTTGTTCTTGGACTGCAATGATGGAATATTGGATTCCTCAAACTTAGTTACAGTGAATTTTGGACACCACTTGGCTGTACTTCATAAGATGAATTGGTCTGTTTTATCAACTCCTGTGAACTTAAATGAGAGGCTTTTTTGTCTTAAGTCTATTTAAATAAAAAAGACATACATACATTGAGTTGTGACACATGATAAAGTGAGGAAGGCTTTGTATTTCATGTTGTGTTCAGGTACTGCAGGGATTTAACATCAGTATATAATATTATGTCCTATATAATGGCTATTGCAAAATATATTTATCAAATATATTACAGTTACAGGGCTAGCTGCACCTCTGGCTCCTTTCTGGTTTCTCTGAGTGCACCACCTCAGGTGTCGAGCTCTGGGTCTTTACTTATCTCAGGGCTCAATTTTACAGTGCTCCCACTCTTAGGCTGGGGTATAGTACCCTGTGTATCCACCATTCTTATCCCCCCAAGCCCACTGAGTTCAGACACCTGTGGTTCTTCCCCTGGTATTCAGTGACAGAACGGCCTTCTTCAAGCACAAGTATTAGCAGTAGTAACACTTTAAGAGAAACAAGATTTTTAAAACATTCTACGTTTCCTTCTGTCTTACTATCCCCTGATGGTAACCTAGGCAGGCCTAACTTCTTCACCAGGTTTCTGTCTCAATTAATGCTCCATTCTTGAGTATCCTTTTTAATCCAGACAGAGTTCTTTTAAATTTCTTTGTTCACGGGCCTTTTCCTGCTCTGATCCAAACCAATTTTGCAGGCTGGCTGGAGACAGGCAGAGTCATCAAAGCTAATGGTTCAGAGGTGGCTTATCCTGAGCCCTTCTTTTCTTTCCTGCCTGTTCCTCTGGACAGCCTGAGTTAAACCAATATCCTCATATAGAAAACACCCCAGTAACCAGGCCAACATACAGTATTCACAAATCATTATCGAGCTGCCTTTAATTCCATCCCAAGTACTGACAAAGATTTTAGAGTTAAGGAAAGCCAGCGAAATTATAATTGCATATTTGTTTATATACGTGTGTATAAATGTCAGATACTTTTTAGTTATGTCATTCATATGTTTAATTATGATAGGTATCTTACCCACAACGGTACTGGGCCAAGTTCACGCACCAGACAACGATGACTGGGATCACAAGACCTATCAATTTGAAGGAAAAGCATCAAGGTATTTTAAAAAGAAAATAATGACCTGACAAAATGGATGATAAATTTTCAAAAAAAAAAGAGAGAAAATATTTAAACTTTCCCTGAGAACTCACATGCCAGAGTGTATTGTGTGCACTCAAATTTGTGTGCACACAATCTCCAAACCCCTTTCCTACATAGAAAGCCACATTATACGCAGTCATATGAGCAGCTCCAGTTTGCTCCCCAGTCAGTTGCTGCCTAGGCCAGCAATTTCTGAGATGAAATGCGCATCCCCTGACTAGCAGAGTGCCTTTAATCACTCCACAGGCAACCAGAAGCCTCACTAGCCAATTAAGGAGTTGCATTGGTATATTCAGAGGCGAGTTGGGATTCCTTCATCCTTTTTCAGAAGGATTGTGGCTGCAGCATGGGATTTTGGTGAGGGAAAGGGGGGAAGTGTAATAATTTCAGGCCTAATTGAATATTGCCAGAAATGGGGTACAGCTGCTAGATCGGAACACTTCACTAGCAGTGGTTATCTTTGGCCTTTGTGACAGCTTGGGATCCCACTCTGTCAAGAGTCCAGTACTACGCACAGACGCCTGACTAACGAGTTGGAATGCTATCCCATAGTCCCTGTGTACAGTCTTATCCAATGCCAGTGCCATTGGTCCGCAGCATAAATACAGTTCCCTAACACCCTGCTCCACCCCTGGAGAAGTGGTGTTTTGGTGCTCCCACTTAGTTTTTGAGGTCCTGTCTACACTGGGAGCTTTTGCACCTGTGTAGCTAGATTGATGGAGTTTGCACCAGTGCAGAACAGAGGTGACTTGCAACAGTGCAACTTGACTGTTTTGGCACTGGGGAGCTGCACCACTGCAAGTCACTTTGTTTATACCAGTGCATCTATACTAGGGGTTTGCATTCATACGGTTACCTCAGTCTAGTGACATAGTGCAAAGTCCTCAGTGCAGACAAGATCTTTGATCCACAGGGAAAGGTAAACAGAGGCAGGCCATGGTACTTCATAGTTATTTGAGAGTGTGCACCACAGCCTGAGGGTGGTAGTCTGCGAGCAGCTAGGAGGTAGCATAATTTTTACTTTATTTTAATGAAGCTGCTGCCGAATCCAGGCATCTTGCTATAGAATTTAGATCTACTTTGCTATAGAATATGCAGATCTTTGACTATGGCCTTCTGTACACACTAAGGGCTCAATTCTGCACAGCGTCTGAGCTCTGTTTAGAAGCACTGGAAAGGAGATGGCTCCCCGACTCTGTGCCACCCAGCCCCAGACAGAGTTCGAGCAACTTGGAGTCCTGCTTTAGTTTATGCCACAGTTTTGGGGTTTCTAGGGGCCTTACACCAATGGAGGATAAGTGTAACACCCTGGCTCCTCGCTCTCCTTTTACCTGAGGTGAGGGGGTAGATCTGTTATGCCTGTCAGCTTTACACTAGGGGAATTCTCGACAAAATCTGGTCTTGACCTGATTGAATAGAACTTATTCTTTGTCTTTTCCTTTCACATAATTTCTGTTGCAGGTACTTTATCCTCAATGATAACTCAGGTTTGCTGAGTATTAAAGAAGGTACCCCAACAGGAATTTACAATGTAAGAGTGAAAGTTACTGATGGAATCTGGCCAGATGTGATCTCGACAGTAAAGGTGGTTGTGAAGGAAATCAAAGATGATGCCATCCGTAATGCTGGGTCTATACGAATAAACGGTAAAATAATGTATTTTTGTGTCTGCAGTATTTCAGCTCTGAAATCTGCCCCCTTTATGTTAGTGCTGTGTAACTTTGAACTCTTATTAGTGTCTGCTTAATTATTAGATATCTGTGTTGGATATGCTTAATATTCCTCTAAGTAGAGATCTGAAAAATGTACACACGTGCTCTGCTTTGTTTTCTTTTCCCCCTGATACATAGAGGGGGGTCAGAAGACACTGCAATAAATGCTGGATTCTAGGGTAAAACAAAGATTCATAGATTCATAGATTCTAGGACTGGAAGGGACCTCGAGAGGTCATCGAGTCCAGTCCCCTGCCCGCATGGCAGGACCAAATACTGTCTAGACCATCCCTGATAGACATTTATCTAACCTACTCTTAAATACCTCCAGAGATGGAGATTCCACAACCTCCCTAGGCAATTTATTCCAGTGTTTACCCACCCTGACAGTTAGGAACTGATAAGATCCTCGAGTTCCACACTGACAATGCAACCATGTATTTATATTGCAAATAGAATTTGTTTGAACAACTCTAGTAAAAAAAAAAAAAATCCTTCTAAAGATATTCCTGATTTAAAGAGAAATAAAATAAATGTAATGACTGAATAAATAAGCTCCACAGTGCAAACCATTGAGCAAAAACCAGTATGAAAAATTTCAGAGCCCAAAGTCTCTCAGTGCCACGAGAATGGAATCAGATATGCAAACTTAACTATTTTGGTCTCTGCTGCTCCCATTATTATTGAACGTCATATGATTCTCCTCAATCTGAAAGATGAGTATATTGTTTTTTAAATTGTTTGTTACAGATATCACTGCAGAGGATTTTATATCTCAGTCTTCTGAGAGAGAAAGTAAATACAACCAAATGAAGAAACTACTTTCAGAAATCATACCAGCTCAACTTGAAAATGTCCACATTTTCAGTGTCTTGAATATCCCAGGTCAAACCCGAGGGGTTGATGTTTGGTTTACAGTTTCTGGACCACCATATTATAAAGCAGAAAAACTTAACGGCAACATGGCAGTGTCCAAAGCACGGGTATGTGGCTTTCAACTCATTGAGTTAATTAAAATCTTGCATCTATAATCTAGTGAAAATGTTTGCACAGAATCATTGATTTTTTGAGAGAGAGAAAGATTGTATTTGACTGTACTGAGCAAAAAATTTCTTTTAGTTTGGCCAAAAGTTTCAGATATAGGTGCTTAAAGTTCAGACCCATAATCCATATTTAGGCATCCAAATACTATGACCTAATTTTCAGAGCTGCAGATTTTGATGGGCGCTGAGGGTGTTCAGTGTTTCGGAATGTCAAGCCACTCATTGAGTTGCATAACTTTAGGCACCCAAATGTGAATATTTTGCCCTTGGAATACTCTATTTCCTTTAGGAGTATGTGTTTCAGAACACGTATCTTCTACAGAGACTATGAAATCCTCCATAAGTGATGCATATGGTTGGGGTTTTTGTGCACATGGTTCTTGATGTTTTGCTTTATTTCCTCGGCCCATGTATTGAAATGTTCAGTAACTAGAACTCACAAAATTGCTCAGTCAAAAGCTCCATCTTTCTACAGTAAGTAAGCAGAGTGATAAAATAACCTTTTCCCGTCAGAGAAAAATGTGAGCTGAAAATTAAACACACCAAATCACTCCTGCAAATAAAATCTAATAAGCAGCTAAGTGACTTGCTATGTTGGGAGGATGTGCTTTGGCAATGCAACATGGACTGGATCCTCTTGCCATCAGGATCATGGCTATTTACTGCTGTTGCCCTTTACAACTACTTGCTCTCTAAAATCAGACTGAGATTAAGTGTCCAGGTCGCAGAGAGAGAGAGAGTATTTGGGATCTTTTGTTATAAGAGCTGAAATAAAATTATTCAGCTCAAAAAAAAAAAAAAAAAAAAAAAGTGAAATTCTTCACAAATTATTTAATAAATTCTCAATCAGTTCAAGTTAAAACAGTCCCAGTACGGAGGCAGAGGACTGAATGGATACTACGATGGAGCTACTCTTTCATGGCTAGTGGTGGGGTCTGTAGGCAGGTTAATGGCGCACTGGCAGGGACACTCACATTGCTACGGCTCAGGCTCCACCTCTTCTGTGGATAAATAAGATTTTGGTTTCTCAGGGCTGTGATTCTCACACTGTCTTCAGCATTAAGCTTCTTCCCACAGGAAAAGGCAGATTAATAAAACTAACTTTCTTCTCCAGCTTGAAATCATCTTGGATATAAGCATCACCCAGATTGGCATAGATGAGTGTGTGACTGCAAACTGCACTCATAGCACTGGATGCGTCAGCAAGTACAATTATAGTCATGTCCCCACAATAACTACTGCTGGAAGTGTCTCACTGGCATCTGTGATGGTCCTGAATAGTGCCCAGTGCACCTGTGCAGCTAGAGAAAGCCAGCATCTCTTCTGCTCCGCATACCGGACAAACCCATGTCTCAATGGTGGCACATGTATAGACACTGACTTGGGCTACAGGTTAGTAAAACTTTTCATGCTGCTCAGAACTTCTTCTAACTTAAAATGGGTGAGAAAGGGGCTCAGAGAAGCAAATCAACATTCATCACTTCTCAAAAGGCAGATCTGGCTGGATATACTTAATTTTGTTCTTGCAAACAGATTTCTCACCTTGCTGATGGCTACTTACGATCATCATAATCCTCAAAAGGCAGAAAGCATGCAAGTTGCACTGGCCTCCCTTAACTTGGAAGTATGAGAAGCTGATATTTGTGCAATCTAAATGCATTTTATTAGTCAGGGTATGTCTACACTACGAAATTAGGTCGAATTAATAGAAGCCGGTTTTATAGAAATCGGTTGTATACAGCCGATTGTGTGTGTCCCCACATAAAATACTCTAAGTGCATTAGTTCGGCGGACCGCGTCCACAGTACCGAGGCTAGCGTCGGCTTCCGGCGCATTGCACTATGGGTAGCTATCCCACAGTTCCCGCAGTCTCCGCCGCCCATTGGAATTCTGGGTTGAGATCCCAATGCCCGGATGATGCAAAACAGTGCCGCGGGGGGTTCTGGGTACATGTCGTCAGGCCCCTCCCCCTCCGTCACAGCAACGGCAGACAATAGATTCGCGCCTTTTTACCTGGGTTACCTGTGCAGACAACATACCACGGCAAGCATGGAGCCCGCTCAGCTCAGCTCACCGTCACCATATGTCATCTAGGTGCCGGCAGACGTGGGACTGCATTGCTACACAGCAGCAGCAAACTGCCTTTTGGCGGTAGATGGTGCAGCATGACTGGTAGCCTTCATTGGCGATCTGGGTGCCGGCAGCCGTGGGGCTGCATTGCACCAGCCCCCTTGCCTTTTGGCAGTAGATGGTTTATTACGACCGGTAACCGTCCTCGTCGGACAGCAGTGGCTGTCGATCATGGGCACCTGGGCAGACAATTATGGTTATCAGTCGTAGTATACTATTTTCTGCAAAGCACCCGGTTTTCTGCTAAGCACCCAGAAGAGGCCGAGGGCGATCTGGGTGCTGGCAGACATGGGGCTGGCAGCCGTGGGGCTGCATTGCACCAGCCCCCTTGCCTTGATGATGATGGTTATCAGACGTAGTATGCGTAGGATGGGGCACCATTGCTACACAGCAGCAACCCCTTGTCTTTTGGGCAGTAGATAGTATATTACGACTGGTATCCATCGTTGTCATACTGCAGTGGGTATCAGATTGTGCAATAGACCTGAAGGCTAACTGCCAAGCGCCCAGTATTTGCTGCCAAGCACCCAGAAAATGCCAAGGGCTATCAGTCATGCTGCACCGTCGTCTTAAGATGTAAAAAATAGATTTATTCTGTATTCATTTGCTTCCCTCCTCCCTCCTGCTAAACCCAGGCTTTTGAGTTCAATCTTTGGGGGGGGGCCATTCTGTGTGACAGTTGTTTGTGTTTCTCCCTGATGCAAAGCCACCTTTCTTGATTTTAATTCCCTGTACCTGTACACCATGTCGTCACTCGCCCCTCCCTCCCTCCCTCCTTCCCCTGGTCCGTCAGATACTACTTTCGCGCCTTTTTTCAGACCAGACGCCATAGCTAGCACTGGGATCATGGAGCCCGCTCAGATCACCGCGGCAATTATGAGCACTATGAACACCACGCGCATTGTCCTGGAGTATATGCAGAGCCAGAACATGCCAAAGCAAAACCAGGACCAGGCGAGGAGGAGGAGGAGGCGATTGCAGCGCGGCGACGAGAGTGATGAGGAAATGGACATGGACCTAGACCTCTCACAAGGCACAGGCCCCAGCAATGTGGAAATCATGGTGTTAATGGGGCAGGTTCATGCTGTGGAACGCCGATTCTGGGCCCGGGAAACAAGCACAGACTGGTGGGACCGCATCGTGCTGCAGGTGTGGGACGATTCCCAGTGGCTGCTAAACTTTCGCATGCGTAAGGGCACTTTCATGGAACTTTGTGACTTGCTTTCCCCTGCCCTGAAGCGCCAGAATACCAGGATGAGAGCAGCCCTCACAGTGGAGAAGCGAGTGGCGATAGCCCTGTGGAAGCTTGCAACGCCAGACAGCTACCGGTCAGTCGGGAATCAATTTGGAGTGGGCAAATCTACTGTGGGGGCTGCTGTGATCCAAGTTGCCAGGGCAATGAGAGACCTGGTGATATCAAGGGTAGTGACTCTGGGAAACGTGCAAGCCATAGTGGATGGCTTTGCTGCAATGGGATTCCCAAACTGTGGTGGGGCGATAGACGGAACCCATATCCCTATCTTGGCACCGGAGCACCAAGCCACCGAGTACATAAACCTCAAGGGGTACTTTTCAATGCTGCTGCAAGCCCTGGTGGATCACAAGGGACGTTTCACCGACATCAACGTGGGCTGGCCGGGAAGGGTACATGATGCTCGCGTCTTCAGGCAGTCTGCTCTGTTTAGAAAGCTGGAGGAAGGGACTTTCTTCACGGACCAGAAAATAACCGTCGGGGATGTTGAAATGCCTATCGTGATCCTTGGGGACCCAGCCTACCCCTTAATGCCATGGCTCATGAAGCCGTACACAGGCAGCCTGGACAGGAGTCAGGACCTGTTCAACTACAGGCTGAGCAAGTGCCGAATGGTGGTGGAATGTGCATTTGGGCATTTAAAAGCGCGCTGGCGCAGCTTACTGACTCGCTCAGACCTTAGCGAAAAGAATATCCCCATTGTTATTGCTGCTTGCTGTGCGCTCCACAATATCTGTGAGAGTAAGGGGGAGACCTTTATGGCGGGGTGGGAGGTAGAGGCAAATCGCCTGGCCGCTGATTACGCGCAGCCAGACACCAGGGCGGTTAGAGCAGCACAGCATGGCGCTGTGCGCATCAGAGAAGCTTTGAAAACCAGTTTTGTGACTGGCCAGGCTACGGAGTGAAACTTCTGTTTGTTTCTCCTTGATGAACCCTCCGCCCCTCCCCCCCCGACCCGGTTAACTCTACTTCCCTGTAAACCAACCACCCCACCCTCCCCTACCCTCCCCCCTTCAAGCACCAGTTGCAGAGGCAATAAAGTCATTGTTACTTCACATTCATGCATTCTTTATTAATTCATCACACAATTAGGGGGATAATTGGAAAGGTAGCCCGGGATGGGTGGGGGAGGAGAGAAGGAAAAGGACACACTCCAATTTAAAACTTTAAAACTTATTGCTATGGAAATCATCTAGGGTGGAGTGAGTGGGTGGCCGAAGGCCCCCCCACCGTGTTCTTGGGTGTCTGGGTGAGGAGGCAATGGGACTTGGGGAGGATGGCTGTTGGTTACACAGGGGCTGTAGCGGCGGTCTCTGCTCCTGCTGGCTTTCCTGCAGCTCAACCATACGCTGTAGCATTGGGGAGGAGGGCTGTTGGTTACACAGGGGCTGTAGCGGCGGTCTGTGCTCCTGCTGCCTTTCCTGCAGCTCAACCATACGCTGTAGCATATCAGTTTGATGCTCCAGCAGACGGAGCATGGACTCTTGCTTTCTGTGTGCAAGCAGACGCCACCTCTCATCTTCAGCCCACAACTTCCTCTGTTCCTCCCGCGATTCAGCCCGCCACCTCTCCTCCTCAGCCCGCGATTCAGCCCGCCACCTCTCCTCTCGCTCATATTGGGCTTTTCGATAATCAGTCATTGACTGCCTCCACGCATTCTGCTGTGCTCTGTCAGCGTGGGAGGCAGTCTGTAGTTCTGTAAACATTTCATCACGTGTCCTTCGCTTACGTTTTCGAATATTCACTAGCCTCTGCGAAGGAGAAACATTTGCAGCTGGTGGATGAGAAGGGAGAGGTGGTTAAAAAAGATACATTTTAGAGAACAATGGGTACACTCTTTCACGTTACATTTTGCTGTTCACATTACACAGCAGATGTGCTTTCGTTACAAGGTCGCATTTTTCCTCTTATATTGAGGGCCTGCCTGTTTGGTGTGAGAGATCACTCACGCAGTGCCAGGTCACAGATTTCAGCTTGCAGGCAGCCATGGTAAGACACAGTCTTTTGGCTTTTTTAACCTTCTTAACATGTGGGGATGGTTTCAAAGAGTACTGCTATCATTAACCATACCAAGGACCCGTTGGGTTGGCCATTTAAAATGGGTTTGCAATGTAAAAGGAGGGGCTGCGGTTTCAGGGTTAACATGCAGCACAAACCCAACTAATTCCCCTCCCCCCCACACACCCAATTCTCTGGGATGATCACTTCACCCCTCCCCCCACCGCGTGGCTAACAGCGGGGAATATTTCTGTTCAGCAGACCAGGAAGGGGCACCTCTGAATGTCCCCTTAATAAAATTGCCCCATTTCAACCAGGTGACCGTGAATGATATCACTCTCCTGAGGATAACAAAGAGCGATAAGGAATGGATGTTGTCTGCATGCCAGCAAACACCAGGACCATACGCTGCCATGCTTTGTTATGCAATGATTCCAGACTACGTGCTACTGGCCTGGCTTGGTAAAGTGTCCTACCATGGCGGACGGGATAAGGCAGCCCTCCCCAGAAACCTTTTGCAAAGGCTTTGGGAGTACATGAAGGAGAGCTTTCTGGAGATGTCCCTGGAGGATTTCCGCTCCATCCCCATACACGTTAACAGACTTTTCCAGTAGCTGTACTGGCCGCGATTGCCAGGGCAAATTAATCATTAATCATTAAACACGCTTGCTTTTAAACCATGTGTAATATTTACAAAGGTACACTCACCAGAGGTCCCCTGTGTGCCCTCAGGGTCTTGGGTGAGTTCGGGGGTTACTGGTTCCAGGTCCAGGGTGATAAACATATCCTGGCTGTTGGGGAAACTGGTTTCTCCGCTTCCTTGCTGCTGTGAGCTATTTACATTATCTTCATGCTCATCTTCCTCGTCCCCAGAACCCGCTTCCCTGTGTCTTTCTCCAGTGAGGGACTCATAGCACACGATTGGGGTAGTGGTGGCTGCACCCCCTAGAATGGCATGCAGCTCCGCGTAGAAGCGGCATGTTTGCGGCTCAGCCCCGGACCTTCCGTTTGCCTCTCTGGCTTTGTGGTAGGCTTACCTTAGCTCCTTAATTTTCACGCGGCACTGCTGTGTGTCCCTGTTATGGCCTCTGTCCTTCATGGCCTTGGAGACCTTTTCTAATATTTTGCCATTTCGTTTACTGCTTCGGAGTTCGGCCAGCACTGATTCATCTCCCTATATGGCGAGCAGATCCCGAACCTCCCGTTCTGTCCATGCTGGAGCTCTTTTGCGATCCTGGGACTCCATCACGGTTACCTGTGCTGATGAGCTCTGCGTGGTCACCTGTGCTCTCCACGCTGAGCAAACAGGAAATGAAATTCAAACGTTCGCGGGGCTTTTCCTGTCTACCTGGCCAGTGCATCTGAGTTGAGAGTGCTGTCCAGAGCGGTCACAATGAAGCACTGTGGGATAGCTCCCGGAGGCTAATAACGTCGAATTCCGTCCACACTAACCCAATTCCGACCCCCTAAGGCCGATTTTATCACTAATCCCCTCGTCGGAGGTGGTGTAAAGAAACCGGTTTAAAGGGCCCTTTAAGTCGAAAGAAAGGGCTTCGTCGTGTGAACGTGTCAAGGCTTAATTCGATTTAACGCGGCTAAAGTCGACCTAAACTCGTAGTGTAGACCAGGCCTCAGTCACTTCAACCAGTACCACAGCAACTCACTCACAAACTCTTCCCACAGGCACAAACTCCTCGCTTTCCATGTTTTTTTTTTTTTTAATGACTAATCTTTAATACTCAGCATATTGTCAAACATGGAAGTGAGGAAAGAGTAATACACACACATACCTTGATCCCGAAGTGTGTGTGTAGATTTATATCACCCCTCACTTACGCTTAACTATCTCTGCGGTGGAAAGGCAGCAGCAACTGCCCAATAGTTCTTGCAGGAGGTGACAGTGCAAATCAAGGTATTTAACTGAACCTGCAGAGACCCTGTCCATGGTAAAGCCCACATCCAATTCCAATATGCTGCTCAAATGTATTAAACATGGTTCCTCTTGCTACAGAGGAACATAGTCTTTTCACAGCCTCCTGCCATTATCATTCACCCACTTCAGAGACTTGGTCCATGGATAGATCCCCCCCACCCATTTCCTTTGTTGTCATTTGTAGGGATTTGCCCCCCCCCCCCAGTCTCTTCAGGTACTGTACTGTATAGGAACTGAATAGTACAACTGGTGCCCAAACTTCCTCTCTTCCATTATCCTTCTTTCCCATTAACAATCCTTCCCACAATCTGTATTCCTACCATTCCTTATTCCCATTGAAATCTCTTGAGCCTCCATGGGAAAAAAAGCTCCTCACATCTATGTTTTTGTAACATAAATAAAACAGATATAATTAAATATTTCAAAACAGTGAGCCTGCCATCACCCTAGTGGCTTGTAAGTTGTATCCCTTTCCCTGCTTCATTCATCTGTTTTGCCTGTTTAGATTGTAAGCTCTTGAGAGAAGGGATTCTCATCCTGTGTGTATAGCATCCAGCACATTTGAGGTACTATAAGAATATATATACAATAATCCACAAATCTGATAACTAGCAAGAAATCCTCTCTCTCTCTCTCTCTCCCTCTGCGTGACATTAAAGAGTTAATAGCAGAAGGGTATTGCGAGGAGTATTGCGTAATATTATATATTACGAGGAGCACTTCATCGGATGAAGTGGGTTTTAGCCCACGAAAGTTTATGCACAAATAAATTTGTTAGTTTCTAAGGTGCCACAAGCACTCCTCGTTCTTTTTGCTGATACACACTAACATGGCTACCACTCTGAAACTTATATATTACGGTGGCTTAACTATTTTTTCACAAAAAATCCTTTATGTACATACTGCACATTATTACCTAAAACTAAACTGCTTGTAAAAATAAATGAACTAAGTACAGTTTGATGCATAAGCTTTGATTGTGATTATTCACTTGTTTGTTCTCCATGTGGTGATCTGCAGTGTGTCTCCCACTCATTAGTGTGAGTTAGCATGGTTTGTGCTATATATTAAGGATCATTTCCTTAAGGGTTATATTCTGAGTTTTCAGCTTGGAGAAAAAACAAATTAAAGTTTTCCTTTACTCTTATAGCTGTAAATGCCCTGCAACTTTTGATGGGCCTGACTGCCAGCAAACAAAACGTACCTTCAGAGGGCATGGTTATGCCTGGTTCCCTCCCATCAAGCCTTGCTTTGAGAGCCGTATCTCGTTGGAGTTTATTACTGAAGTGGCTGATGGCCTTCTGTTGTACAATGGACCAGTAGCACGCAGTCATCCTGGAGAAGTGGAAGACTTCATTGCTTTAGGTTAAAAACTTTAACAGATTCATTTTCTGCGTGAGTTCGCGCATGCATGCGTGTACAACTCAGGTTTTTATTTACGGTCTTGTACTTTCTTTGTCTCTTAAAGGAAAAAAAAAATTAAAAAAATTTCTTGGCAAATGAGGAGCGTTCAAAACAACTTACCAGCACTTCAAGTTCATTCTATGTACTGTTATTCCTTCCCTGCAGGCTAAGTGGTTTTAATACTATTAAAAAAATGCAGTTTAAAAAGACTCATGATATCTGGGACAGCGCTAATCTGCATCTCATTCACACGCTAAAAAACTCCTTAAACCGAAATTGAGTTGGTAGTTTTTAGTTCATGTGGATTTTAATACTTATGTGGTTGACTTTTGGACAGGAGAAGGCTTATTGAATAACTGTTTCTTTTCCAGAGCTCTCTGACAGTGTCCCATCACTGACTCTGAGTCATGGCTCTGGGGTACTCTTCCTGCAGTTGTCTCAGAAAGTTAATGTTGCAGATCGCCGCTGGCATAATATAAAAATTATAAGTGATGGAAAGGCAAGTATAAAAACAATCCTGTAAAACCTTTGGTTCATCTATCTGGATATCATTTGAAGATAAGATTGCTGCTTTTAGTATAGTGTCTGGCTAGATATTTCTGTGTCCCCTACCCCACCCCCAATGGCCATGGCATCAGCTTCAGCAGGCATTACAGACTTTCAGATTTGTCTCCCATCCTCTTTGTCAGGGAGGCAGCATTATCTAATGATTATACCACAGGGCTGGGGCAGGGCCGCCCGGGGGGAGAGGGGGCAAGTGGGGCAATTTGCCCCGGGCCCCACAGGGGCCCCCACGAGAATATAGTATTCTATAGTATTGCGACTTTTTTTTTAATGGAAGGGGCCCCCGAAATTGCTTTGCCCCAGGCCCCCTGAATCCTCTGGGCGGCCCTGGGCTGGGGTAATCTGATTAGTCATATTCCATTCCTGACTTGCTGGAGTGACCTGCAGCAAATTCCTTCATTGCTCTGGGCTGGACTCTGGTCCACCAATTTCAATTATGCCACTTAACACGGAGTAAAGTGAAGCTAAAGAGGCTGGAGATTGTATTGAAGAATTTCTTCTGTGCAAGGGTAATCTCTGCTGATCTGAAACAGGTGGAGGTGACTTCACTGCTGTCTGTGCTGGAACCTGAGAAGGGGAGAGGGAGGGACCAGTGACCAGTTGGCTGAAACTCCTGGAGTCTTGATCAGCCTCTGCTTTTCACTGTACCCACAGCTCTGTTTGGGCACAGCCAGGGGAGAATCAAAACTTCTGTGTCTGGTTTTTCATCTATAGAATAGGAATGCTAATGTATAATTACCTACCTCTGAGCTCTGCAGGTAAAAACTCATTATTATGTTAATACAATTTTCCTGCATTTTAACTTGTAGTTAATGGCACTGGCCTGTTGTATAGGTGATGTAAAATCTGCAATTAAAAAACAATTTGATCTTTAATGTAATGCATTTTCCACTCTAGAAAGTGCAGCTGATCCTTGACCACTGCGTAAATGTTTCAGTTAAAGATGACAATGGCATCCTTAAGGAAATCTCCCAGATGGATCCGTCTGCCTGCGAAGTTTCAGAAGAGACTCCAGGAAATGAGAGGTAAAAACAAAACAGATAACACAACCACAAAAGAACCAAGAAAGAAAAGGAAAAACACCAAGTTACTGTTAATCTAGGTTGACTGCTACTAATTCTTTCCTTTTTTCCTCTCCTCCTCGAATGCTGGCAGGTTCCTCAACGTTCACCAACCTTTACAGCTGGGTGGAGTTAAGAAGGCCTTGCCATACCGTAATTCACAAAAGCACTTCAAAGGGTTTGTTGGCTGTATACGGAATGTCATCGTTGACAGCAAGGTAAGAGTGTCAGGAAATCATTCTTTGGGGCAATATTTTTAACTGCAGCTGCCTAAGGTGTTCCCCCGGCCCTCCTTTTCTAGGTCTATGACTTGGAGCATCCTGCAGAGTCCTTAAACAGTGCGCCAGGCTGTACTATGACTGATGAAATGTGTCACAGAGCTGGGGCCCTCTCCTGTGGTATTCATGGCAAGTGCATTGGTGAATGGGGCTCTTTTAATTGTGGCTGTTACCCTGGATACGCTGGATCAAAATGTGACAAAGGTACAGTTAGTCTTGGGGAGAAATGAATCATGGGAATCTTTGGGAATAGGCAGCAGATATACCATGGAATAGAATTTGTTTAATTTGATAGTAGTTGGTTGGAGCCAGTAGCTAAGTAATGCAATGCCTTGCTCTGTGAAAGGTTTGAACTTGCAGATATTGAAGTACTTATGTTCACTTGTTGCACAAAGGAAGTGTCACAATGAGGGTCTTCGCAGGACTTCATTTACCTCTTTTGTGGTTTCATTGTGTGAGCAACATCTGACTGGGAATGAGAGATGGGAGGATTTGCAGTTTCTCTGTGGCTCATGCCCCCATTTGTTTCAAGTTTCTGATTCTTGTTCTAAAATGAAGTGCAGCTAATACTGCACCTTTCAGCATCCTTGGTGGCTATAGGCAAGAGGAAAGATGACACAGGGGTTAAGTTGCTATCTTGGAGACACAGGTTCAATCTCCTTGCGCTGCCACACTTCCCATGTGATCTGGGGAAAGTCCAAGTTAGTTACCAAGAATGGAATCTATGTGGACAATCACTTGAAGAAAGAATGGTCACGGCTCTCCAATAACTGTGGTTCTTCAGGATGTTGTCCACACAGGTGCCACGACCCACACTCCCACTGGGTTGCTAATCAGAACTCTGTTCTTATGGGGTTCTCATTGGTAAAGGAACTGAGCGTGGGTTTCAGCCACTGTCCCCTGTGCACTCAGCTGTGGGAAGGGACAAGATGGCTGGGGCCACCTGTGCAGCCCCAACACATAATGCTATTCAAAAGAATCTGATCTCATGACCTTGGGGAGCACACACTGAGTGGAATTGCTGTTGGAAGCACATCTTGAAAAACCACAGCTACTGTAGGGTGAGTAATTGTGCTGTGCTCTCTTTACTAGGTCCATGTGAATTATATAATGGAGGTCGCACCCTTAATAGCTTGTGTAGGACGAGCTTATTGCACACACCAGGGGCTCCTTGCATTCCTCCATTTCCCCCCGCCCCCACCCAAGCTCTCTGTGTGCCACCCTCCCATCCTCCTCTAGTTCAGGGATTCCCTGCAATTCCCCCAATCTCTTTCCTGCCAGGCGTCTGTCTGCCTCCCATCTCCCCCTCTTCTTGTACCAGTTCCCCCCATTCTTCTCCCATATCAGTGACTCTGTGTGCACCCTGATTCCCATTCCCCCTCAGACATCCATGGCATCGGCACTGTGTGCCCCAGATCAGGATTCCCCATTTGCCTCAAAATGCCAGGGGCTGTATTTCCCCCTTTATCCCCATACCACAGTCCGCCAACCCTATCCCCCACTAGGGGTTCTCTATATCTTCCAATCCTCCCTCCACCTATTCCAGCATTCCCCATTCATACAGCAAACATAGTACCTATCTTTAAAATGGGAAACAAAGAGGACCTGGGGAATTATAGACCAGTCAGTCCAACTTCGATACCTGGAAAGATACTGGAACAAATTATTAAACAATCCATTTGTAAGCACCTAGAAGATAATAAGGTGGTGATAAATTCATATTGGCTATTATCTAAGAACAAATTTTGACAAATCAACTTAATTCCCTTCTTTGGCGCAGTTACTGGCCTAGTAGATGAGGGGAAGGAGTAGAAGTGATATATCTTTTCAGTAAGGCTTTTGACACAGTCCCACATTGACATTCTCATAGACAAACTAGAGAAATATGGTCTAGCAGCTCACAAGTGCAGCCACATTGATTCACAGACATTCCTTCACAGATGTGCCAGAACACAAACAGCAATAATCCATTATCACAAAGTTACCCAAGAATATAATAGAAAGTAGCCATTCTGACACAATATACCTTTTGGGGGGACCTTCAACTGCTGTGAGAACAGTGGCTGACTAAAAGGTGCCAGATTAGTTTTTAATAACCTTTTTAAAGATGTAAATCCTGGCTGTATGTGATACCACCTCCCTATGCCTTGCCTTGGTTCTTGCTGTGATAAACCCATATATTAGGGATTCTACCATTGCCTCCCACCTCACCCACTACTTGGGCCTTCACTGTGGCAAGTTTTGCAACATGAAACTCGTCTCCCTGATGACCGCCCTTGTCTCTCTCCATGCTTTAAAACAAAATAAAAACCCCACTGACGCTTTTAAGTTTCAAAATTGGTTTTTAGATCACTTTTTTGGCTTTTTGTGTGCTATAATGCCCTCTCCAGTTCCTGTATTCCTGTACTTGCTATTTTTACCTGCTCTAACTTTTGAGACAGAGGCCAGAGTCTGTGTAGCTGTGTAGCTTTGTGTTCCACAGCACCCCAAGCACCTTGGCCAGAGTTTCTTTTGAACTAAAATCCTTATGTTGAGGGTTAGTTTATCTCTTCAGAGCTCTGTGTGTGTACAAAAGTTAAGGTCTGTGTGAGTGCCAAATATTAAGATGTTACATTTATATTTTCCATGTGTTATGTTTAGTTCTTCTGGAGTGGGCCTTTGGAAGGGACAGTTGGATTCAGTATGAACTGAAAAGTTTTCTTAGTGCCCACATTACCCAGGTCCAGCTCATGGTACGCACCCGTGTTTCCTTCAGCACCCTTCTCAGCATGGCATCAGCAGACGGGAGTAGATACATCAGATTGGAGGTAAACAATCCAAATGCTGTTCTGTCAGTGGTGTTAACTTGTGCCACTGCACAATGATCATAAAGAAGCATCTTCTGAATATTTAAAGGTGCCTGTTCCTCAAAGGAATAAGGGCAGGGCTTTGCCCCTTTGGGTAACGATTCTTTCCTTAGAAATAAATGCAGCTAGTGCAGTGCTGCTTGGCCATACAGGGAACACTTCCCACTTATTAGAATTTGTGGCTTATGTTCTGATGTTTGGACATGTATTTTTGGTATAAGTGTGAACATTATTAAAGGTCTCTTCCCCTGTGTTCCTGTAGGTGGTTGATGGACATTTTGGTGTTAATTTCAATTTGGGGGACAAAGAGCAGCGTCTGAGACTGAGCACATTACGCATAGACAATGGCCAGTGGGTTCTGCTGACTATGGAGCGCTATAACAATGAGTTTACCTTGCATGTTAATAATGGCGGAGGGGATCGCGAAGTGACCTCCTTTATGGGTGCGAACAGATGGTTTGAAATGGATTTGGCAAGCATTGTGCTAGGAAACCACCTTCCTAACCACTCAGAGAGTGATTTCCAAGGTAGGTGACACATGAACCACGGAAATGGCATGTTAGGGAATAATGAGACTCCAGGCCCCACATAGACATATCTACCGAAGGTTGGAGTGGCCTTGGAATGCAGGATCTGGCCTCTGGCTGGAAATTCAGAACTACTGCCTTGCCCTCAGTTTGCCAAATAATGCCCTAGTACTGAGGTAAATTGGATTTTTGATATTTCCCACTGTAGACGTTGGCAGAATAAAGCAAGAATTAGTGGAGTTCCAATCCCTGCTCTGTGGGCCTGGAGGGAGGAGAACAACACTGAGATTGTCCCAACCTCTTTCCCCCCATGCCAGAGGGGAGGGGAGGATCCATATCAGAATATTTACTGCAGGGTGGGAGGTGGGAGGTTCTGCACAGAACTTCACTACCCCTACCCCCATGGCTGGGCTGGATGGAGGTGGAGCTCTGTCTGTCAAGTTTTGGGCAAAGCAGAAAGCAGTCACTTGCATCTGGGTTCCCCTCATGCTCCTTACTCAGCCTGCAGCAGGGTGGGCGAGGAAAGCCCCAATCAAACCACCTGCTTCACAACTTCAACTCCCTTGAGCTCTGCTGCAGGACTGCTCTAATGCTGTGCAGGGCCAGCCAGCAAGAACACAGGTGCACATGTCAGAAGGAATCTTGACCACTAGTAAAATAGTGTTTGCGTTATTTAACTCTTATCCTGTGATCAGACTATTTTGCATGCAAACAGGGATCATTTTGATAACGATACAATTCCTCAAAGATGTTTAAGGAACTTTGCAATGCAGTGTGCTTTGAGAGGGTTTGTGAGGAACACTGTATGTTTCTGTCTTTGTGCTTTTCTGCTCATGTAGGTTGCATGCGTGATGTCCAGCTGAATGGTCAGCCTCTTCTTGGGGATGACAAAAGCACAGAGTTCAGCTTCATTCTGAAGCAGCAAGGCGTCACCATTGGCTGTCATTCCAATGCTTGCCGCAGTCAGCCCTGTCACAGTCCTTTCCATTGTGTAGACTTGTGGAGAAGGCATGAATGCAGGTACACTTAACTTTTATTTTTCCTAGGGGAGTGGGACCCTCTCTCTTTCTACATAAGGCCCTGCAGATTGCCACTATCCAATCCACTTCTAAAGGGAAAGCTCCAGGGTTCTCTCCCATATACTTACCTGGGAACCACATGGCAAGGAGTCTGGCATGCTTTCTGACTCCCCGGCTTTCCATGAGGAAGATTTATGTTCTTACAGGAGTTTTACCCCTGCATTATCTTTCCAATTTCATGCTGGAAGATGAGGAATACAGCGGCACCAAGCCTGTTCCATGCTGCTGGCAGATTAAGTCCCCAAAGGGACCAGTCCCAGGATGGGGATCCTCTTTCCAAAATGTCCAAATAACCAGAACAAAGCCTGTATCCAGCCCTGCCACAAACTTGCTCATCCTTTTTCTCTGGATGTCAGTGGGGGCTACCAGATTCTCCCCCTGGTTCTGAATGTGTGTGGAGGGAAAACACCTTTCCTGCATCTCCAGCTAGGACTGGTCATGTTTTGAAGCAGACTGTTCCCCTCCTTTGGGGAAGAAGTAGAGCTCTTCGAGGAATCTGGGGTATCTCTTGTGTATTTTCTTGTTCTCTGGGCATTGTGGCAATGCTACAGGCAGGAGTTATGAAGCAAAGTAGGGGGACACCTGGAGTTTCTGTTTACATGGCAATACCTAGAACGTCCATTCAGTTCACAGCTATTTCATAGTAGTGATGTGGCATGAGTGCTTCTTGGTTTTTATTTTCTTTAAAAGCTTTTATTATTGGTTTTAGAAACATGTGTAAGTAGCAAACTTGAATTACTGAACAATTTTCACTGCACAACGTTTACAAAGCAGCATGCTCTTCCTGTCACCACCATCACCCAAAATAATCTGTTGGTTTCATCATTCAGGTGCCCAACTGGCAAAGTAGAAGTGACGGATAATCTTACAGGGATTAAACACTGCACCTCTACACCCTGTGGACTCTGGAACTGTAGGAATGGGGGTACCTGTGTGGCACATTCCCAAGACAAATTTGTCTGCCATTGTCCTGATGGCTATAAAGGAAAGTGGTGTGAAATCAGCCAGGTGAAAGCAGGAAAACCAGTTGGACTCAGCTCTGGCTCAATCTTGGCAATCAGCATGTGCCTCCTTGTCTTTCTAGGTAGGAAAGCAAATATTTTTAATTTATTCTCACACTACATGTTACACCATTGAAACAAGGACACTGCCACTTATGAGAGAGAGCCTTTTATTTCTGCTATGAGTCACCAGTTCAAATTCATCTTAGCATAGTAACAACTGAAATTCATTATCACATAATTGCAGTTCACTGGCTTCAGGACTGGTTCAAGTAAAACTAGATTCCCCCTCCATTCACTCCCACCTCCCTCTAAAGCTTCCCCAGGTGCACCCAAGACTGCACGTGCACCTATTTCACCTCCAAGCCTCAACTGCCCCAAATTCCCATGTTGTTATCGTCACATTGGTATTCCAGCAGCACCTACAATGTGGTAAGCACTGTTCACATTCATAGGAAAGCACAAACCCTTCCCTAATGAGTTTGCAATGTAAGCAGACAAGCAATGTACAAGGGGTGGGTCAGAAAGAGAGACAATCAATATAAAAGTTGTATATATTTTATATATACGTTCAGTACAGATTAGTTGATCTTTGATTATATTATTCATACATGGCTGTATGTTCAACCTATCCAATATTAGCCAGGGCTTGGTGGGAAATGGTTTTCCCGTCCTATGAAAAATGTTGAAATTGAAAATGTTTTCCTGTTCCACAGTGAGGCAAAACTGAGGCCTTTTGACATTTTTTGGGGGGGTTGGGGGGTGGGGTGGAGGAAGAGACCCACACCAAACCCAGAATAGCTAATAGGTTAGGACACTGACTGGGGATGTGGGAAACCCAGGGTTCTTCCTGATCTGATTCAAAACTGCTACCATTTTGACAAATTGGCATTTTCTGACACACACAACAAATAAAAATAACAGTCATTAGAAAAATTCTTGACCAGCTCTAGTCCAGACTGTTGTCAAAGTGTGTGCTCATTTACATTGCTATCAATACGTTGAAGTCGGTGGGGGTTGTTCAGTATCTGGACTGGTGTGAATAAGCACAAAAATGTTTGGCTCCTTGTGTGCTTTTTGCAGGAGAAGTTAGGAAAATAGTGGAAGGTTCTCTTTTAAACAGGAGGAGGGGGAACCTGTATCTGCCCCAGCCAGGATCGTGGGGTATGTCTACACTGTAATAATACACCTGCAGCTGGCCTGTGTCTGCTGACTTGGGCTTGCAGGGCTCAGGATGCAGGGCTATAAAACTGCTGTGTAGATGTTCAGGCTCGGGGACCCTAACTCCTCACAAGGTTGCAGAGCCCAGGCTCCAGCCCAAGCCTGGACATCTATAGCCCCGCAGCCTGAGCCCTGCAAGCCCAAGTCAGCTGACATGGGCTGGCTGTGGGTGTTTTTTATTGCAGTTGTAGACACATCCTGGGAGAGGCATCCTATTTCAGGCTCAACCTGTTACCCCAAAACTCTGTCAGCACAAAGCAGCTGATGTATTACTGGAGAATAAGCCTTGAAAATAACATTTAAATTATGCCTCCCACAACTGCATTTGGGACAGAAATGTCTGAGTCGATCCGGATTGACCTATGTGAAATGAGCTCAGATTACATGTATAAAGTTTTGTTTAGTGTGGTCATAGGACCACATCACTTTTGATCCTCCTTGTTGGCAGTTTCTGTTTCTCTCACCTTCCCCCCCCCCCCCCCCCCCCCCCCCCCCCCAGTCTTTCATGTTGTATCTCATCACTCTCTCACTCCCTGGCACCTAGTGGTTAAAATCCTAAATTTGCTGGTGGCTTTGTGTGGCCACCACACTTCCATGCTCTATTGTCCCTTCCGTGTCACTCATTTAGAAAGGGACAAGGAGAAAGTTGTATTTTTTTATTTTTCCTGACTGATTCCATGGCCAAAGGTTAAAGTTCTAGGATCTGGGCTCTTATCCAGTGCTACACCCCGACAAGCACTTCCTTCAGATAACATGTCCCTTCTCCTTGTTTCTGGTTCGAGTTCAGGTATGAACTGATGCTCTAATGGCATTTCTTTTAAAGAAGATTCATGGATAACCATAGTGTTTAGGACTATGAAAAGTGCTACAAAAACTAAATTTTATTATAAACTGATTGCTTAGCTTCTCTCTCCTAATAAAATTGTCAACTCCCCATATTAACAATTAAAACAGTGTACATATCTCAGAAAAGTAATGACTCAAATGATTATATTACATTTGTTATCTTCATTAAAACAGTGTTTTACTTACTTTGGGTATCTTATTTACTCAGGATTGGTGAAAGGCCAGAGAATGGCCAAAATGCCTTCTATTTAAATGTCCTAATGGATTCCTGTAGGTAAGTAAAATACCCTTTTAATGAAGTTTATGATGTAACATATAGATGATTCATTACCTTCCTGGAGAGTGTACTTATATTTAATTGGATACTGGGGTTTAAACAATGCATTTCTTACCTGGGAATGTGGATATTAAATTATTAAATACTAATTTTTCTCAGGTTGTTTTCAAATGTGATTACATTTCACAGGAGGGTAGAGGCAACATAATAAACATATTTGCATCTGTTTGTTCCAGCTCTGTTAGTCTCTTATACAGTGTGGAGTCAGTGGGGGAGATCAGGGTTTCGGAAAGGAGGAGTTTATCACATTCCTGAAGAGCATGAAAGCTGGGAGGACGTTAGAGAAAATGTCTTCAATTATAATGAGGAAGGAGGGGGAGAACATGACCAGGTATGGTACAGCATCTTGACAATATTTTAAACACACAGCAATTCAGACCTAAATGGATCTCTCACCTTCCTGTCAAAGAAACAGTATATTGAGAAAATAAGAAAACAAAATTTCAAAAAAATGTGTGGAACTTTTCAAGAGGTATGTGCGACTAACTAAAGCACCCAGATGATCTTGCTCACATAACCCTCTTCTTCCCTAACCCCACCCCACCCCAAAGTTTTTCTCTAATGACATGTCTTGTCTTAGATCTGAATCTCCTGGAGGCAGGTTGTTGTGTATTAAAGTACCTTGCACTTAGTGTAAGAACTTGTGAAAAAGAAGGGAACATAAGGAAATTTGTTTCTCACGCACAGATGAACACTACCCAATAACAGCAACAGCAAGGAATTTATGTAGGCAAAAGTATCCTGGGAGTAATTACTTCACTCTTACTTTGGAACTTTTCAAACTCTGTTTACTATGACTTCTCTATGATGGTGTCTGAGAAGAGTTATAACAAGTGTGCTCAGCTTGCTTTTTTCCTCTCATTTAGCTGGACCCTATCCAAGTCACTTCATGTTTTAAAAGAGGAAAAATATTTCTTTGGCTCAAATAGATCAATTCATTCAGGTGTATAGATCAGTGGGGCATA
This sequence comes from Terrapene triunguis, assembly GCF_002925995.2. Taxonomy (NCBI): domain Eukaryota; kingdom Metazoa; phylum Chordata; order Testudines; family Emydidae; genus Terrapene; species Terrapene triunguis. The sequence goes on from NW_020664409.1 coordinate 73,640,324, forward strand.
CAAGATTCCCAAGCAGCCCTCTGTAGGCTTCTTGTGGGGTCCTGAAGTTACCTTAGGGCTTGTCTGCATGGGGAATTTGCAGGGAAGATGGTGAGAAATTACTAGGGGGTGAATTTAAAGCCTGGAATAGCTATTCCACACTAACTCCCCACGTGGACACACTTATTCTATACTAACAGCTTGTCTGCACTACTGGCCTCCGCTTCCACGCACTGAAAGTTCTATAGGGCACTTTAACCTCTTGCTGTCAGAGCACTGTGGAACTTCTAGTGTAATCACAGGTCCACACAGTCAGTTAATGCATGGCAGGCTAGTGCACTGTCGATTCACGCCCCAGCTTGCAGATAAGCCTGAAGAGTGCTTTGTGTGGTTTAGGTTAATACATTTTGGAAGGTTTTGCTTGAGCTAATGCACTATCGCCACGGCAGCATGGGCAGCAGCTCAGACTATCCCCCAGAGTACAACCCCATCCAAGATCCTAGGTACATGTTCAGGTGGCTAGCCCGAGCTGCCACCCATGCCACCACAGCCACACTCCTATTTTTAGCTTGCTGTTTTGAACATAACTAGTGTGTGTACCTCTCTCTGAGCTAGGAATTGCATCTCCCAGCTGCAGTGTAGATGTACCTTTAGTGTGGAATAAGAGTGTCCACATGAGCTAATGCAGAATAGCTATTCTAGGCTTTATCCCTATGTGAATAGCATAGCTGAAGTCGACATACTTAGATCTACTTACCACAGTGTCTTCACTGCGGTAAGTTGACAGCTGATGCTCTCCCGTCGACTCTGTTTGCACTTCTCGTTCTGGTGGAGTACCGAAGTCGACGGGAGAGCACTCAGCTGACCCCGGCTGGATCGATCGCTGCCCGCCAATCCGACGGGTAGTGTAGACAAGCCCTAAGTGCGTTATCAACAACGTAGCAATGTAACATGTATAACTCCATTCTGCAAGCCAGTGAAGTGTTTATACACTATACAGAAAGACGTTCTGATCTTCTTTCCGCTATCCCCAAGTGTCTACTTTGCTTGATCCCATCCCCAAAGGCCTTAAATTAAAGGTCTGGACAATGTTTATAAGGGTGTGTGCGCTGGGGGGAGAGAAAGGAAGTGTAGACAAGCCCTTAATTTTGTTCTTACCTCCTTCTTCGAAGCCCTCCCTCACAGCCACCATCCTTACAAGTAGTGAAGGACAGAGGTGGGGATAGTCCATCGAAACCATCCGTGGCTTGTAGGGCTTGCTGTCATGCTTGTCTCTTTTACCAACAGAAGTTGGTCCAATAAAAGAAATTACCTCACCCACCTTGTATCTCTAAAAATCTTTACTCTATTTAAATACTTCACTTTTGAAAAGGGAAATGGTGATTATAGGTATCCCAGATACTGGCCCAGGGTAAATATTGTCTGGGGGTTTGGAAAACTTTTAACCTTTTTTTATTATGACTTGACACGCTGTTGACATAATGACTTTGGAGTGGAGGTTCCATTTACAGCCATATCTACCTTCCACTTTTCTGAATTTGCACGTAACATGGTGATTTTTGTTTGTGGCCAAAGACTGTCAGTATTCAGAGATTTTGTCTAATCTGAAGGTGTCATCCCTTTTCAGATCCTCTCTTTTCTTCAGTCTGTGAAGATCTCCCATACTCTGTTTCATTTGTGAGTTTAAAAAAGCCCATTGCTTGTTGTTTAGGGCATTTGCTTTGTGTTGTACATGTCTCTTTAATGTTTGCATTAATTAATGTGTTTCAGACTGCTTATGATATAGATGAATTAAAGAAACCCCTGCAAAGCGTCCCCCAAATCTCCTCAGAAACCACTGCTCCACACTTCAAGACGCATTCTTGTCCAGAGAGAGACCAATTTACAAAACACTCACATAAAAGAGACTCAAATTCTGCAGTCACCAGTATTTCAGACTTCAAGGAATATGTGTCTCAAATAATATACGATGCAGACAATGATCTACGTAGTCTTCCAGCAGACACTGTTCACTTTTACTGCTTAGAGGGGCAGTGCTCTCTGGCAGGGAGCCTTAGTTCCTTAGACTCCTCCAGTGTTGATGAAGATCTAAACTATGATGACCTCCATGAGTGGGGATCAAAGTTTGACAAGCTTAAAGAACTCTATGCGCTTTCAAATGAACACTTGTAAATGGAGAGATGGGAACCCAACACATTGCTGTGATATGAACTCTACTTAGTGTTTTGTATAAGATGCTAAAATGTTTCTAATTAGTTAAATAAATAACTTATTTATTGAGTCAGGCATTTCATATGAATCACTCACCTTTCCCTTAAGTGACAGTCTGAATACAAAATCTTTTTGTATGTACTGTATAAATAGATATTTAAAGTTAGAAATTTAAAGGTTTTTTTTAATGTGTGAATTTTCTTGAATACTTTGAAATGTAGGACTTTCATAGCATACAAATAGCTTTATGAAATACCTTTATTTTATGTAGGCCAAAGTGAGTTATTACAAACATCCTGTATGCAAATACTTCAATTATTTTCTTCTTGGTCTTAGTGTGATTACGAACAAGTTGATGCTTACTGGTGGCGAGATTTTTATAAAATTGCAAACATTTTGGACTGTAAAATCACAACTATAATTATAGATGTTAAATATAAAACATTATTTTTCTTGATTTTTTTTTTGTTTTGTTTTGTTTTTCTTTTGTTGATAGTTGTCCACTTCTCTTATTTCCTTTCTCTCCCCCCAGTGCACACCCTTATAAACATTGTCCAGACCTTTAATTTAAGGCCTTTGGGGATGGGATCAAGCAAAGTAGACACTTGGGGATAGCGGAAAGAAGATCAGAATGTCTTTCTGTATAGTGTATAAACACTTCACTGGCTTGCAGAATGGAGTTATACATGTTACAGTGCTACGTTGTTGATAACGCACTTAGGGCTTGTCTACACTATCCGTCGGATTGGCGGGCAGCGATCGATCCAGCCGGGGTCTGCTGAGTGCTCTCCCGTCGACTTCGGTACTCCACCAGAACGAGAAGTGCAAACAGAGTCGACGGGAGAGCATCAGCTGTCAACTTACCGCAGTGAAGACACCGTGGTAAGTAGATCTAAGTACGTCGACTTCAGCTATGCTATTCACGTAGCCGAAGTTGGGTATCTTCGATTGACCCCACGCGGTAGTGTAGACAAGCCCTTAGGGAAGACATGTTACAAGGTTTAGAAACAATGTACTAGGTAAGTTGTTTATCTTCCAACTTCCCCTTCCACACACACACTCTAATTGAATGTGATAGCTAAAGTGAGCTGCTACCATTAGCCTCTTGAGAGAAGTGGTGGTTTGAGCACGGGATCAGTGTCAGGAACTCCTGAGTTTTAATCCTGGCTTTGGCACTAGCTCCTGTGGCAGGGGGCAAGTCACTTAAGCGGTTTCTCTCTGTAAACTGGGGACCATACCCACTTCATCAGCTAGTGTTTGTAAAATGCTTTAAAGCTATTAACTATGTATTAAATTATTTTATACTCATTTTTAATTATTTAATTAATACCACAACACTATACATGAAGCCTGATTTTTTTTAGTCTAGCCAATTCTATGTAAATGTGATGTATAGCCATAAAATACTGCTTTAAAATTAGACCTTCCATCACTGTGCTTGACTTTCATGCTTGATCTATGAGAAGTGGAGCTACAGGGAGAATATTCTATTTAAAATAAGGGAGGTTTTGAGAAAAACAATAATTGTTCTAATACAAATATTCTGAGACACATTTCACTGAAAAAATCTGTCAACTGAATAAAAAATGTACTTAATTAGTACAATGAAATTCTTCATATAAACCATACTTAAAATGTTGATATTTATCAGATAGGTACTATGCAGTAGAGAAAACAGGATAGCAACTCAAACCATGACTCGTTCCTTTATGATAGACAGATATTGATTTGTTCATGCAAAGTCACTGATCATGGCAACCATACAATGTATTGTCATGTTTGGCATAATGGAAGTTCCCCCCTACTTACTAAAATATAAATGTATTACCTTTTTTAAGAAACTAGTAAATGTAATAGCTATTTTATACTTCTGGAACACATGTATGTTGTGCTATAAATGAAAGCTACCCTTATTGAAATTTTGAGGTTCGGTATCTGCTTCTTGAGTATTGTACTGAATATATTCAGTTAAATTATACTGTAGATATTGTATATAAATTTGTATGCCTCCTATCACTCTTTTGTATTTGAAGTTCAGTAAAGATTTTCAGGATTATCATATTGGTGCATTACATCTTCAGTAAGGAAGAGAGAAATTTGAGATGTTCAGTGGAGTCATCGCTCACTGACTCCAGGGTGTGGGGGAGTAGTCTTCATTACCTGTCCTCCATCTGGACTGTTTTTTATAATGCAACTAAAGTCTGCCACTGTTTTACCAGTTCTACACGTGCATGCATAGCTTAGGAAGGTTTATAGGTAGCTAGCAGTATATTTTTTCCTAGGATCAGTGAAGGTGCAAGGGAACAATAGGTAGGGTCCACCGGAAGAGAAGGGTCTTATGGTGAAAGCACTGGACTGTGCTGCTTCCTTCCATATGCTAGACCAGGGGTGGGCAAACTATGCCCCATGGGTTGGATCCGGCCCCTCAGGGCTTTGGATCCAACCCATGGTGCTGCCGGCATCACGTCCCTGTGGCCCCCGGGCAGGGGGGGCAGAGGGCTCCATGCGTTGCCCTTGCCTCCAGGTACCACCCCCCGCAGCTCCATTGGCCGTGAACGGGGAACCGCAGCCAATGGGAGCTTTGGGGGAGGTACCCGGAGGCGCAGCAATGGCAGCGCACGCAGAGCCCTCCGACCTCCCTCCCCCAGGGGCGGCAGCGCTTCCTGGAGCGGCGTGGGGCCAGGGACAGGGCAGGCATTCAGGGAGCTTGCCTTGGCCCCGGTGAGCGCCACTGCCACCCCGGAGCTGCTTGAGGTAAGCGGCGCCGGGCCGGAACCCAAACCCCTCCTTACCCCACCCCCCAACTCCCTGCCCTAAGCCCCCTGCCTGCATGTTGCACCCCTCCTGCACCCTGAGCCCCCTTGTACACCCCACACCCCTCCTGCACCCCAACCCCCTGCCCTGAGCTTCCTCCTGCACCCCAACCCCTTGCCCTGAGCCCCCTCATACACCCCACACCCCTCCTCTGCCCCAATCCCTTGCCCTGAGCCGCTTCCTGCACACCACACCCCCTCCCACACCCCAACCCCCTGCTCCGGCCCTGCATACAATTTCCCCACCCAGATGTGCCCCTCGGCCCAAAAAGTTTGCCTACCCCTGTGCTGGATGAAGGTGTGTATGGAAGGAAGAAGGGCCTTGTCTCTCATTAGTTCATATATAGCAGAGTACAGCATATTTCTACTGCTAGCAGATAATATTCAGCTGTCTAGCAAATAGCTGAAAATAGTGGATTTAAAAAAAAATTGCATACGAAATCTATTTTACAAGAGCTTAAAGTTGCAAGATCAGGAACTTACAGCTCAGGCTACCTAGGAACCTTAACACTGATTCCTTGTGTGATTACTAAGAGGTCTCATTACATTTTTCCCCCCTGCAGGATCCCTATTTTGCTAAATGTGAGACATCTGGGCCTGGTTTCTCAGAGTAGTAGTATATAGCACTTTGTATGTTCGAAGCACAGCTTCAATTGACTTCAATTGCAGGTGTTAGTACTCAATTCTTGCAAATCCAGTCCCAGGGCCTCTCATTGGGCATCCAGAAAATGAATACACAGTTTATGGCTATCTGTGTGAAAATTTTGGTTTAGTAACTTGCCCAGCATCACAGAGGAACTCTGTGGCAGAGGCAGGGATAGAATCCTGTTCTCTAGAGAACATTCAAATATCTTAACTATGAGACCATCTTTTCTCTTCCTGCAACTTCTCCCTCATTCACTACATACTTCCATCTTCTGCAACGAATGAAGTAGGGATCCTATAGACAACACTCCTTCACTGTATAACCCAAATTCATTCAACAAGCACCATTCGTCCTGGACATTGAATAAGGGATCCTGAGGGAAACAATGGTATGCGACCATGTCATTAGACTATAGAGTAATATATATGCACAAGGGCCCTAATTAAAATTGCAGGGGAAACCTTAATTCTGGCATTTCCTAATTTTTGAGTGCTTGACTTTGCAACCCTAACATTCTTTAATATAGGATTTTTACATATTTCTATATAAATGACATGGGAATTTGATAAGATAGGACTTGCTCACCTCCTAAGGGTGCCAGGAAGCTGGTTTTTTAACAGAATGCCTGCTTGAAAAGGTGGTGGCTCTGGTCAGCACAGCTGACCGTGCCACTAAAAGTCCTATTGGCTGTAGTGCCAGCTGGGCGGGCAGGCTCCATGCCTGCCTCTGCGCAGCACCTGGGAAGTGGTCAGCATACCCCTCTGGTGCATAGGCAGAGGAGTGGCAAGGGGGGCTCAGCGCGCTGCCCCCACCTGCAGGCGCCACCCTGAGCGCTGGCTCCACAGCTTCCATGGGCCGGGAACTACAGCCAATGGGAACGGTGGGGGCATCACATGCGGGCAGTGTGTGGAGCCCTCTAGCCACCCCTCTGCCTAGGAGTCACAGGGACATGCCACTGCTTCCCGGGAGCCGCCTGAGGTCAGAGTTGCCCAGAGCCTGCACCCCAAGCCCCCTCCTGTGCCCCAACCCCCTGCCCTAGCTCTGAACCCCCTCTCGCACCCCAACCCCCTGCCCTAGCTCTGAATCCCTTCCTGCACTCTGAACCTCTTGGCCCCAGCCCAGAGCCCCCTCCTACACCCCAAGCCCCTCATCCCTGGCCCAACCCCAGAGCTCACACCCCCTCCCAACCCCCTGCCTGGTGAAAATGAGCAAGTGAGAGGGTGGGGGAGAGTGGGCAATGGAGGGAGGGGGTGGGGGGAATGGAGTAAGCGAGGCAGGGCAAGAGTGTTTAGTTTTCTGCAATTAGAAGTTGGTAACCCTACCTACCACTGAAAATACCTGCATTGGAATATTGCCAGGTCCTGGGAGCTAACATTTCACTCCTGTGAAAGGTTCCATAATTATTTAATGTGGTTAAAAGTGCTACAAAGGGTAAATTTTTTAGAAGAGGAAATAAGAGTAATGTACTGCTAAATTAATATAAGCAAAGGTCAAAACAGTTTCAATGCCCTTCCATTAGGGGTTTGCATGAATTTGTCTAAATCAATTTAAACTGCTCCACTTGTCCGGTACAAACAAAGCCTGAGGTTATGGAATGGAAAAGTGCATTTTATTTTATAAACATCACTACTGCCCATGAAAATCTTCCTGCTTTGCATCCATATTCTTGAGGTCTGACCGATGAGTGAGAGGAACAGTGAATAGTTTTACCTTACCATCAAGATCCGATTCATGCATTCATCTTTTGATACAGAAAGTAAAATGCTCAGATACACAATTTCACAAGCAGAAATTTTGGGCTGCTCATTATAGGAAACAAAAAGGGTAAAGCACTAAAAAACGTTCTTACCATGGCCTGGTGCATAAAGCACTAGACCGGGGTCTCAAACACGCGGCCCGCAGGGTTGTTTTCTGCGGCCTGCGAGCTCCTCGTGCCCCCCCCCCGCGTTTACCTAGAGTGGCTCCAGCCCGACGCGCACCGGGGGAAGGGCAGGCTCACTCCCTGCCTGCTCCCTGCCTGCCCTGCCGCTCCAGGAAGCGGCCGGAACGTGGGGAAGGGGGGGCACAGGGCTCTGTGTGTTGCTCTTGCTTCAGGCAGTGCCCCCAGCAGCTCCCATTGGCTGCAGTTCCCCGTTCCCGGCCAATGGGAGCTGCTAGGGGTGGCGCCTGAAGCAACAGCAACACACAGACCCCTGTGCCCCTCCTCCCCCAGGTTCCGGCCACTTCCCGGAGTGGTGCGGTGACAGGCAGGCAGGCAGGCAGCCTGCCCTGCCCCCGGTGTGTGTCGGGCTGGAGCCCGAGCCCCTGCTGTACCCCACTCCCCTCCTGCACCCCACACCCCAACTCCCTGCCCTGGGCCCCCACCACACCCCCCACTGCTTCTGCCCTCCCTGGGGGCAGAGTTGGGGTGGGGATTTCAGGGAAGGGGTTGGAATGGGGGCAGGGCCTCATGGAAGGGGTGGAGTGGGGGCGGGGCCAAGGGTGGTGGGGGGGAGGTGTCAGTAATGCGGCCCTCGGCCAATGTACTAGTCCTCAGGTGGCCCTCGTGGTCATTTGAGTTTTAGACCCCTGCACTAGACTAAGCTTTAGGAGACCAGGGTTCTATTCTCTGGTCTGTCACTACCCAGCTGTGTGACTTTGAGCCAGTTCTTTCACCTCCATTTCCTCTCCCACTCTTTAGCTTGTTTATTTAAATGGCCTCCTCTGCGAAGAGCTTACAGTGTTTAGGCTATTTAACCAGTACCTAGCCCAAAAATGGCACCCTGCTTTAAGTGGGTGCATAATGCTAATGTACTACAAATAATAAATACGTTTGGCTTATTGTCCATATGCTTTGCTATAGTCACCCCCTACATCCTACTGCTACCTTTCTGCCAAGCTTTCACAAAAGCAGGGCTGTAGGTCAGATAAAACAGGTGGCGAGCTGCTTCCTTACAGTTGCACTGACATTTCCAATGTCACTCATTAGTCAGTGCCCCAGCTCATTTGCTATGCTAATGCAGGTGCCCTCTATATTTGCTTGCATCTGAAGAAGTGAGGTTTTTACCCACGAAAGCTTATGCCCAAATAAATCTGTTAGTCTTTAAGGTGCCACCAGACTCCTTGTTGTTTCTAGATTTGCTGTTTCTGGTTGTTGAGCTATGGCGCTGCATTTGTTCTAAAGCTTCCCCACTCCCTCCCTCCCAAGCTACTGGGGGAACAACGTGACTCGAAAGCTAAATCGACCGCCGGTGGATCGATCTCAGAGCGTCGATCCCTGCCGTAGTGTAGACCTGCCCGAAGAGAGCTAAGGGGGCGGAGCCAACGGCCGAGCCCCAACCGCTCTCGGAGTGGCCAGAAATGCTGAATGGGGCGGAGCCTCCCCCTCCGCGAGGAGCCTCAGCAGCGGCCATCTTGGTACGTAGGGCTCCTTCGGCTGTGGGCGGGGCAACCAGTGAGAGATTCGGGAGCCTGATGGGTGTGGCCCGGGGTCGCTGAGGGCAAAGGGGAGACCACGAACGGGGGGCCCCGAGGCGAGTTCACCCCCCCACACCCGTAGTTCCGACTCGCCGAGCGGTGCTGGGTCTCAGCGAGCCGCCGCGAGGCAGAGCCGAGCTAGCACCATGAGCGCCGAAGCCGCTGACCGGGAAGCGGCCACTTCCAGCCGGCCTTGCACCCCGCCGCAGACCTCCTGGTTCGAGTTCCTGCTGGAGGAGGCGCTGCTGGAGACGCACCTGAAGAAGCCCTGCCCTGGTTAGTACCGGCAGGGCTAGCGGGCGCTGCGGGGTCGGTTTGCGGCCGGGGGCGGCCTACGCCTTGGGAGCAGCTGCCGGCGGGGGTTGCTCAGTGTCTCACATGAAGTGACGGGGGCGGCCGTTGGGCTCGCGCGGGAGCTGAGCTCCGGCGGGCCCGCCCCCGTCTCGCTGCGAGGGACCAGCGGCGCGTGCCCAGCTGTGACGCGCTGGCTAGAAAAAGGCGACGGGGTGACTGGCCCGGCCTCGGCGGGCTTCGCTGTCCGGGGCTGATGGTCTGGCGTCATTTTTGAACCACTAGATTTGTATGTTAAGGAGCCAGAAATCAATAGGTAATGAGTTTAAAACCGACATAAGGAAGTGTTTCACACAATGCATAGTCCACCCGTGGAACTTGTTGCCAGAGGATGTTGTGAAGGCGAAAGCTATAACTGGGTTCAAAAAAGAATTGGCTACGTTCATGGATAGGTCCATGAATGGCATGCTCTGGGTGTCCCTAGCCTCTGACTGCCAGAACCTGGGACTTGACAATAGGAGATGGATCACTTGATAATTGCCCTGTTCCGTTCATGCCCTTTAAAGCACCAGGTACTGGCCACAGTCAGAAGAGAGGATACTGGGCTACGTGGACCATTGGTCTGACCCAGTATGGCCGTTCTTATGTTCTGTTGCTCCTATGAGTGCATCCAGTCTCCACCATTTCTTGTCTTCCTTTTTACAGCCTGCCTCATTCTCTCAAGCCTGTCTATCCCTTCATCTCAGTGTGAAAGTGCATAAACTAACCAAAGCAAGTGCATTTGTAACCTTTGTCTTCCCATCCCTTTCCTATATTGTCTGATGTCTCATTTTGTCAGTATTTACACTGTAAGTATTAGACACAGTCCCTGCTACTAGTTTAGTTTTGTAAAGTGCCATACATGATCAAGGTACTGAACAAATGATAAATAACGTTAAAGTACTGCAAGAAGCCTGCTTGTTACAAGGCATGTTTAGGAGGAGACAACGTGTTGATCCTAGATCAATTTTGGGATGACTGCCAGCAAGGCTTTCAGGATATAGGATTGCCTATCCAGTTGAATCACAATAGATGGCAGTCATATGGCCCAGTGGTTGCTATGAGCTCAGCTGCAGGAGGCAAAAAGACATAAAATACTTCCAGAGGTAACAATTGACATCATACTGAAGACTAGCTGCATATGCTGTATAGGTAGAAAATAGAAGTTTTGGACACTGTTTATGTTTATATTTGCTAAAACCTGAAAAAATGTATTCATGTTCTTTTGTTACTTATTAAAATATTGCTGCTCTGAAGACATCACCATAATATGCTCACACACACACAAAATCATATTTTTCATTCTCACATTTTAAAGTCTTCCATAGCACTGCCTCTGTTTACATCTTGTTGGTCACCTGCTGCTACACTTCTACTCAGGCTCTGTTTTCTGCTCATTACTTTCCTCCATGCTTCTTTTATTTGTCTTTCTCAAGCACTTACATACTCAGGGCCAGCTTTAGGCCAATTCAACCAATTCCCCTGAATCGGGCCCCGCGCCCAAGCCCTGGTACAGCGTACCGGCAAGAGCTGGTGCACCGTACCGGGGTGGCCCGGCTTCCCCAGGGGCCAATTTAAAAGGGTTTAAAAGGTCCATGCCCTTTAAATTGCCACCAGAGCCCCACTGCTGGAGCCCTGGGGTAGGGGTGAGGGGCTCCTTCGGCTTTTTAAAGGGCCGTGACGGTAGAAGCAGGAGAGCCCCAGGCCCTTTAAATAGCCCCCAGAGCCCTGGGATAGCGGGGGGCTCGGGGCCTGTTTAAAGGGCTGGGGCTCCAGCTGCCTCTGCTGCACCCCCTGCCCGCACCAGCCCCGCACCCTCTGCCCTGCCCGCAGCCAGCCCCTGCCCTACCTCCAGCCCCTGCTGCATCCCCTGCCCTACCTCCAGCCCTGCCCCCCCGTCCTGCCAGCACCAGCCCTGCACCTCCTGGCCACAGCCAGCCCCTGCCGCACCCTCTGCCCTGTCTCCAGCCAACCCCTGCTGCACCCCCCTGCAGCCCTGCCCGAAGCCAGCCAGCCCCACCCCCACCGCCCGCACCAGCCCTTCACCCCCTGCCCTGCCTGCAGCCAGCCCCGCACCCCCTGCCCTGTTTCAAGCCAGCCAGTCCCGCACTTCTCTGTCGCCAGCCCTGCCGCACCCCCCTGCGGCCCTGCCTGAAGCCAGCCAGCCCGCCCCACACACCCCTGTCTCCAGCCAGCCCCGCAGCCCTTGCCCTGCCTGCAGCAAGACCCTACCTCCAGTCAGCCCCTGCCCTGCCTCCAGCCAGCACTATGTCCACTGGTGCCCTGCAGTTCCCAGGGCAGTAACCCTGCACACCTGCTTCAATGAGGGGGCAGGGAGCAGCTGGGACCCACACATGTGCACGCCCCCCCAGGGAGTGGCGGGGACCCCCACATGTGAAACGGAGCTCATTAATAACCGATCAACAGCATATGTGACGCAATGTACATAATATATAATTTTATTATTTATATAGTTATGGAAAGTAAATAATACACGGAAGAAATGAAAGGGTTTTTTTTACAGGGTTTTTTTTTTTTTTTTTGGTTAGTCATCCCTACCGGGGCCCCGCCGAAAATGTTCGAATTGGGCCCCGCACTTCCTAAAGCCGACCCTGTACATACTTTACTTTTCTTACATGAGGAATATCTTTCATGAGCCCACATGCTGTGCTATTTGTCTCTGTCAGATTCCTCCTTAAAGCCCACCTTTTCCTACAGCGGGGGTTGGCAACCTTTGGCACACGGCCTGTCAGGGAAATCTGCTGGCGGGCCAGGACGGTTTGTTTACCTGCAACCTCCGCAGGTTCAGCCGATCGCAGCTCCCACTGGCCGTGGTTTGCCGTTCCAGGCCAATGGGGGCTGCAGGAAGTGGCGGCCAGCACGTCCCTTGGCCCGTGCTGCTTCTCCTGACTTGAACTCTATAACACAGAATTAGGACTCTCAAACGATTTTTTAAAAAAATTGAGATTAAAAAAAAGTTGTGATTAATCGCACTGTTAAACAATAATAGAATACCATTTATGTAAATATTTTTGCCAATATTTTTGGTTTGGTATGTGTTGGGGGGGAAGTGTGTGCGAGAAGCGCTGTCTCTTTAAGCAAAGAGTTCAGGAGCCTGAATTCTTTTTCAGCCAGCAGCTCTCACTCCTGAGCCATCCTCAACAGACAGGATGCCCCCCTACCCCTACCTGTGTACCTGGTCACTGTTGAGCTGGGGTCGGGGAGCAGGGGGAGCCTAACTTCAGCCCCTTGCATCTCCTCTGCGCAGCAGACAGACGGAAGTCTCCTTGTTCAGAGCAGCTTGGCCAGGGGTGGCTCCATTGGGGAAGGGGGAGAGGAGGCTGGAGCAGGGTGGCAGAAGGAGGGGCACCCCTGCCCTGACATGCAGCAGTGCCTCTCTGAACATGGTGCCATGGGTAGTGGCCCCCCTCACCCAGCGTCTCCCTCCCCGCTTTGATGCTGGAGTCCCATCTCCAGAGGTGTGCGATTAACTCTCATTTTTTTTAAAAAGTGTTAATTGCAAAAAGGAAGTACTACTTCACACAACACGCAGTCAACCTGTGGAACTTGTTGCCAGGAGATGTTGTGAAGGCCAAAATTATAATTGGTTCAAAAAAGAATTAGATAAATTCATGGGGGGATAGGTCCATCAGTAGCGATTAGCCAAGATGCCCAGGGATGCAACTACTTGCTCTGGGTGTCCATAAGCATCTGACTACCAGAAGCAGGGACTGGACAACAGGGGCTGGATCACTTTATAATTGCCCTGTTCTGTTCGTTCCCTTTAAAGCATTTGGTATTGGCCACTGTCGGAAAACAGGGTACTGGGCTAGATGGACCAGTGGTCTAACCCAGTGTGGCCATTCTAATGTTCTTACATTGAACCTTGCTCAAAATCAGGTTTTAATCTTTCTATTTGTCAGACTCTTTACTCTCAGCTAATAGTTGATGTGCTCAAGACACATTTAATGTGGGAATGCTTTCTCTTATGGTTGGTGGTGGTTGAAATTTAATAACAGTAGTGCACAACTGTGAAAATAAATACAAAGAATATTTGGGTGCCATGATAAAATCATAATTTAACCTAAGTTTAGTATATTAAGAATCTGGCTAAATTCAGTGTAAAAACTCATGATATTCTTTGAGGTTAGAATCTCTGTCAAGCAAAAAAGATGCTGGTATAAATGCAAGAACATTCTCTGCTCAATATTCATGGTTGTAATTTTATTTCAACATGACATGTTTTGCTTCTGTGCCTAAAAATGAAGTTAAAAATGTGTTTTGTTTTGTTTTTTTTTCCCTGTTTATAGATCCTCCACCTGTTCAGTTGATTGTCCAGTTTTTAGAGCAGGCTTCTAAGCCATCAGTGAATGAGCAGAACCAGGTCCAGCCTCCACCTGATAACAAGAGAAACCGTATTTTAAAACTTCTTGCTCTTAAAGTTGCTGCACACTTAAAGTGGGATTTGGATGTACTAGAGAAAAGGTATTGCTTATACATTTCAGGTTGAAAATCTTAAACTACAATGTGGCCCAAGTTCTGTTTTTTAACAAGTTGGAAATGGATCCTATTCTGTATTCCAACTGAGACATTTCAAAAGAAAGTTTGGTGTGTGGTAGGAGAAGGAATTTAACAGTTCAGTCAACTATAATAGTTCCATCTGTTTATAAGTAGGTAAAACAAGACTCTTGATCAGGGGTTCTCAAATTGGAGGTCGGGACCCTTGGGGGTTGTGAGGTTATTACATGGGGGGTCACGAGCTGTCAACCTCCACCCCAAACCCAGCTTGCCTCCAGCATTTATAATGGTGTTAAATATATTAAAAAGTGTGTTTAATTTACTAGTGGGGGTCGCACTCAGAGGCTTGCTGTGTGAAAGGGGTCTCCAATAAAAAAGTTTGAGACCCACTGCTCTTGATGATGTAAGGAAGCCAGGCCATAAACAGGGATGTTGCAACTCCCACAAGTGAATTATTATTATTAGTAGCAGTAATTGTAATTTTAAAAAGAAAAACAGCAAACCTTATAAGATGTTCACATTCCTAACCTCTGTAACTGTATGCTCTTATTGTTGTAACCTTTGTCCTTCTCCACCTTCTCACTGTTTATTACATATGTTTAATGTTGGATTGTAAGCTTTACAAAGCTTATTTTGAAGCTTGGATGCCATAAAAATAACATTGGTTTCAAGTAGATTCACTAGAAAACTAAAAATTCACATAATTTCCTTGTCTTGTAGGAGTAATTGATTTTGCTGAAGTAGTATAAAGAAAGCTTAATTTTCATGAAGACTTAAAGAAGCTTGCTATCTTTATAAGCATATTGGGCCATACGGCAGTCTTCAAACTAATTTTTATATAGGTGGGATGGGGTATTCATAAACAAGTTATTCTTTCTCACCAAACTCTGATGTTTGAATATTTATAAGTCATGCTTTCTTGTGTATTCCACATTTTCAGGTAATGTGGTGTAATGAGCAGAGCAGGGGCCTATGAGTTAGTGTCCTTGGTTCTAAATTTCCAGCTTTGTTAATTTCTGTTACTCAGTTTCCTCACGTGTTGGGTATAGTATTTATTTGTACTGCTGGAATGTTGTAAAGCTTAATTAACGTCTGTAAAAGTGCTATGAGGTTCTCCTCTATAAATCTCTGCATTTATGTAGCACTTTAATCATAATCTTTATGGTCATGATTAGATACCAAAAACCACAATAATATATGAGCTATAATACTATTACTGCAAAAACGTATTTTTAATTTAATTCTAAATATACTGTAGAAGTCAAGATGAACATAGGAAAGCATTGATTGTGCTTGACTTTCAAACTGGGTCTCCAATTTTGCAGGCACACCTTTGTATTTGTAATTAATTCATGTGTTTTTTGCAGTCAATTTATCAAGGGTTCTGATTCACAGCTACAAAAAATAGAGGCCAGTTTTGAAAATTGTCTCCTTAATGTAACACAACCTTGAGCTGATGCAGGACTTCATAGACTCACTTTGTCCCTCTAAACTGGTCCTGTCTTAATTTAAAATCTTTCCCTAATAGGGAGAAACTAAAATATGATCCCTCATCCTATTAACTGATTCATGAATAACTATGGGTGTTATTGTCCTAAGGCTTCATAATCAGGACCCATACCTTGGGGTTTCAACTGCCTATGCTAGGTTACACAGCTGCATTTAAAGAGATTTAGTGGCATGCTCCAGGGGTTCTCAAACTGGGTCAGGACTCCAAAGTGGGTCATGACCCCATTTTAATGGGTCTCCAGGGCTGGCGTTAGACTTGCTGGGGCCTGATGCCGAAACCCAAACCCCACCGCCCCGGGGCAACGGAGCTTGCGGTGGACTCAGGCTTCCGTTTCCCATCCTGGGGTCATATAGTAATTTTTCTTGTCAGAAAGGGGTTATGATGCAATGAACTTTAAGAACCGCTGTCATACTCTGATCCCAGTCTGCATTACAGCTTCATCCAGGGTGAATCATGGGTCTCATTTTTGCCAAGATAGACAAGATTCCTGGACCTCTCATATTAAAAGTAGATTAATTGGCATGACTTTCAATATTGTATAGCGTGACAACATATAGATCAGTCTGTTATTTGTTGACGACTAAAAAAATCAATCAAGTATTTCAGAATCAGGTTGTAGTTACTAAATATGCATGTAGAATTGGTTGCTTTGGGGCTGTTACGAATGTTACTGTGTATTATGTAGTGGTATTTTTCTGAAGTCTTAAAGTAAATGACTAGCTTATGTACCCTAACTTCAAATGCTTCTCTTACAGAGAAATCTGAATTAGTAACCATGGTATTTTCAGTTGCATAGCAGTGAATTTTAGAATCCTAGTATGGGGCTTTCCTGACTTTTCAGGGGAACTATATTGTTTTATCAGAGTAAGACCGTGATTGTACCAACTAATGCCCATCACCTGTGTTATATATGTTCAAACTTATAATGGACTATGTGCCACTCTAGCCCCCAGTCTTAAACCATTGTGTGGTAGTGTGCGCAACTGAATATGAGGCAAATAGAAGTAGCACATAGTTGCTTCTTGTTATAGGGGTCCACTCCTACTCTCAATGAGAGTTTTGTCATTTTCTTTGTGGGAGCAGGATCTGACACTGGTTTGGGAGGAAGAACTTATCAGTGTGTGGGAGTCACTGCTATAGAGGAGCAAATTACTCTTACTTTCCTGGGGAATTATGGATCAATTTAAGTAATATGCCCTGCATTGACTAGTTCTGTCTTATCTAAACATATTAGAAGTAGGACTTCTACGTGAAATGTACAATCCTCTTTTTCTTGTTTTTTAGCTTGTCTGTTCCTGTACTGAATATGTTGCTGAATGAACTACTATGCATTAGCAAAGTTCCTCCAGGAACTAAACATGTAGATGTGGACCTATCCAGTTTACCTCCAACCACTGCAATGGCTATACTGCTCTACAATAGATGGTAATCTAACTCTCTCCTTTGAGCTATTTTCATAGGTCAAATACAGAAAGAAAAGTTAATTAATCCTATTTAAATTTAATATTGATTCTAAATTAGGCTGTTCAGAGAAGTGTCGAACTTCTGTCTTTAATGGGCGTTGGTGGGGGTGGGTGTACGTGCATGCACAAAAGTACACATGTTTTACTTTGCTAACAGTTTTAGTTTGAGATTTATATTTCATGTTGAGTTTGCACACCTTATCTAAATATAGATAAGTAAACAAAGATTAAATTTAATGTATAGCGTTGTTAATATTCTGCTCTTTTATACTTTTTGAAGTCACCTGGATGAGTGCAACAAGTGGGTAGGTCTGAAGAGGCCTTAGAAAGAAAATATGCGTCATGTAACAGAATATTGAACATAGATGTTTGTAGTATGTTGGCTACTGAATTATATGTCTTAAATACTCTTATGCAGAGAATGTGTACAAGTTGTCAGGTTTTCTAAACTGAGGGGTATTTTTAGCATGCATTGTGCTCTGCATATCACATGTTAACGAGAATAACAAACGATTGTGCTTAATTTTTTTTCACTTTTTTCCCCCTATAGGGCTATTAGGACCATTGTCCAAAGTAGTTTTCCAGTAAAACAAGTGAAACCTGGTCCACCTCAGTTAAGTGTGTAAGTCAGTGAATGTTATTGACATCACATTTATTGAGCGTTGTATAGTTCAGAAGCTGAATTTTCAGTTTGACGATGGCACGTTAATAGCCTATAGAAGATTAAAATTATGAATTAGTGTACTCTTGAAACACATATAAAATGAATGTATTCAGAATAAATCTTAAAAATATATTTGTTTGTTAAATATGTTCCAATTATATATGATCTGTGTAGCCTGACAGAGAACTTAGAAAATCATGGAGGAAAGGGAGGCAGGTGTTTTTCACTCTGACTAGTAGGCTTAGGCCTCAGTCTAGTCTGAGTTGGGTACATTTTTAAGTCTCTGGGTTTACTTATACCAGGCTGGTTAAATGAGTCAGGTCATATTGTTCCAGACTGTCAGATTGAGAATCCACTGAGCTATTGGATTACTCATCTGCAAGAATAAATCTTGTTTTCTTCATTAGCTCACAGGTTATTTCATTAGACATTTTGTATACTTAAATATAAATATAAAAATCTAAATTTTTTTGAGCAAAATATATAAGGTTTTTTTAAAAACTGCCTCTTGGATTGACTTTTTTTACACTGTAAATCCCTGTAAATTGCATTGTCAAAATACTGTCAGCTTTATAGTCAGGAAGTCTGTTTATGAAAAGCAATTATTTATTTTGTAAAACAGAGGATAGATGCTAACTTTAGAGGCGTAGCATACTTTGCCATGTATTAAGAAAAATCCTCATTATATGCATATATTAGATTTTTTTTTTTAAAACCTCCTATGTCTGTCTCTGAGACTAAACTGATCATTTAATGGGAAGATTCTCTATGAAGAAATCAGTTAAAATATCCAATAATTTTAAAATAACAATTCATCAGTTCCTGCAAAAGCATATTTATTAATTGTGAAGTGCAAAGGTACTGTAGGTGTTTAAGGGATTGGACTACATTACTAGTTAATGTAGTTGTTGTTTTCTCCTATAATTAGGATTGTGACCTGCCATCTAAAAACCTTTTTTTTTTTTTTTCCCGTCAGAATGAATCAGATACAGCAGGAAAAGGAACTTACAGAAAATATTTTAAAAGTGGTGAGTGTTTTTCCTTTATTTTTGTTTAGATTTCAGACATAGATGTGAGTGTACCAAAGGGTTTAACTAGTAGAGGTGCAATGTAAAATATATATATATTTTGCATCAGAGTATTTTAACTTCAGTCTTTTACAAGATATCATGTTGGTTAATAAGCTTTTTCACTTATTTGTATATCTGGGTTTTTCTGTTTTATTATTCCACTACTTTTATAATGGATACTGATCTCTGGATAATGTAAAAAAAAACTTGCTTTGTGTAGTGAAAACGTTTTTTATGGCAGTCTTTTTGTGCTCACACATATAAGAGTAAACATAGAGGGGGGTGTAGTCATGTGAGAGTGATAATTACATGACTGAATGCTTATGCTTTGAAATTGAATGGCAGCAAAAAGGAAAATAGATACATGTACCTACCGTATATACTCGTTCATAACTCGAATATTTTTGGTAAAAAAATGACGCATCAAAGAGCGGGGGTCAGCTTATAAACGGCTCTACACCAAAATTTGATGATTTTAAACTCTATGGAATCATTGAATTGAATATCTAATACATTGTTGTTTACCTGGAGCGTCTGCAGGCATGGAGCCCCTCAGCTCCCTGCAGCTGCGGTTCGCCATTCCCAGCCAGTGGGAGCTGTGGGAAGTGGCGCGCCAGGTAAACAAAACGTCCCACCAGTGGCTTACCCTGACAGGCCGGGAGTCAGTTTGCCGACCCGTTTATTGATGTCAATACTACAGCCTTTTAAAGTTTCAAAGGCTTTGTTTAGTGGACCAGATTGGCTTGAAATGGACCTCATAAGTCTCGAGCCAATATGAAAATATAACGTGCAGAATCGATGGAATAAAATTGAAATAGCCGGTTATCCCTACAGACATGCCAGTCTACAGGGCTGCTTTGAAATAAACGAAGAACAATAATAATTTGACAGTGATAAAGCAGGTGACATTCCTATGTAAAGTCCTACAAAATCTATAACTACAATAATAATCTATTTTCATACTAGTATTTAAAATGAACAACGGAGAAATCAAAAGAAAAAGGTCTTCTTATCATGCAGCGTTCAAACTTAAAGTTGTTGAATATGCAGAAGCAAACAATAATTGTGCTGCTGCTCGTGAATTCTGTATCAATGAGAAGCAAGTAAGAGAATGGCGAAAAAATAAAACACTAAAAGACATGCCAAGAAGCAAGAAAAAATGTCCAACGAGTTGCGCTTCATTTCCTGAGCTAGAGAAAGCTCTCAATAATTGGGTTGTTGATGTCGACAAAATGGGTACATTTCACTAGAACTGGAATTCGTCTGCGTGCTCTGCAAATGTCAAAAGACGACAAATACAAGTCAGTAAAGCCGTCAATGTTTGTCGCATCAGCGGGTTGGTGTACTCGCTTCACGAACCCTCATGGTCTCTGTCTTTGTCAGCGAACAAAGATAGTGCAAAAGCTGCCTATAGATCTGAAAGAAAAAATCGAATCTTTCCAAAGGTTTATTATAAAATATCGAAAGGAATATGCATTTGAATTGTCCATGTTTCCTATTTGTGACGAAACACCAATGACATTCGATCTCCTGAGCAACAGAACGATAACTGGTGTTGATGAAAAAACAGTTTTAATTAAAACCACTGTCCATGAAAAAATCCATTTTATGGTGGTTTTATCATGTTTGGCAAATGGATCAAAGCTCCCTCCTGTTGTTGTTTTTAGAAGAAAAACCTTTGAAGGATTTTAAGACTTTTTAAAGTCTCGTACTGTTCTAAATTACTTGTTTTAAATATCCATTTACTGATTTTAAATATTGACTGTAATTTTGAAGGTGAATACATATTTGTTCAGTTATTATTATAACAGGTTTTTCGTTAGATTACATTAAAATAATTCTAGCAAAACTTTTGAGTGTTTCTTATGATGCCAGCTTTTAAAATATAGCAGGGGTCGGCAAACTTTGGCTCCCGGCCCGTCAGGGTAAGCCGCTGGCGGGTCGAGACGTTTTGTTTACTTGGAGCGTCTGCAGGCACAGAGCCCCTCAGTTCCCAGTGTCCGCGGTTTGCCGTTTCCAGCCAATGGGAGCTGCGGGAAGTGGCGCCATTTCCCACAGCTCCCATTGGCTGGGGAACGGCAAATCGCGGACACTGGGAGCTGAGGGGCTCTGTGCCTGCAGACGCTCCAAGTAAACAAAACGTCCCAACCCGCCGGCTTACCCTGATGGGCTGGGAGCCAAAGTTTTCCAACCTCTGAAATACAGGGTCGGCTTTTGAAAGGGTCATACAGTTTTTGCTATTTTTACCTAACTATCTTGGGGGGTCAGCTTATAAATGAACGGGCTAATGAACGAGTATATATGGTACTTTTAAGCTGTGGGTTCTTTTTTTAGAATTCATCACTCACATGCTTCATATATCTAGCTCTCAACTGTCAGTCCAGTGGTGCATAATGTGTTCTACTTTTTGTGGGGAGTAGAAGGGTAGGAAGAATACTCTCCAAATTTGTGATAGTTGACATAGTTGAATTTATTGCTATGAAAACTTTTTTAAAAGAAAATGAAAACTTTGCATTACTATGTTGAACTGATTTCTTCTGTGGTTTGTTTCCATTATTTTTCATGACTCTTTTCCAGATATGGGAAAATGCTTTTAAAAAGCCAATTTCTATAGTGTCTCTTAGACAAATTGCACAATTTTTATTTACTGACATAATTATGTATACAGTGCTGCAAATGTAAATAATTTTGAACAGGAAATTAAAATAATTCGCCTGTCCTATTTAAGCCTTCTGATAAGTCTCACTATTTTTTAATTCTTCAGGAAACCTTATTCTGAAAAAGATCCTATGTGAAAATTTGCCAAAAATTGAGATTTGTAAAAATAAGATCTCAGTATTTAGGACCAAAAAAGGCTATTTTACCTTTGCTTTCTTTTTAAAAAAAATTCAAATGGTTTATTTTTAATAAGTGAAACATTCAGATGAGGTGTCTACAACCCAACCATTGTAACTTGCTAATACACTGGAAACTGACTAAAATCAGGAAGTGAAGCTGACAAAAAGAAATTGTACAGTAGAAAAACTTGACAACTTGAACAAAATATAAAAATGAATGTCATAGATGGTGAAAAGTAAGGATCCAACCTTGCATTCAGTGAGTGCCAAAAACTCTCATTGACTTCTGTGGGAATTTTGGATGCACAAGAAATGCCGGATCAGATGCTACATTAGACTTTTACAATTGAAATTTTAATAATAGGATATCTGTAACACAGGTAAGGAGTATGATGGTTTTTGTTTGTTTAATATGTGAATTTAAACTAAGCTTGATTAGAGAATAACTTGATTTTTAAAATGCACTTAAATTATTTTAGCTGAAAGAGCAGGCTGCTGATTCCATCCTGGTGCTAGAAGCAGCACTTAAATTAAACAAAGATCTTTATGTCCACACTATAAGAACTCTGGATTTATTAGCCATGGAGCCCGGTATGGTGAATGGAGAAACGGAGAGTTCCACAGCTGGATTGAAAATCAGTACTGAGGAAATGCAATGCCAGGTACATTAAGTACTAAACTAAAAGCTTGCAACTTTTTATATTCCTTTTTTTTTTTCTCTCTAGACAAAGTCACTGAAGTGTTGTTACAGTCTAAATTAGAACATTCTACAATTTTAACTTTTTGTCCTCAATTAATCCAAATAAGATTTGTTGCTTCAGTTTTTTAAAATACATTAAAGCTGTTTCAGCGCTGTAGACCTACTATTGTTCATACTTTCCCTCATAACCCCCCCCCCTTTTTTTTTCTTTAGAGAAAAGAGAAGGAGAGGACTTGAGCCTTGATGTTGACATGGAAAGTTATAATAGAATTAGGGCTGTCACTTAATTGCAGTTAAATCGCATGATTAACTAAAAAAAATAAATTGCCATTTAAATAGTTAATTACAATTATTTGCAGTTTTAATCGCACTGTTAAACAATAGAATACCATTTGAAATTTAATAAATATTTTTGGATGTTTTTCTACATTTTCAAATACACCTCTACCCCGATATAACGCGGTCATCAGGAGCCAAAAAATCTCACCATGTTATAGGTGAGACCGTGCCATATCTGGGTAGGGAGAGGAACTGCTCCCCGCCCCAGCTCCCCTCCGACTCCTCCCTGAGCCTGCCACCGCCTCCTCCCTGAGCGTGCCACCGCTGCTCCGCTTCTCCCTCCCTTCCAGGCTTGCCGCGCCAATCAGCTGTTTGGCACGGGAAGCCTTGGAGGGAGGAGAAGCGGAGCTGAGCAGTGTGCTCGTGGGAGGAGGCGGCGGAGCGGAGGTGAGCTAGGGCGGGGAGTGGTTCCTCTGCGCCCCCCCCTTACTTGCTGCAGCCCCCTTGCCCCAGCTCACCTCCGCTCCGCCTCTGCCTCCTCCCACGAGCGTGCCGCAGCTCCACTTCTCCTCCCTCCCAGGCTTGCCACACCAAACAGCTGATTGTCGCGGCAAGCCAGGGAGGGAAGGGGGAGAAGCAGAGCTGTGGTGCGCTCGCGGGAGGAGGCAGAGCAGAAGTGAGCTGGGGTGTGGGGGCCCGGGGAGGGCCACAGCAAGTAACGGGCGGGCGCAGAGGAATCGCGGTAACACGAATTCGGATATAACAAGGTAAAGCAGCCCCGTCCCCCGGAGCGCTGCTTTACCATGTTATATCCGAATTCGCGTTATATCAGACCGCATTATATCGGGGTAGAGGTGTATATTGATTTCAGTTACAACACAGAATACAAAGTGTACAGGGCTCATTTTGTATTTATTTTTTATTACAAATATTTGCACTGTAAAAGCAACAAAAAAAATAGTATTTTTCAGTTCATCACGTACAAGTATGGTAGTGCAGTCTCTTTATTGTGAAAGTGCAGCTCACATTGTAGATTTTTTGTTACATAGCTGCACTCAAAAACAAAACAATGTAAAACTTTAGAGCCTACAAGTCCACTCAGTCCTACCTTTTGTTCAGCCAATCCTTCAGACAAAGAAGTTTGTTTACATTTACAGGAGATAGTGCTGCCCTCTTTTTATTTACAATGTCACCTGAAAGTGAGAACAGGCGTTCACATGGCACTTCTGTAGCTGGTATTGCAAGGTATTTATATCCCAGATATGCTAAACATTCGTATGCCCCTTCATGCTTCAGCCACCATTCCAGAGGACATGCTTCCATGCTGATGATGCTTGTTTTAAATAAAATGCATGAATTAAATTTGTGGCTGAACAACTTGGGGGAGAATTGTATGTCTCCTGCTCTGTTTTACCCGCATTCTGCCATATATTTCATGTTATAGCAGTCTCAGATGATGACTCAGCATATGTTGTTCGTTTTAAGAACACTTTCACAGCACTTTCACTTTCGACAAAAGAAGGTACCAATGTGAGCTTTCTAAAAATAGCTACAGCACTCAACCCAATTTCTAAGAATCTGAAGTGCCTTCCAAAATCTGAGAGGGATGAGGTGTGGAGCATGCTTTCAGAAGTCTCAAAAGAACAATACTCCGATGCGGAAACTACAGAACCCGAACCACCAAAAAGGAAAATTAGCCTTCTGCTGGTGGCATCTGACTCAGGTGATGAAAATGAACCAGCGTTGGTCCGCACTGCTTTGGATCATTATTGAGCAGTACCCGTCGTCAGTATGGACGCATGTCCTCTGGAATGGTGGTTGAAGCATGAAGGGACATAGGAATCTTTAGCGCATCTGGCACGTAAATATCTTGCGACGCTGGCTACAACAGTGCCATGCAAACGCCTGTTCTCACTTTCAGGTGACATAGTAAACAAGAAGCGGGCAGCATTATCTCCTGCAAATGTCTGAGTGATTGGCTGAACAAGAGGTAGGACTAAGTGGACTTGTAGGCTTTAAAGTTTTACATTGTTTTGTTTTTGAATGCACGTTTTTTTTACATAATTCTACATTTATAAGTTCAACTTTCATGATAAAGAGATTGCATTATCGTACTTGTATTAGGTGAATTGAAAAATACGGTTTCTTTTGTTTTTTACAGTGCAAATATTTATAATCAAAAATAAATATAAAGTGAGCAATGCACACTTTGTATTCTATGTTGTAATTGAAATCAATATGTTTGAAATTTAGAAAACATCAACAAATATTTAAATAAACGGTATTCTATATTGTTTAACAGCACAATTAATCATGCAATTAATCACGATTAATTTTTTTAATCGCTTGACAACTCTAAATAGAATCCTATTGTTTTCTACAGAAATGCACAGGCTATACAAACACATAATAAGCTACGTTTCCTGTTCTGACGAGCTCGCAGTATAAAAAGACAGAAAACAAATGAAGGAAATAGGAAAACTTAAACAACATATCAACAAATTAAATAGAAGTGGGAGTAGTTTAAAATATGTATAAAAATATCAACCTGAAACACTTACCTTAAAATGTGTTTGCTTATTTTTTAACTTAACTTACTGTTTGATATCAAATAATGATCGTTGCAGGTCTGTTATGATTTGGGGGCAGTCTACTTCCAGCAAGGCTCCACAAATGCAGCTGTTTATGAAAATGCCAAGGAGAAGTTTTTTAGAACAAAAGAATTGATTTCAAAGGTAAGCTTGATCATAGGTTATGTTCAAACATTAGAGGTCTAGAAACTGAATCTCCTTGAAAGCCAGCATACTAAACATAGCTTAAAAGATTGATTAATTTTTTTCAAGAACTACCTAAAAACTCCTCCAACACAGTGCTTAAACTCAAGCTTCAGCAATTTCAGAGGTATGTTTCCCCGAAGTTAAGTGAATGGACTTCCACTGGTCTCTAGTGTCTCAAATCTGTGTTGGATAAAACCAGTTTTATAGTATATAAACCCCTTTAGTTCTTACACACTCAAATGCTATGGTAATGAACATGGTGTATATGCCTTTCCCTTCATACTCTTGCAGGCAGCAGTCCCCTATGCAGTTTTGAACATGACTGACTAGCCTATGGCCTGCAAATTTGTGTGTTTATAGAGGTTTCTGAGATTACAATTCCAAATGTTGGTGATCTGGTCAGTGGATGAAATATAGGATTGGACATCTTTCCAGTTACAGTGTGATGTTCTTGTATGTATAAAGATAGCCATAGAAAGGTTATGGCATTTTTTGCTCAAAAATCAAACAAGAACACTTCTTTTAGATGGTACCTCTTCAAAATGAACATGTATGTGTGCTCCAAAGAGAGTTTGACAGGTATGGTTTCTTTTAGGTGTAATTGCAGATCTGACAGACAGCTCACTTAGTTTTTTATAAAGTTCTCCACTTGTTGAAACTCTCCTTTTTTAGAAAGCAGTTGTCATCTCTCTGGTTTGATTGCCTATCTTGTATGGTATATATTCACTGAACATTGAACTTGTAGTAGAAAACTATTGATCTGTAGATTTAAATAACTTTGCGGTGAGCAGCAATACTATAGCTGTGTCTCTGGTTTGGCAGTGCTTGCTGAAGACTTTTCTCTGCTCGAGATAAACAATTTCCCATTGTAAATTTGTGTGCGTTATAAAACCACTTTTCAAAAAACAAAACTTTACTGGAAAGAATCCCGTACTTCCACGCTTCTTAATAGTGTCTGCCATTGATACAAGAATATTCCCCTGTGGACTTTCTCACTTCAGCATCAAATATTCTGAGGAAAGTTTTGGTGTTCTGCATATTTCCTACTGTAGTTGAGAAGGTGACAGGCAATTGTTAGGCAAATTTCCATCTCAGGTAAAGCGTTTTGTTTTGTTTGGATTGTTTACCAAAATAGAATTGAGATGGAAGAATCCTGGAAAAAGACCACAAATTGTCTTAGGCTATCCAGCTCAGCTCTTTTGTCAGCATATTTTACCATGCCTCATATATGCTGATATCATTTCATCTTACTTTATCATCAGAAATCTGGTTGGCAAATGTGCCTTTTTACAAGAGGAAAATGTTTTTATCTACCTTAGATGAGCTTGCTTTAAGTTGATTTGAGGTTATAGAATTTCCAGCAGTTGAGAGAAGAACTTGTGGTTGATGCCATTGTTAGAAGTTGTCTCCCTCAACTAAATCATTGCATTTCAGTCCAGAATTAGCTAAAACTGTTCTCATGCAAAAACCACAAACTTAAAATAACAAAAAAAAAACACTTTTTTTTTTTTCTTCAGATATCTTTTAGGACTTGAGACTAGAACTTACATTTTGTTTATCAACTCATTTTTTCTCTTCTGTCTCTTTAAAACAACTTAAACTACAGTTGTACTCCAGATAGTAGTAGAATTTTGACCTCTTTTAAAGATATAAACTCCATTAATGTGGCTGTTTTTAAACAGAAGCTTTGTCTCTATCGGCCACCTTCTCTTGTTTTTTGATTCATTCAGTTAGAGGAAGCTTATTTTAAAAAAGGGAAAGCTCATGTTGTTTAAATGTAGAAGTTGTGTTAATACAGTGCTAAAGTTATACTAGTTTAAAATCATTTAGAAAATTTAAAAGTTTAGATTTCCACAGTAGTAATGCCTTGGCTGTACAGCACACTCTGTGTTCTTTGCTATTGTAGCAGTAATATGTTAAACTACATATTTAAGAACGATAAACAGGAATAGGAGATACATGTGCAATGTGGCTGTTAACGTTGCTGTAGAAATCCATAACTTTCATTTCCTGCTTCTGATTTTTTTAAATTAAAAACTTAATATTCCATTCATTTTACGATGTGGGTTTATTTATTTGAATTTAGTTTTGTAGTTCTTCTAAGGTCCTGGAGGGAGGCGGCAAAAGGGGGAAATTAAAATGGGCACTAGTTCAGTGTGCAAGTTTATCTTATCAGTGATCAACTTGGACCAAACTTTCAATATTACTAAAACAACCTTTCATAAAAATCTAAGATGATAGAAATGTTTCCACAGTTTAAAAACATTTTCCTGCCTCACTGTGAATCCAAATATGAAATCATAATGAAACTGGCATTTCTGTCCGCTTGGTCAGTGAAAAATCAAATGGTAAGAGCACATGTGAATAAAAAAAACAAACTGATTTTTTTTTTAAATTCTTTTGCTTTTATTTAATATTGATAATTCCTTAAAATAGAAGTTGTGAATGTTCAGCATTGCTCAGAAGTAAGCCCATAATTATTCATAGAATCTAGGTAGCTAAAATTTGATGTGTTCTTATTTTTGCAGATTGGTTCATCATCACTTCATTGCACCATAGATGAGAAGAGGTTAGCTGGGTACTGTCAAGCTTGTGGAGTTCTTACATCATCTTCCAATAGCACATCACAACAGTCAACTCCTTATAGTCAAATCCATTGCTGTATGAGATGTGGCAACTATCAGGTAAAGTACTGGAAAAGCAATTTGGAGTCTTTTGACTTGAATGAGTTCATATCTAAGATTTCTTCTTTAAGTAGTATCCACCGTAGGTGTGCTTGCGTCCCTGTGCTGCTGATCAGAGAACTTTGGTAGCAGTGTCCCTCAGCTCGCACATGTGCGGTCTCTCGCCATACCCTGCCATGAGGCTATTCAGCGCATGGGCTAACCCACCTCATTTTTTTCGCAACTGCCCTGGCTAGATCATTACTTTCTATTTGCATGTCTATGGTTGGTTAGTATAGTTGTGGTTTTTCTTTACTCTTCCCCCCCCCCTTTTTTAAATTTTATTTATTTTCCCCCCTGCTTTTCTTTTCCTCGTTGGGGACCCTTCACCCTATGGGGTATGCCCGGTTCACCATCTCCAAGAAGTGCCTCACTTGCAAGGAAACAATCCTGGTTACAGACAAGCACTCCCAGTGCGTTTGCTGCCTCAGGGAAGGCCACATCCAACAGAAGTGTGGTTTCTGCCAGCAACTCAGGCCACGGTCACGTAAGGATAGAGAGCTCCGACAAGATTATCTTCATGCAGGTGGCGCTCAGACCCTCTCAGTACCCATGTCACAAGTCACCTGGTAGACATGAGTCATCCCCAAATCCCTCTATTTCTAAAGGCTGTGAGTCGAAGAAGCAAGCTGCTGACCCTTCTCAAGTCATCAAAGAAGAGAGTGGGAAGCACCCATAGTGAGCCCTAAGATAGCCATAAGTGATCTCCATCCAGCTCTGTATCTTTGGCACCAAGACGGTCCTAGTCTGGTACCCACAGCTCTCAGAAACTGACAGCAGCAGGTACTGTTGACATGCCCACAGACCTAATGGGCACTGGCACCGAGTGGTTGGCACCAGGGGACACGAGTAAGCACTCCACTAAAAAGGTATTCCTGGTATGCGAGTCTGTATCAGTACCATCATTAACGCCTCATCCAGCACCAGAGCGACCGGTACAGGCAAGATCCCCGGCACCCCACCATCAGCACCGAGCTGGTCAGTACTGGAAGAATTCCACCATTCCAGGTACCTCTGCGTATCAGACATAACCGGAGTCCCTGCTTCTCAGTACTGGGATCTCCACACCAAACCTCTGCCTAGCACAGGAATCATCCCTGCTGCCATGCATGCTCCCCCCACTCTAGCGAGAGTTCAGACAGTGACCAAAGGTGGTAGTGTGTCAGTACTCCTCTCAGGCTCAGTACGGTACTCAATATACCCTCAGATCACCCCATCATCATTATCCTGGTATGGCCGCCCATGGGTACCACTGCTGGGCTCTGTCACCACCACCCCAGTGGCCATATTGGGACCTGTGGGTGCCATATTGCCAGCATGCCTCTCGAACTTCAAGCCTCACCCATGAACCCTCAAGGCACACCCCCTTGGCCTCAGCATCCAGAGCTTTGGCGCCTCCAGAAGACATCCTGGAGGAACCTCGAGGACCATATCCTCCTCCCTGGACGAAGCTGTCAGGCGTTCCCCACCATCTCTGGCTGACGGCTTTTGTCTCTTCCAGGATTGGGCAAAGAGAGTTGTAGACACTCTCCAAATACTCTGGAGGAAGTCAAGGACACTCACCATCATCTCCTTGACATTCTCCATTCAGCCTCTTCCTCAAATATAGCCCTTTCTATTAATGAGGCCATCTTGTACCCGGCAAGAACCATCTGGCAAACTCCAGTATCAGTAGCGCCTGCCTGCAAGTGGGAGGACAAAAAATTTTATGTCCCAGCTAAGGAATCTGAATTCCTCTTCTCCCGCCCTCTACCCAACTCTGTCATAGTGGGTACCGTCACCTCCCATGGCCATCAACACCAGATGGGGTCCACTCCTTGTGATAGGGACTGCACATGCCCGGACCTTTTCAAAAGAAAGATGTACTCCTCAACCACGCTTCAATTCTGTATTGCCAACTGCCAAGCCTTCACAGTGAAATATGATTATATAAATTATTGAAAACTGAATGATTTTATTGAACAGCTGCCAGTGTCACATCGTGACCAATTAAAGGCCACTATTCAGGAGGGCCAGTTAGTGGCAAAGACAACCCTCCTCCCCTCTACTTCAGAGTTCTTGTCAATCTCTTTGCGGTAGAGAAGGAACTGAGGGGGGTTACTGTGCGCTGACTAGCCTCATGGCAGGGCATGAGGAGAGAGAGCGTATGTGCAGACCTAACAGACACTACTCCAAAGTTCTCGGATCAGCAGCGCAGGGACGCAAGCACACCTACCGTGGAGCACCCACAGGGGGACATATCTTGAAGAACCATTCTTACTGCACAAGGTGAGTAACTTCCTCTTCACAGGGTAACTGTAGTATGCCATGGAGGCATTGTTACCTAGGAATTAGAGCAGTGGTGGGCAACCTGCAGCTCACGGGCCACAGGCGCCCCGTCAGGGCAAGGTGATCAGACCGTTTGTTTACATTTGCACAGCTACCCGCAGCTCCCAGTGGCCGAAGTTCGCCGTTCCCGGCCACTGGGAGCTGCGGGCAGCCATGCAAATGTAAACAAATAGTCTGGTGGCCTGCCAGCGGCTTGTCCTGATGGGCCGCAGATTGCCTACCACTGAATTAGAGGGATGTTGCAGTCAAAACTTGTAGTTTCTCTTTCCAACTTTTCTAGTGACTCACTGTGTGACTTTAATTGCTGCTTTGGTTTCCTGATCTGTAAATTGGATATAAAACCTACTTCATAAAGAAGGTGTGTGGTTTAATGAACAGTTTGTAAAGGCTTTTCAAGATCTCATTTAGGTGCAGGTTGGGCGGTGGGGACAATTTAGTTTGATCTGTTACATTTGATAGCCTCGTCTATTAATGTCTAATTAGAGAAATACTTTTTGAAATTGATACAGTATTTATCTGTTCGTGTTCTAGGAGTTAGTGAAGATTTTCCTTGAAGATAATCTAACTCTCAGTTTACCTGTTCAGTTCAGACAGTCTGTGCTGAGAGAACTCTTCCAGAAAGCACAGCAGGGGTGAGTAGTTAGCATTACTGTGCGCTGACTAG
Organism: Terrapene triunguis; assembly: GCF_002925995.2. Taxonomy (NCBI): domain Eukaryota; kingdom Metazoa; phylum Chordata; order Testudines; family Emydidae; genus Terrapene; species Terrapene triunguis. The sequence goes on from NW_020664409.1 coordinate 73,671,292, forward strand.
CCTCATGGCGGGGCATGAGGGGAGAGAGCGTATGTGCAGACCTAACAGACACTACTCCAAAGTTCTCGGATCAGCAGCGCACAGGGGCAGCTCTAGGTACCAGCAAAGCAAGCACGTGCTTGGGGCAGCCCATTTGCAGGGGCGGCAGGGATCCAGCATGGGATCTGAGAACCAACAGGGGGCCCTGGGAACTGTAGTTCCTTGGTTAGCTCCCTGCCTATAGAGCCAGCCCTGGAGCAGGGAAAGAACTACATTTCCCAGCATTCCCTTGGCCACTACCAACAGGAAAGAGGGGGAGGAAGTGCGGAAGCTGAGACCTCATGCTGCAGCCTGCTGTGAACGGAGAGCTGCACTGGGAAGGGTAGGGATACCATATTTTAACGTTCAAAAAATAGGACACTCCACGGGGAGGGAAGGTAGCCCCACCCTGCCACCATCCACTCCCTCCGACTGCCCCCCACAGAAACTCCAACCCATCCAACCCCCCTGCTCCCTGTCCCCTGATCACCCCCTCCCGGGACCCCTGCCCCAGCTGCCCCCCCAGGACCCCACCCCCTATCTAAGCCTCCCTTCTCCTTGTCCCCAACTGCCCCCTCCTGAGACTTCCCCCCTAGGACCCCACCCCCTACCTGTCCCCTGACAAACCCCTGGGACTCCCATGCCTATCCAACTGCTGTCTGTCCCCTGACTGCCCCCCCCC
>NW_020664409.1:73672091-73689033 GCF_002925995.2 Terrapene triunguis
CCCTGCTCCCTGTCCCTTGACTGCCCCCACCCGGAACCCCCTACCCCTTCTCCAACCCCCCAGCCCCCTTACCGTGCAACTCAGACCAGCGTGTCTGGCTTTGCGCAGCGCCAGACACGCAGCTGCTGCATACATGCTGCTGTGCTCCCCTGCGGAGCCACAGCGCCCCCCCCAGCACCTGCCTTCCAGATTTGAACACCTCAAAATTCAGGAGTGCTCAAGCTCAGTTTGGGTGGCTGTTACTTCATTTCTCTTAAATCAAATATACTGATATACTGTAACTTGCTATAGAAAAAGTAGGATAAAATTGAGCAAGAAATGCTTCCTAGTGGTTATTAGGACTGGAATTGCTATTTTCAACAGCCATTGCCTTTTTTTTTGTTTGTTTAAAAGGAAGACCGTAATATTGCATTGGCAAATTCCCCATAGAAAGAAAGAGTGGAACAAAAGAATAATAAAGGCACCTCAACTTTTCCTCATTTATGTAGGACAGTCTTATAATATGCATCCAGATATCCTCCAATCACACAAGCTGAAAATTGTTCCACTTTACTGCAGTTCTGTAATCATATGGGAACCAATCCTGTCTGTGTTCTGTCCACATCTAAAATTCCTGCTGAATGACCTGCCCTGGGAGCGAGTTACCAGTGACCCAGGGCTGCGGTGGAAGGAGGGTGCGGGGAGGGGTGGCGAGGAGCCCAGGGCTGGGATGGGGGGCAGCCAAAATTTTTTTTGCTTGGGACGTCAAAAAACCTAGAGCCGGCCCTGGCAGCGCAGGGACGCAAGCACACCTACCGTGGATGGGGAGGGATAGCTCAGTGGTTTGAGCATTGGCCTGCTAAACCCAGGGTTGTGAGTTCAATCCTTGAGGGGGCCACTTAGGGATTTGGGGCAAAATCAGTACTTGGTCCTGTTAGTGAAGGCAGGGGGCTGGACTCTATGACCTTTCAAGGTCCCTTCCAGTTCTAGGAGATAGGATATCTCCATTATTTAATTTATTCGCAGCCGCATAACAGTAATGCCTAGGAGCACCAGTCATGAACCAGAACCTCACTGTGCTAGGTGTACAAACATAGAACAAAGTCACTCCCTCCCCCCAGAGATCTTGCTGTCAACTTGACTGATGAATCTTACTTGGAAAATAAAAAAACAATTTTATATTGTTAATGCTTTCCACAGAAACTGTCTGAACAATTCAGACACAAGTAATTAATTGGAGGAAGGTCAGTCTTGTGATGAGAGAAACTGAACATTCTGTATAAATATGATTCCTCAGGCATGTATTTCACTACAGTCACACAATGACAGAACTTCTTATAAAGAAGGGTAACATGGACACGAAAACATCTATGAAATCTTTTTCACTTAACTCTAAGCTTTAATGCCCTTTAAGAGCTTTCCCAAAACCTGCTGCTCTAGTCATAACTGTTCAGGCAAACCATTTGAAGCCCATGGCACTGGAGCAGACGTGAGCATTCTTAAGAATGCTGGGAGAGGCCCTGATCCAGGACTGAGATCCCGAGGCACTGCTGTAATACAAATAATCATTTTTAAACACTATCATGTAGACATGTTCCAAGCAATGTTAGACAACACGGTGCTTAAAATGCTGGTGGTTATCTGTTATCCTGTCTAGACACCCTCTGCATGGCTGTCAAAGAAGGTCTGTAATCTTATTGCATTTTTTGTATTCATGCAGGAATGATGCTCTAGATGAAATCTGTTTCAGAATCTGTACATGCAACACTGTTTGTGATGTAATGCAGGGTCGAGCAATTGGTATTCAGTTTAACCAGCTATTTCTTAAACCGAACAAAGAGAAAATAGACTTTCTCCTTGAGGTAAGATGTGATTCTCGAGACTGAAAGGACACTGTTAACTGAAAAATCTAATTTCTGTCTGAGTGTCAAGTATCAGAGGGGTAGCTGTGTTAGTCTGAATCTGTAAAAAGCAACAGAGGGTCCTGTGGCACCTTTAAGACTAACAGAAGTATTGGGAGCATAAGCTTTCATGGGTAAGAACCTCACTTCTTCAGTTGACTCACTTCTTTGACTCAGGAACAGAGGTACCCATTTCGCCAAACACTGTGGCAGCAAAGCTGCCAAAGTTTCCAAGTTTAATTCGATGTTGCCCTGTTTTTTCTTTAGTAAAAAATATTTATCTTAATTTCTAAATTATGAAGAATTGTCCTGGAAAATGTATAGAGGAGCCAGAGAGGGGAGTAGAAGAGCGTTCAGGGGAAGGGAATTGATGTCCTCCAAGACCCCTTCACTGAGCTGGGGAGGGAAGGAGCAGACAGGGAAGTGTGTTTTGTGTTTTTTCTCCTCACCATCTTTCAGTGGAGCTAAAGTGGGAAGCAGAGAAGTGGCCAAGAAGGTTTAAAAAGTTTCTTCCCCATCCCCCAGTGCCCCTGCAGGAGCCAGAGAGTGGAGCATCTAGGACAGGGGTGGCCAAACTACAGCCCGGGGGCCGCATCTGGCCCTCCAGATGTTTTAATCAAGCCCTCGAACTCCTGCCGGGGAGCTGGGTCAGGGGCTTGCTCCACTCCACGCGGCTCCCAGAAGCAGTGGCATGTCCCCCCTCCGGCTCCCACACGTAGGGGCAGCCTAGGGGCTCTGCACTCTTCCCCCGCAGCTCCCATTGAACGAGAACCGCGGCCAATGGGAGCTGCAGGGACGGCATCTGCGGACAGGGCAGTGCGCAGAGCCGCCTGGCCACGCCTCCGCGTAGGAGCCAGAGGGGGGGACATGCTGCTGCTGCTGCTGGAGGCTGCTTGAGGTAAGCACCGCCCGGAGCCTGCACCCTTGACCCCCTCCCATGCCCCAACCCCCTGCCCCAGCCCTGTTCCCTCTCTCGCCCTCTGAACCCCTTGGTCCCAGCCCAGAGCACCTTCCCGCATCCCAACCCCTAATTTTGTGAGCAGTCATGGCCCACCATGCAATTTCCATACCCAGATGTGGCCCTAGGGCCAAAAAGTTTGCCCACCCCGATCTAGGAGGAAGTCTCTCCTTCCTCAGACCTTTGCAGCGAACTATGGAGTGTTTTCCTAGGACCCACCCAGCAACAAGAACTAGAGGCTTCACTCCAGGTCTTCTCTACAGGTTGGAAAGAATAATGCGGTGGGGGGGGGGTTCCCTCTGAACTTCCCAACAGGGTCTGGTAGAAAAAGTTGGAAGAATAGAAGCTGGGGGACCCCTTCATAATGTAGAGGAGAAATATTGAAGAGCAGCCCTTCCCCTATACACCATCATGGGTTACTGGGGGACAAAAGGGAAAGTTGAGACTCTGCCCTCTCTTCCCTCCCTTCCCTCCCATTAGCTGGGCAGGGTCAAGGGAGGGATCTTCATTCCACCATACCCTTTCTGGAAGCCAGAGTCTGCTTAAAATGGGGACATGATTTCTGGGGGATCAAGAATTGAATGCCACATAACATCTTACAGAGGTGACTGTTCCTAAGAGTACAGGTACTGGTCGTTTGTTATGTGCTGATGGAAAAGGAAGACATCCAATTTCAATACAAAAGCGTAGCTATTTTTAAGGACTGTTGAAGTGGCAGTCAACTGTCTCTCACTCTGTTTGCTGTCCCAGCAAACAGGATGCCAGAGATTGCACAACCAGCATGGAATCCTTCTGAAGGACAGAGTTTAATTATACACCTCTACCCCGATATAACGCGACCCGATATAACACGAATTTGGATATAACATGGTAAAGCAGTGCTCCGGGGGGCAGGGCTGCGCACTCCGGTGGATCAAAGCAAGTTCGATATAATGCGGTTTCACCTATAACGCGGTACGAGTTTTTTGGCTCCCGAGGACAGTGTTATATCGAGGTAGAGGTGTATTTGAGGGAGTTAAAGAAATGGGTTTTCGTTCCCTTGTTAAGTAGCTTTGGGCTTGTTATTGTTTACCCTAAAACCATTTTTTAAAACTCACCTACCTCAGCCCCATATCCTCTTTCTTCTAGTGGTTTTGTTGGTTTCCTTCCTTTTGGTTTTGACACATATGGTACTTTGTGCTATGTCCAGTATAATGCATGCTGGATTATTTCATGGAGACGAGTTGGCAGGCCACAAATTTTGAAGGGTTTTGTTTTAATCACTTACATTAAATGCCCCTCCTGCCTTTACACTTTGTGATATTTAGCATATAACCCTGTATTTTTTCAGGTAGTTAAAACTTTACAGTTCAACTTTTTAAGATGATATTTTGCGTTAAGCTAAAATTAAAACTGCCTATGCGCCCAAATCAGTAATAGGTTATAGTTTTACAAATAAAACCTATGAAAATCACCTGGCAAAACTGCTTTTTGAGGTGGTTCTAGGTTTCCTGGCAACAGTCAATAACATCATAAGCAATACTGGCAGTGTAATAAAATGCAAGAACATAAAAGAAAAGTGCCCTTTAAAACAAAACTGTATAAATGATGATGAAATACCATAAATCTTGGATTTCCAGCTTACTTTAATTTGACAGTCTTGTAAGGAGCACTCACATTTGAAAACACGTGGGAAAAATGTGATAGCCACTCAATTCAGTTGCTCTGATCATTTTCTTTAAAAATTCTGGTCTGTGTAAGAGCAGCATAAAGTTTAGAAAAACAGATTTGCTGAAAAAAAGCATTTAAATTCTCTCTCCTCTCAGAGTTCCTTAGAGACTAATCAACTCTTCCAATGAAGCTTCTCTGAGCTATTGCACATGTGGGTTTTAATTGTGGGTGGCACCTATTGCAGCCCTTGGAAGGTAGTGAGCTGTGCCTGAGTTGAATTCATGCTCTTTCATTTCTCTTTATCGCTCTGCTGCTGATTCTCAGGTCTCTCTTTGTCTGCTAACATAAGCCACTTCCTGTGCCATGAGTAGTAACTACACCTCTACCTCGATATGACGCAACCCGATATAACACGAATTCAGATATAATACAGTAAAGCAGTGCTCCGGGGGGGTGGGGCTGCGCACTCCGGTGGATCAAAGCAAGTTCAATATAACACGGTTTCACCTATAACGCGGTAAGATTTTTTTTGGCTCCTGAGGACAGCGTTCTATCGAGGTAGAGGTGTACTTACCTGACACCTATAGCAAAAACGAGATAAAAGTGCACTGTGCACCAGCCCCCACTGATCCAGCAGTAGTCTCTATGCCCAGTTGACAATGGAAATTAATGTATTTTTGACAAACAAGCTTTATCTTTTTCAAACTGATGTAATAAAATGATTAAATTGCTTACTTTAAAAATCCCCCAGCCCTCCCGAGTAACTTAAGTTTCTTTTAACATTGGATACACAGGGGTTTTGAACCTAGAGAACTGGCTCACCTAAATATTTCACTTTTATCATTCATTCAGTTAAGTGGACTTGATTGTTACATAGCAGTTGCTTTTGTAGTTTGCTAGATTGTTGCTTTTGTAGTGATGTTAGCAGCATAGATGATGTAATCTTCACATTTGGCTCTTACAGACACAAGCTTTAGGCTCAGGAAGGGAATTGGGTATTAGAGGGAGCATGTAATGAATCACATGGCGATCAAAATAACCTCTTTTGTATACAGGGTTAATTATTGGCTTTCTGATCCTACTGTAACATCAAAGTATTTGGAGGATGGCTAAATTAGATGGCTTGCCTCCCTCCATAGGGAGAGAAAATTAGTGTGACGTTGATTACTACTAGAGCATGAACAGAAAATTGTGGAAATAACTCTTAATACTCTATATAACCAAATGAAAATTCAGAATTCCTAGTGATGCTTAATGATTTAACTCTTAAATTTTCTAGGTTTGTTCAAGGTCAATAAACTTAGAACATGCTTCAGAATCTTTGAAAAGAAAAATGGCAGCTTTTCTCAAGTAAGTACCTGACAGACTACTTTCACTGTGCAGTGTATAGATACTACCTTGGTATGTTAATGTTTCATGAACTTGCAGATAAAAAATTAGACAAAAAGGGCAACATTTTTCTTTTTACCCACGGATCCCCTATAAACCTCCCAAAGTTGTCTTATCCACCCATCCCTGTTTTCCCACTTCTGCTCTCAAGACCCTGTGTCCCATGCTTTCTGGCAAAGGATACTTGGATGTGGGTTCATCTAGAACTCATGGATGAATGTTTCTGAATAATGCATAGGGGTTGGTCACTTTAGAGAAATGCATGATGCTTCCTCCCCCGGGCCTGAGCGTGATGCCCATCCACAGCACACCCTTGTTCCGTTGCTACAGTAGGAACTATCTCTTGGATCATTGTGAAAGTGCTCAACTGCTGGCTCACCCCAAGGGTTACATATTCAAAATCCTGTTGATAATTAATCAGAAATACTCATGCAACACTCCATACATCACAATCAATTCTTACATAAGAACGGCCATATTGGGTCAGACCAAAGGTCCATCTAGCCCAGTATCCTGCTTTCCAACAGTGGTCAATGCCAGGTGCTTCAGAGGGAATGAACAGAACAGGTAATCATCAAGTGATCCATCCCCTGTCTGTCACCCATTCCCAGCTTCTGGCAAAGCTTAGCTCAGAAAGGAGATTGAACTCCTTGCACACAAATGTGTTGCATTTAATTTTTGTGGGAAAAATAAGCCCCTAGCCAATATAGCTATGCCGGCAAAAAAAAACACAGTGTAGATGCAGCTACGCCGATATAAGAGTGCTTCTGTCAAGATTAGTGGCGTTACTAACCCAACAGGAAAAACTCCTTTCGTCACATAAGCTGAATCTACATTAAGGGTATGTTTACACGGGGATAAAAGACCTGTGGCATGACTGCGGCTGGCCCAGGGTCAGTTGACTCAGTCTCACAGGACTTGGGCTGCAGAGCTCAAAATTGCTGTATAGACGTTCAGGCTCCAGCCCAAGCCCAAACAGCTACACACCAATTTTTCAACTCCGGAGCCCAAGCCCCTTGAGCCAGAGTCAGCTGACCCAAGCCAGCCACAGTTTTTTTTTGTTTTTTGTTTTTTTTTTTTAATCGATGTGTAGACATTTCTTGCGGGCTCCACCAATATAGTTATACTGGCAAAGCGTTTGTAATATAGACAAGGCCTTACAAAAAATGCACCTGATTAGGAATTACTGGATTCCATTCCTGGTTCTGCCACAAGAAGGGTGGATTAATTTAAACCAAAGCAATTGAAATCAGCAATTGAAATCATGACTTGAATCACCAAGTAGAAAGCCTCAATTTAAATAACTGATGTTAATCAACTTTTCCATTAGTACTGCAGTAATCTTCTAAGAAAAACTGCATTCTCATTGGTTGATATAACCATTAAAACAGGTTGATTTAAAACTAAACAGCCTTTACACTAGATTTGGTTTGCTAACTAGGAGCATATGCTATAACTCTGTACATTTATTGAAAATATTAAGCTACATATTTGCTTCAGATTATTAATAATGAATTATGCATGTTTACTGTGTTAGAAAATGGTGAATGATGACTTATTTACTAATTAACTTTTTGCTCATGATTTGTGTCAAGCCACATTAGGATGGTAACTGGAATTTAATTAAACAGCATATAAAATTTATTTTTATTAAACAAAACAATCCCTTAATAGAGTACATGACCTACTGTACCATATTTATAAAGCTCGACCTCCAAAGTTAGGTGTTCAGTTTTTCTTTTTTATAAAAAAGCAGCCTTTAACTCAGTTTTTGATAAAGGCTCTTTAATGAGAACAAAAGAATGACCATACTGGGTCAGACCAATGGTCCATCTAGCCCAGCATCCTGTCTTCTGACAGTGGCCAATGCCAGATGCTTCAGAGCCAATGAACAGAACAGGGCAATTTTCAAGTAATCCATAGCCTGTCGTCCAGTCCCATCATCTTGCAGTCAGAGGCTTAGGGACACACAGAACATGAGGTTGCATCCCTGACCATCTTGGCTAATAGCCATTGATGAACCTGTTCTCCATGACATCCTCTAATTCTTTTTTGAATCCAGTTATACTTTTGGCCTCCACCACATCCTCTGGCAATGAGTTCCACAGGTTGCCTGTGTTGTATGAAGAAGTATTTCCTTTTTGTTTGTTTTAAACCTGCAGCCTATTAAGTTCACTGGTTGGCCCGTGTGTCACTTTGCCTCCCAACTGAGAACACCAAATTCAGAACAAGCTGCTGGGAAAAGAGGGCAGACACATCCCAAAACTGGTGGTTATTCTTCCATGAGATATACCAAACTAGCAACAAAAGTAAACTTCTGTTTCACCACACTGGCTAACAAGAAGTCAGAAATTCAGCCTCCTTAGGTATTCTAGTCCTGGATTCAACACCCAGACACTAGACTTAATGAGGAGTGGTTATTTAAAACAAATTTCATCAAACAAAAGGGTTCTTCTGATCCCAAAGGACTAGCCACACAGCCAGGTCAATATACAACTCAGATCTTACCCAATAATCATGCTGTTGCCAATCCTTTAGTATCTAATATCTAAATGTTTATTTATAAAAAGAAAGAAAGGTGAGAGTTAAAATTGGTTAAAGGAATCAAATACATACAGTAATTGCAAAGTTCTTGGATCAGGCTTATAGCAGTGATGGAATAAACTGCTGACTTAGTCTCTGGTTGCTTCCAAATCATTGGAAGATCCTCAATCACTTGGTTAGAATGCTCCCATTAGTGTAAGTTGATAGTCCAGAGGTTTGAGCAGGAAAGAGGCAAAATGGAGATGTTTCCAGGGCTTTTTTATAGCTTCTGCTAAATGAAGGGAAGCCCATTGTTCTCACTGTGGAAAATTACAGGTAACAAGATGATGATTGGAGTCCCATGGGTAAGTCACATGTCCATGCATGATTTCGCTTAGTCATAGCAGAGGCCATCACATGAAAGTCTATTAAGTGTAGATAAGCGTCTCCCATGGTCCATTGTGAGTTGTGTTCCTTGATGAGCCTTTTAACTTGAATAGTCCCTTTTAAGATGTGCAGGCTAAATACCTTGTGGGTGTTACCACAGGAGCAAACATTTGAAATATAAGATTTGATTTCCAGTTTTTAAAAGGTATCTTTTTGCCTCTAACTTCCTCATTTATTGTTTTATTGTGTTGTTCAGCCATGGTGTCACTTCTTTGTTTTCTCTTACTGTTTTTTTTTGGGGGGGGAGGGTTGTGTTTGTGTGGGGTGTACATTTAACTTGAGCCTCTGTTATTGTGTTTTTAAAAAGCTTCCATGCCGCTTGCAGGTATTTCACTCTTGTGACTATTCCTTTTAACTTCTTTTTTAACTAGCTTCCTCATTTTTGTAGTGTTCCCCTTTTTGAAGTTAAATGCTATTGTGGTGGGCTTATTTGGTATCCCCCCTCCTGGTGCCCCCACAAGGATATTAAATTTAATTACATTATGGTTGCTGTTAGTGAGCAGTTTAGCTATATTCACCACATCCTATATGCCACTTAGGACTAAATCAAGAATTGCCTTTCCCCTTGTGGGTTCTAGGACTTGCTGTTCCAAGAAGTAGTCATTAATGGTGTCTCGAAATTATCTCTGCATCCCATCCTGAAGTGGCATGTACCCAGTCCATATGGGGATAGTTGAAATGCCCCATTATTTTATTTTCTATGTGCATAGTTCCTGATCTCCCTGAGAATTTCATAATCCTCACCACCATTCTGGTCAGGAAGCCAGTAATATATTCCTACTGCTGTACTCTTATTATTCAAGCATGGAATTTCTATCCAAAGATTCTGTGTTACTGTTTGATTCATTCAAGATTTTTACTATATTTGACTGTTTTCCTTCACATATAGTTCCACTCCCCCACCAGCACAGCCTACTGTCATTCTTATATATTTTGTACCCTGCTATTACCATGTCCCATTGAATATCAACATTCCACCAAAAGCATAGTTATTTTTCATTTAGATATTTTGAGAGATCAATAAGTTAAGGCATTAAGACATTTTGTATTAAATTCAGATTTCATTTTAAACAGGTTTATTTTTAAAAAAGAAAAACTTACTATAATTTAAATAACAGTGGGAAAAAATCGTTATTTTTCTTGTAATTCACCATCGCCACAAACTTGTGACTTTGGACAGATCTGTTACTTTGTGTCTCAGTTCCCCATCAGTAAAATACCTTCCTTACAGGAGGTTGTGGAGATAGATTTATTAACATTTGTGCTGTAGCTGAATATGCTCTGACAAAAAAAAGCCTTTAAATAAATAATCGAATCAGTATGCTTTCCACAAAAGGGAATGACTGAAATCTTTTATCTGCAGATGGAAATAATACCATTATTAATAATCACAGAAAGTTGTCTGAAATGTCATATGTAAGCAGTAAAAATTTTTATTTTACTTCAAAGTAACCTTCCTGCTAATGAATAACTTTTAACTTACTCAGGAATATGTGTTTGAGTTTGGAAGATCTTCAACTTGTCTTCATGATTTCCTCTCATGAGCTGTTCATAACCTTACTGAAAGATGATGAACGGAAGCTGCTCATTGATCAAATGAGGAAAAGATCACCTCGAATCAATCTGTGCACTAAACCTGTGACTTCGTTTTATGATATTCCAGGTCTGTTTCCCAGCAAGTTTCCTAAATGCTTTAAAGTATTTCTTTTCATGGCCAAAGTGACAGTAATATTCTGATGTATGTTTAAAAAGAAGAACTTCAGACACTATTATTCCTGTCTTTAGTCAATGACTATATGGGTCTACACTTTTACTGGGATAGCTATGTCAGTTTAGGATGTGGTTTTTTCACACCCTATGCCTGCAAAAGCCCTACTGTAGATGCAGTTGCACCAGCAAAGAAGTCTTTTTGCTGGTATAGCTTATTTCATTTGGGGAATTGGTATAAGCTATACTGGCAAAAGCACTCTTTGGCCAATATATACTACATCTGGGTTAGGAGGGTTTACTGGTATAGCTATACCAGCAAACTCATTCTGGTGCAGACAAAGCCTATGTAATTTAAACTCTTTTTTAGATTTTGTTTTTAAACCTTCTCATCATCCTTGAGTGAAAAACTAAGGTAAATTTTAAATTAGTGCTCTATTTTTACATTATATTTAAGTAACTTTAAAGATGAGTGGATACTTGGAGAGCTTTCTCTTAATATATCGGTTTAATCTCGTTTTTGCCTAATTAAGTCTCAGATTCAAATACAAGATTATTTCAGCTCTTGCAGTATTCTGTTCTATATTTAGTTATTGGGTTTGTCCTTTCTTAACTACCAAGGGAAGATAAGTCTGAGTCCACGTCTATGCTACAAACTTTGGTCAATGGAAGTTATGTCAGCATAAAGCTGCCACAGTTAGTATATCATTTTGTGTGTGTGCATACTTGGCTTTTTGCATAAGTGCTGCTGCACTTCCACAGTGCTTGGGTTGATGCACAGTGCAGTACACTATGGATAAGTGTCCCAGTGTGAAACCCACCATCATCCAATGCGCTGTTTTGGGGAATGTTTTGGCAGGGCGTATTAGGACAGAAATGAGTCTCACAGGGATGACTGTGAGCAAGGGATCAAATTCCCAGCATGCAACTGTCTCCATCCCATAATGTCATCTGTATTCCATAACTTTCACAAATCCTTACATGCATTCTCACTGTCTGCCATCTGGTAGAAGCATGAAGCCTGCACAGCTCTGCTCTATTGTCCTAAGTGTTGCAAGCACAGGATGTACAATCCTCTGTATTGGCAGAGCTATAAGAAGAACAGAATCAACGGGGAACAAGATGATGATGTGTGTGAAGGACAGACTGCTGTGGGACGTAGTGAGAACCAATGCAAGGTTATTGGTGACGTTTATAGAGCAACTCTAGATGGTGGAGCGCTACTTCTGGGCTTGAGAAATGAGCACGACTGGTTGGATCTCATCGTAATGCAGGTTTGGGATGACAAGCAGTAGCTGCAGAACTTTCAGGTTTGCAAGGCCACATTTCTCTAGCTGTGTGCCGAGCTTGCCCTAGCCCTCCAACGAAGGGCCACTAAAATGAGAGCTGCAATGACAGTGGAGAAGTGAGTGGCAATTGCACTGTGGAAACTTCCATTGCTGGATTGCTATTGGTCAGTGGGAAATCATATAGGAGCTGGAAAATCCTCTGCAGGGGCTGTTGTCATGCAAATGTGCAGGGCCATTTAATCGTCTCCTGCTATGCAGAACTGTGACTCTCGGCAACTTGAAGGGCATCGTGGATGGATTTGCAGCAGTAGGGTTCCCAAACTGCACTGGAGCAATAGACAGCATGCATAGCCTTATTTTGGCCCCAGACCACCTTACAGCAGATTACCTCAACAGAGAACTATTTTTCTGTGGTTATGCAAGTCTAGGTGGATCACTAGGGTTGCTTCACCGACACCCATGTTGGCTGGTCAGGGAAGGTGCATGACCCTTGCAACTTTACGAACGTAGGAATGTTCAGAAAGTTGAAAGCAAGCACTTTCTTTCCTGACCAGCCATTAAATATCACCAGTGGTAAATGCCAGTAGTGATCCTGGGGAATCCAACCTACCCTTTGGTCCTCTGGCTTGTGAAGCCTTACACCAGTCACCTCAACAGCAGCAAGGAAAGATTCAACTACCAGCGCCGCAGGTGCGGAATGACAGTTGAATGCACTTTTGATAGATTGAAGGGATGCTGGTATTGTTTAATCACTAGATTGGATCAGAATTGAAAAAAAATCACAATGGTTATAGCTGCCTGTTGTGTCCTGTGTAATATTTGTGAAGCAAAAGTGGAGAATTTGCCACTGGGTTGGACAGTGGAGGTGGAGTAGTTGTCTGCTGAGTTTGAGCAACCAGAGACAAAGGCTATTAGAGCTTATTGCAAAGCTATGCTACTAAGAGAGGCCTTAAAAGAGTACTCGAACAGTGAGCCACAGTAATGCGTTATGGTGGACTTTGTTTTACCTTGTCTTGCTATTTTGGGGCCTGTTAGGAGTTGTGTGATGCATGGTGTACATCTGTGAATATAACACTATCAGTGCACTTACTAATTTTGCGGTGCTTATTTTACATTTATGATGATTACGCGGTTTGTCACAGACACTGAGTTGTCATGCTGTACAGTAACAAGTAGGTGCTTTCAGAACTTCTAGGCACTCTGCAGCGTATGTTGTGAACTAATAAATCCTAGAATTTTATTCACTAATAAAACCAATCCAAAAAGAAATCTGTGCAGTTTAAAAGCAAATTCATTAAAAACTTTAATTAATGGAACAGAAATTAACAAGGGGAAAGAACACTCATGACTGTTTTAACTACACCTCAATCATGGCTTTCACAGGTCAGTGTATGTGAAGTTGTGGTTGTCCTTAATGGTGCTCAGGGTCAAGTGGTAGGGATAGGGCTGTGGCCCCTGATACCATGGTGAAGGGGGGTGTCAGGAGGTACTGCAATGGAGTTCTCCATGCACTGCAAAAGGAGATGAGCCCGTGATGGTTGAACTGTAGGTCCACAAGAGTCTGCAGCGTCTGTATGCTGGCGGAGAAGTCCCATTATGTCCTGATGTGTCTGACTCTCCTTTTCCTTCTGGAACTCCTGGACCTTTCTCATGTCTGCTCTTTCCTTCTCCAGGCTATCTGCAGAGTTCACCCTCTAGGCCCCTTGCTCACGATCTGATGCAGCACTGGCTTGCAGGATCTCATTGAACCTGTCATCCCGAGTACTTTTCTTTCTCCTCCTTATCTGTCTCAAGCATTCCACGGGTGTGGAGTGGGAACCCCTCAAAGCTGCAACGGCAGCAACTGCAAATAAAACATAGAGGTGCCATTGTCAGTATAGTCACAATGAAAAGTGAAAGTGAAGATTGAGCAGTCCCTTCCCTTGCTCCCCTGAAGTTTTAAACAAGGCATGCTTATAGACATTTCTGCTTCGGAGTGCTTCTGTACAGTACCACTCACAGCACCGTTCATGGTGAATATGGTATGGCAGGGGCCAAGGGAATTGCTTAGTTGCATGAAACTGAGTATAGAGCAGTTGCACTGCATGCTCAGGCCATTTTCCACAGACTGTGGTGATTGTAGCTAATATCTCACTCCTGAGGGTAACAAAGGCACAGAAAGCACAGCTTTTGCTGGCACCCCAAAGCTGCCGAGGCCTGTATGCTGCTAGCCTGTGTACTGCAATGGTGCCTACTGAAGTTGTTGCTGACTGACAGAGGAAAAAATAAGGCTGCCATACCTAGAATCCTTTGGGAGAGGGTTGCAGAGTACCACCATGAAAGTTTCCTTTGAGAACTCTCAGAAGGATTCAAGGGACATCCCTGTGTACATAAACAAACTGCTCCAGATGGCCCCCCTTGCCTAATTTTACAGAGGAATGAAAAGCAAATGACAGCTCTGTCTCTCTGTTGTACTGCTGCCTCTTCTAATACGAGTAAATTAATGAAAAGTCAGTAGCTGTATCATGTTAAGTTGGGGCACCATCAGCACATCATTGTAATGGGAAAAAGCAATCACACACTTACCCAAGGTTCCTTCCCCAGCATAGGGCTTGCCCATGCTCGACTGCTAGGTGTGTCTGGACTGTGGTGGAGTCTCAAACAGGTCCAGGCCCCCAGGCGCATGTCCCCCATCCTCCTCTTCTTTGTCCTTGCTTTTCATGCCAGGGCCTGTGGCTTGGGCTCCTCAGAGGCATATGCGGTGGTGTTGGGGTCTCTGCAAGTATGGCATGCAGCTCTTTGTAAAAGTGGCAGATCTGCTGCTCAGCACCAGACTGACCGCTGGCCTCCATGATCTTTTGATAGCCTGATGCAGTTCCTTCATTTTCATGTGGCACTATTGCTGGTCCCTGTGTTCTCCTTCTCCTACTTCCACCTTGCAATCTGCTTGTAAATATCCACATTTCTAGGGCTGGTCCATAGCGGTGCTTGCCCAGCCTCTTCTCCCCATAGCTACTCCAGGAGATCCAATATCTCCTGTCTCCTCAAGAAGGAGCGCAACTGGAATGTGTAGCCTGCATGATCAGCTGGGCAGTTTTACACAATAATGGAGAGCTGCTAGGTGTTCTTGCCAAGATGGACAATCAGGAATAGGCATTTCAAAAATTCATGGGGCTGTGAAGGAGAATGGGCCTTCCGATGTCTGTTACCCCTGGGCAGTGGAGATTGCAATTGCAGTCAGCGTTTGGTATTGTGGGGCAGCTGCTGCAGGACTATTAGGGTCAACATAAGTAACAAAGTGTCTAGTGGGAGACTAATTTAAGCTTAGACACATGCACAGCTAGGTCTATTAAGTATTTTTTTCAGTTATCTACACCTCTACCTCGATATAACGTGTCCTCGGGAGCCAAAAAATCTTACCCCGTTATAGGTGAAACCGTGTTATATTGAACTTGCTTTGATCCACTGGAGTGCGCAGCCCCGCCCCCCTGGAGCACTGCTTTACCGCGTTATATCCGAATTCGTGTTATATCGGGTCGCGTTATATCAAGGTAGCAGTATATTTCAATTTTCTGTGGCAGAAAATTGTAGTGGGGGGGGGCAGACAATATTTAATGACAGTAGACCTTGAGATTCAGAAAATTAAAGCTTAACCATTAAAATGCAAGTTGTCAACATCACATGTCGATATACAAAGTAAGTGTACTTAAATAGATAAATTCTCAAGCAGCATTTTTCTTTGCGTACCTGTACATTTCTATTATTGATAGAAATATTTCTATCAGTTTGTGTGGTGAAATAGATATTTACCCTTAAAAATCAAATCCTTCCAAGTTTACCTATGTAGCAGAAACTTGCCATGCTGTGGAAGCCTCTCTTGTGTTGCCTCTCCTCCTCACCCCCCCCCCCCCACACACACACACAAAGGGGGTGTGGAACTAGAGTTGTAGAGCTGACTGGGAGGTAGGTAGGATCTTTGCAATTAATTCTTCAAACCCTTCCACCTACTGCTATGAAAAGGGAGTTGATCCAGTTTTTGCACTGGCGTGATTGCTTTGTATGGCCACTGCTGGGAAACTGGAGAACTGCCATGAGTGAATTCCTCCAGTGAGGTGAAAGTAGGCTATCTTCTCCCAGATGGCTGCTTTGTCTAGTTTGGTCCTTGCTTTGTTCTTTCTTGGCTGACCTCTTCTATAAGCCAAGAAAGAGCACAACCCCTTCCAACTGCAGATCAGTCCTGTAAAGCTAACCTTTTCGGTGTCGCTTTTTTATATATGGCAGTCAAGATTGCTGTAGTCACTCTTCTCCTGAGAACAGATTAATAATGCAAATGCCCAATGAAATACTACATAGTAACGGCACAGGCAGTTTCTTCTCTAACATAAGAATGGCCATACTGGGTCAGACCAAGGGTCCATCTAGCCCAGTATCCTGTCTTCCGACAGGGGCCAATTACAGGTGCCCGAGAGGGAATGAACAGAACAGGTAATCATCAAGTGGTGCATCCCCTCTTGCCCATTCCCAGCTTCTGGCAAACAGAGGCTAGGGACACCATCACTATCTATCTTGGCTAATAGCCATTGATGGACCTATCCTCCATGAACTTACCTAGTTCTTTTTTGAATCCTGTTATAGTCTTGGCCTTCACAACATCCTCTGGCAAGCTTGACTTTTGTGTTGTATGGAAAAAACACTTCCTTTTGCTTGTTTTAAACCTGCCTATTAATTTCATTTGGTGATCCCTAGTTCTTGTGTTATGAGAAGGAGTAAATAACACTTCCTTATTTACTTTCTCCACACCAGTCATGATTTTATACAGGGCCGGCTCCAGGCACCAGCTGAGCAAGCTGGTGCTTGGGGCGGCAGATGGTTCGAGGCGGCATTCCGCCGAATCCTAGGGTGGCACGGCCGCTTTTTTGTTTTGTTTTGTTCCGCTCCGGCCGCCCTGTATGGGGTGGCGGCACGGAGAACCAGAGCGCCCTGCAGGGCAGTCCTCTTCCTTCCCTCCCCGCCGACCGGAGCGGAGCCCTCGCGGCAGGAGGCAGCGCAGTGGGAGGGCCTGCGTGGCAGCACCTCTGCTGTAGCCCTGGCTGCCCCCGTCTCTCTCTCTTCCCCCCCCC
>NW_020664409.1:73689133-73738095 GCF_002925995.2 Terrapene triunguis
CAGTATTCAATATGTGAGCATACCATAATGGATTTATATAGAGGCAATATGATATTTTCTGGCTTATTATCTATCCCTTTCTTAATTCCCAATATTCTGCTCTAGAATTGTTAATTGTAGATTTTAGAACCCAGGAGGACCACAGATTTGTGAAAATTGTTTTGAGCTGAATCTGACTTCTGTATATGGAACTCTGACTTATCTTGCTGAACTAGTTCCTTTTTCTGCAGCAGGGCCTACTCTTCTTCACAGTTTATTTTTAAAGGGTATGCTTATACTTAAGGCTAAGATTTTGCCATGGATATTTTTAGTAAAAAAGTCAGGGACAGGTCACGGGCTTCCGCTTTATCACCCGTGACCTGTCCCTGACGTTTTTTACTAAAAGTATCCATGACAAAAGGGAAGCCGCTGGGCAGCACGGGGCCAGCTGGGAGCGCTGGGGTCCCCCTCCACTTCTGGCTCAGAGCTGCGGGGTCCCCTGCCAACCGCAGTGGCTGGAGGCTGTGGGGGTCCTACCATCGCAGGTACCCTGCAGCTCCTGGCTCCTATGGGAGGCGGCAAGACAGTGCAGCTCCAAGCCGTGGGCTGAAGTCACTGAGGTCTTTGGAAGTTGTGGATTCCGTGACCCCTGTGACAAAATCGTAGCCTTACTTATAGTTAGTTTAGTAGATGTGAATTATGTTGCCATTGGTAAGTGGATTTTTGGCTGAGCAAAGCAAGGTCTTGCACTCAACTTGATGGCATTTCTTAGTCACACACTAACTTTTGAATGCTACATTCAGTCAATTCCAAAGTTTTGGGGAATGTTCTGGGCAGCACCCTATTCATTTTTTGGAGGGGGGGGGGGTGCAAATTAGAAAGCAGAGAAGGGAAAAGGGAGGACACAGTGCCCCTGCCATCTGGTTTGCAGATCCAGCAGTTTCAGCCACCTCTGTAGTTGTCTGTTGATCAAGAACTAGTTGAGGGCAACCATTAACATTTTCCAGCATGACAATACCCATTCTAGGCTCTACCCATATTCCCAATACCATTTAAAAATGCTGACACACATAATGACTTATCTCTCAGACCGAAAGTGGGGGGAAATGGGATTGGAGGTATGCTGGAAGGTGCGAACAGCCCATGTTATGGAGGGAAGGGTGAATGCGGAACACAGAGTCCCTGGCATGGGTAGGTTGGGTTGCAGGAAATGCCAGAAATACAGGGAGGTGGAAGGTTGACATTCAGGGAGCTTGTTGGGGGGAATGGAGGAGTGCAAGAAGCTCCTGTTGTGTGCAGTGTACTTGGTCTACATAAGCAACCAAGTGTGTGACCCTCTAGTTAGTTTTTAAATCTTACTTGTTCACAAAAATACTATGTGATGGGTATATCTTATAAATAAATAAATAAAAAATCTACAAACCTAGCAATCTTCTGTTCTAGCATCAGCAAGTGTCAATATTGGCCAGCTGGAACATCAGCTTATATTATCAGTGGATCCCTGGAGAATTCGCCAGATTTTAATTGAGTTGCATGGCATGACCTCAGAACGCCAATTCTGGACAATTTCTAGCAAGGTAAATTATTTCTCATAGTATAGCTGAGTATGTGCAGTAGAACCTCAAAGTTACGAACACCTGAGTTACAAACTGACCAGTCAACCACACATCTCCATTTGGAACCAGAAGTACACAATCAGGCAGCAGCAGAGATTGGAGGGGCAGCCAGTACAGTACTGTGTTAAACATAAACTACTAAAAAATAAAATAAAGGGAACGCAGCATTTTTCTTCTGCATAGTAAAGTTTCAAAACTGTATAAAGTCAATATTCAGTTGTAGACTTTTGAAAGAACAACCATTACATTTTGTTCAGAGTTACGAACAACCTCCATTCCTGAGGTGGTTGTAACTCTGAGGTTCTACTGTAGTTGCATACAGTAAACTCCTTTCCTTGTGGGAATGTGATTGACTGTGGTGACTCCTGGAT
The DNA here is from genome assembly GCF_002925995.2 of Terrapene triunguis. NCBI lineage: Eukaryota > Metazoa > Chordata > Testudines > Emydidae > Terrapene > Terrapene triunguis. The sequence continues at coordinate 73,691,100 of NW_020664409.1, forward strand.
TCTGATTTTTTTTCTTCTATTCTGACCTTCTGTGACACCTTAAGTAACTTGCTAACTTCTGTTTCTTTCCCTGTCTGTATAATGGGGATGATGATGATATAGCTAAGAATTCTATATTTTCTGTTAAAAGTTATAGAAGTGTAAAGTATTATTGCACAGTTTTCTCTAGTATGCTTATTACGCTGCTTCCTTGAGTTAGATAGAAATTGTTTTTAAATATGTAACTGTCTATAATACAGTCTCTGGGTCTCTTAAGACTCTCTTTTTATTTTAAAATCCATACCTAAAAAAATGCTACCATTCTGCTCTTTTGACTTAAATTACTGTAATTTACTAGTAATTGGCAAAAAAGCTGTCTTGCATTTTAAGTTGAGTAAAGACTTTTTTCTTTTCGACTATTAAATATTCAAAGCATCAACAAAATAGGATACCAAGGGATTTATGTACCTTGTCATGTGGAGCAACTAGTGTGTTTTTATTTGCATATGAACCCTCTGTAAACTTACATTTGAAGAGTTTTTAACTATAGTATTCACATCCAGTTAATAAGAATTTTAAATGTATATGTTGAAGAGTTGGAAACAACATGTGAGAAACTGCTCTTTTCTTTGAGTATTTCACTAAATCTGGTCACTAATGTTTTTACAGTGGTTTAACAGTTCAAAAAATCTGTTCCCGTTCAAATATTTTATATATTTATCTCTTAGTGGGAAGTACCAAATGTTTATGGCAGTGTTATCCTAGGAATTAAAGACAACTTGACTAGAGATTTGGTCTACATCCTGATGGCAAAGGGGTTACACTGCAGTGCAATTAAGGTGAGCAAACTATATATAAATATTGTTATAAATAAAGAGTTCATAGTCTTGATGTTTAATAATACAGATAATTTTCCCATAAAACTATCCTGTTTTTCAATAAGACTTGACTATGTTCTGCCATTCTTTAGTTGCTTATGAAAAACCTGCTGTGCAGTAGGAATAGCCTAGTACATACTGATAAAAGCAGATGTATTCTTGGTTTAATAAGAACATGAACTAAATGAGGTGTATTCTTTTGTAACATGCAAGTGAAAGCATAGAGTAGGGTTTGAAGTACAGGACCTGAGAGTCAGGAGATCTAGGATTATAGCAGGGCTGTTAAGGTTAAGACCAGCTTTGTGTTTAAAACTTGACTGTTCTAAGTGCTCTAAAATCCATATGAGTAAACATATTGCCTTAAAATGTGGTGTGCCTCGTGGGGGGCACTGGCTATTGTTACTGATCCAGATTTGGGGCCTCTTGACCAAGGAGTTTGTTCCCAAGATACAGTCCCTAGAGAAAAAACAGCTTTTCTTAAAGTTGACACATCTTGGCAATGTTTTTTGCTCACAGATAGAGATTAGAGCTGGACTCAGATCATCGAAAGCCCAAGGGTTACCCTGACAGTGCATGTTACCTGTCAACCCTTTGGGGGAAATCAGATTAAAATGTTTGAAAAAGTTTGCTTCTCCAGTTACACACGCTAAAGTTCACATGTCTAAGGCATTACACTGAGCAAGTGTGCAGAGAGAAGCTATCTATTTAGAAAACTACTTACACATCACAGTGTCTGGATTGCTCCGAGGGTATGCTACAGTCATCAAGTCTGAGCACCACACTAGGCTCTGAGTTCAGATCCAAACCAGGGCAGAAATCTGAACTAAAAATAGCACACAATTGCTCCAAACTGCCTCTGTCAAAGGGGGTGGGGAGTGGGAGGGCCTGGGGAAATGTAATCTGACTACAACAGAATATTCAGAAGGTGCTGAAACTATTTTCTTAAACCTACAGAGGAAGCAAACGCAGAGTGGGAGGGGGAGGGTGATTGGAGTGGGAGAGTAGATGGGAATGAGGATTGTTTATCTCAGGGGTCTGACCCTTCTCTCTACCCCCCCATGTGAGCTGGGACCTGGGGGTCCCTGCCGACACATGCGCGCCAGGATCTGATATTTCCAGGTTTTCAGAAGCTTGAGTTTTTCTAAATTCAGTATTCTGGAAGGACGTAGCTATCACTGGGCAACCCTGATTCTGTGTTAATAAAGGTTGGGGTTTTTTTGCCATTTAATCTATTTACAACTCTGCAACAAACTTCCTATAGCAGGGTGCGCAAACTACAGCCCGTGGGCTGTGTCCGGCCCCTCAGACTTTTAATCCAGTCCCTGGGAGTGGGGTTGGCGGCTTGCCCCGCTCCACCCTCCCGGCGAGGTCGGTGGCTTGCCCCACTCTGCCTGCCCAGTGCTCCCATGTGTTCATGAGGGCACGCATGTTTCTGCGGCTGCACAACCCAAACGCGCCTCACATGCCAGCAGCCTGGAGCTTGCAAGCACACGTGCCTGCTACTTGTTGGCTTAGGTGACTCTGATGTTTTAGTAGTGTTAATTTTCCATTGTTGTGGATAAAATAAAGAGTAGTTGGCCAGGGAGTGACGGCTGCATTGTTCACATTAATCAAAGAGGGCATGGAAAGGGGGTAAGTTTGGTTTAATTATTGTAATACGTTGTTAGAATGGTATATTTATAATAGTAAGTAAGGTTTTATGTTTATTTCCACTAAAAATTATCTTTATTTAATTAAGTTTATTTGAATATCTCTGAATTGTTAATTTCGTGAGCATTCATGGCCTGCCATGCAATTTCCATACCCAAAAAGTTTGCCCACCCCTGTCCTATAGACTGGGTTTGTCACTTAACATCTCTGTGCCTTAGTTCCCCACCAATAAAATGGGTATAATACTGAACTCGCTGAAGTGTTGTGGAGCTAAATTCATTAAGGTGGAGTTTTTGCTTAGGACACATTAATGATTAATACACTAACTTATCTAAATTTGGAAAAAACTTCTTGCAACTAGCTAACACTTTTGAATGAATATTCAGCATGTGAAACCCTGTTTCTTTGCCTCACAGTTCCTGGTTAATGAACTATACATAGGATGAAACTATAACCATTTTATAACTCGAAAACTCCAGTTGAGTCTTGTGACTTTTCCTTTTATAGTATGTTTTTCTTCTGAAACTTTTTATTTTGTTTGAAGAATTTGGGATTATAGAACTCCTGCGTCTTTCAGGATTTGATAACATTTACTGTGGTATGTTGGCTCAATCTGAAATTTACTTACTTTATTCAAAGATTAGGGCTTGATCCCGAAAGGTAGCAAGAACCCACAACTCCCATTACATAGATGCCAAGGCTTGAAGTAATCCAGAATGGGTTAAAACAATATTCCAACTTTTCTTATTATTGTAATTCAACCAAAGTAGTGGTGTCACTTTCACACATGCTGTGCTTTATTACAGGATTTTGTCCATGCAAAGCAGCTTTTTGCTGCTTGCCTGGAGCTTGTGACAGAGTTTTCTCCAAAGCTGCGCCAGGTCATGCTGAATGAGATGCTGCTCTTAGATATTTACACTCATGAAGCAGGAGCAGGGGTTTCTGGAGAACGTCCTGCTTCTGATTTGATCAGCAGAGTCCGAGGATATTTGGAAATGAGGGTACCTGGTAAGAATGTAGCTGACTGATCTCTTAGGAAAGATACAGTAAAATGCAAAGGTGGTAACAGATTTGCAAAAGCGAGAAAATTCAGGGTTCTGTGACCTTCAGTACTTAGGTTATAACCAGGAACAATAATAAAAAGTAGTAAAATATTAAATATATTTTTAGTTGTCTTAGTGAGTTTTAGCATCTTGAAGTGAGCTAGCTGTCCATGGACTGCACTTTGCCAATTTCTTTTAAATAGAGCTGGGCAAATAACTGGTTTTTGTTCTCTGGCAACTTAGGGGAAAAAATTGGTTTGACCCAAACTGAAACTGATATTTTTTTGCATGCTGTGTTTGTTGTAGCCATTTTGGTCCCAGGATATCAGAGAGACAAGGTGGGTGAGGTAGTAGTTGGTGAGAGAGACAAGCTTTTGAGCTTACATAGCTCTTTATCAGGTGACCTGAGTAAGCTCAAAAGCTTGTCTCTCTCACCAACAGAAGTTGGTCCAATAAAAGATATTCCTCACCCATCTTATCTCGCTGAAATCATTTGGAATTTTTGGCAAGTCAAAAAAACCACATTGTTTTGGATTGAATAAATTTTTGTTTCCAGACTTTTAAATCTTATTATTATTATTATTATTTGAAATAAAAGCAAAGGAAGTGAAGGGCTCGCTTGATGGAGGAGATGGTGGTCCTCTATATACCCAATAGCCCAGTGATTAGGACACAGCTGCAATGTGGGAGACTGACATTTGAATCTCTACTCTGAAGCAGGAGTTTGAATCCAGGTCTCTTCCCTCCCAGCTGAGTGCTATAACCACTGGCTATAGGGGGATTCTGGGGTGGATCTCTCAGTCCCTCCTGTTGAAGATGTTCTGCTTCATGTAAATAATTAAACACTGGATCAGGGGTTTGGATGAGGGAGAATCAAGTTCCAAGAGAGTGCCCTAATGACCAGGCTGGAGAGTCATATTCATTCTCTCTCTCTCTCTCTCTCTCTCTCTCTCATATATATGATTGTTCATTGGTATTTTAACAAATACCATTTTGGAAGCAGGATACTGCAACTTCTGTTTACAATCTTCTAAAGGCTATGTCCTGCTTTTCATAAGCATGGAACAGCTACGAGATTAAGTTAATGGAAGCTGCTGATACTCATCTCCTCCAGAAATTAGGCCCCCTCTGTATCCATCTACCATGTTTGCTACTATAAAATATAAGAAGCTGAAATGTTTTGATTGTGGGAATATATGTTTGGTACAGTGTAGGCCTAGCCACACAACTCCTGGTCTTAACTGAAATTATTTCTAGATCTTCCCAGCTGTTTGTCATGTTTATAAATGATAGTGTTTCATGGGGGGAAAAATTGATGACCTAATATTAGTTGATGAACTGAACATTTTTTTTATAAATCTCTTCTAGATATTCCTCTTCGACAAGTTGTAGCAGAGGAATGTGTTGCCTTCATGTTAAACTGGCGGGAGAATGAATACTTAACTATGCAAGTTCCTTTACTTCTGGTTCAGACTAATCCTTATGTGAAGGTAATGGATGTTCAGACTGAAAGGGGCAAGATGCCATACTGCGCCTCTTTTCTTCCCCCTCCTCCCCCCAAGGTTCTAGTACTTCTGAAGGCATGTGTCATTCTTCATTGTTTCTGTCAAGTTTAATTCTAACTGCAGTAATGAGTGGGAAGAGGTCTTCCAACGAACCAAGTACTGTGTAGCAAAACTAAGCACTGTTGGTTGAAATTCAGTAATATCTAGAAATAAGGTTGATTTGTCTCTGGATTCCATCTGTGCTACAAGAGTAACTGAGACAGGAGATGGGGCTTACACCACCTTTTTCCACTGACCTGGCAGCAATCTGGTTTCATCAGTATCTAGCACTGGAGGGACATAAACAGTAATGAGTTAACCTACCTATACCGAATATTGAAACAATGCGGTGAATGGGTCCCCTGCCTCAATTATATTTGGGACATGAATTATTTCAGTAGGAGGTTTAGGTGTGAAAAGGATTAAAGATTGGGCTGTATGTGTATTGTGTTCATAGAGCTCTTCATTTTCCTAATGAACTTCAGTGGTTTGCAGTTTCCAACTCATTACTGACTGTATGTTAAATATTACCGTGGCATTCAAACACCTATCATTTTGGAGTTCTGCTTTTCAAAAATATTTGTTTTTTGTAGCAATATTATGATTATGTATCAGATTGTTACCTTAAAGCAAAATACGCAAACATTGTTTTTAGTGGTGAAAATTCTTCTGATCCACTCAGCCTGCTTTGCAGTTACTGTTGATATTTTTAACCTTTTTTATATTCGTATTTTGCTTGCTAGAATGTATAGATAAATGCAGCCCTTAGTTTTGCAGTGTGACCTGAATTCTAATTGGATCAAGAATGGAGCATTGTTTTCTTGGATCTGTTGTGGTTTCCCTAGGCTGCATCTTTCTATTAAAAATAAAGATGTCTGCAGTTTGCTCCCTTTTATGAAAATTAGTTGCAGGCCTCAAGCTCCTGGTTAGATGACCTGTGTCACAAAGAGTAGTCATCCCTGCTACTGTGGTATGAAATAGCCTATTTAGACCAATAATCCCTTTTATCCCTTGTAAATATGCAAAGAAGCTCTAGCCACTGTATTTTTGCTGTTTTGTTTTGCTTAGTTGGGGCAGCTTTTGGCTGCTACATGCAAAGAACTTCCAGGCCCCAAAGAAAGTAGACGGACAGCTAAAGACCTTTGGGAAGTTGTTGTGCAGATCTGCAGTGTATCCAACCAGCACAAGCGAGGGAATGATGGCAGAGTGAGTTTAATAAAACATAGAGAGTCTACATTAGGCATTATGTACAGGTATGTGTCCACGAATTATTTAATAAAATCAATCTTTGAATTCTAAATTTGGCCTTGTCTTCATTCAGGAATTGCCCTGTTTCCGCAATCAGTGGCCAGCAACTGACATAGCTACAACAGGCTGGGCGTTTTTACCAAAGAGCATTCAGTGCAAATCCCACCTGCTCTTGCCTACTCTTAGCGGTCGGCATTGATATAGTGACACTGATTGTTAAATCAAGGCTATTCCCAAAAGTGGACAAGGCCTTTGAATACTTAAGGTGAAATCCTGACTCCACTGAAGTCAATGAAAAAAATTCCTATTGACTTCAGTGGGCCCAAGATTTGACCTTTAATATCTAAGCCTCTGCTAATTTTATTTGATTAACCCAGAGGCATCCACACTGTGTCCAACTGAGAGCCATTTGTAGCTTGTCTGTAGCCAATGTTGTCTCCAGGCCTCTGCCCAGATTACAGTGATGTGTTACATGCTGGATTTCTGGTCTTCACAGGCCAGCGCTCTGTACTAAATCTTTCGCAGGGCTTTGTTTAAGAGTAAAACTTTGAGACATACTTTAGCCATCCTTGTGGTGATCTGGTTAATATGTATCTAAAACCAGGCTGCTTTGTCTTTCAGTATTATGTGATTGGCTGGAGGAGAGGGTATACAGGCTTGCTTTTTATGTTCTTGTGCTTACATATTTTCTGAAGCAAAAGGGAGCCAAGGCCTAGGTGTACACTGAGATATTGAACCTGTTACGACTCCTCCAGTTCAAACAATAAAAGGTGATAGCCTTGTCTTGATATGAAAACTGTTTAGAATTTGATGGTAAAGGCTCCATCTCTTGTTTGAAATTTCCATGTCCAGCAGTAGTATTGGCAACTGCATATACAGTAAAAACAGCTACAGTGTATCTTTGCATATTAATCTTTGGCTCACTGCTTTGATCCCAGCCTGTAGAATTATGAAAAAGTTGAGTAGTTCACACAGTAACTGTTTGTGGCCCCTACTGCTGTGCATTAAAAGTTTTCTTCACGTGATTGTATATGTCCATTCCACTTCAGGTGTCTGCACACCAGTACACTGGAGCTGGAGAACTTTTTCGCATAGCGGTATTCATCAGGGCAGCGCATGAGCTTTCTGCACACTCGTGCTGCTAGTCGATGGTATAACAGGCAAAGCTGCCCTGACCCTCAGTTCCTTCTCATTCCCCTTGGTCAGTAGTTGTCACACGTGAGCTCTTCTTACTTCTTCCCTTTCTCTTTAGATCCCCTCTAAAGAAATAATTTCTTGAGCAAAATTCTTTAGCTTAATTAAATTAAGTAGTTTGTAGTGATACTCATTTTAAACTTCCTTTATACTTTTTTTTTCTTTCCCCTTGAGCTTCAGCTTGGTCCCCAAAGACCCCAGCTTTCAATAAATCCCCAGCTTATTACCATTCAGTAATAAGTCCATGTCCGTTAGCAATCCCCACTGCAGCTTCTTAAAGTATTTAGGAAAGGGTCACATTAGGCACATGTGCCCTATATGAAAAACTGAAAAGTTGAAAAATTGGAGAGAGTTCAGAGGAGCCATTAGAATGATTATAATGATAGACTTAAGGCACTCAGTCTATTTAGCTTAACAGAGGGAAGGTTAATGGGTGACTTGATTACAGTCGGAAGTACCTACATGGGCAACAGATACTTAATAGTGGATTCTTCAGTCTAGCTGACAAAGGTATAACATGATCCAATGGCTGGAAGTTGAAGCTGACAAATTCAGACTGGAAATAAGATGTAAATGTATAGCAATGATTAACCTTTAAAGATTAACCTTTAAAACAATTTACCAAGAGTTGTGGATTCTTCATCACTCACAATTTTTAAATCAAGATTGGATGTTTTTCTAAAAGATGTGCTCTAGGAATTATTTATGGGAAATTCTATGGCGAGGGTGACCATGTGTCCAGTTTTGGCTGGGACAGTCCTTTTTTTTTTTTTTTTTTTAAAGCTCTGTCCTGCCGTCCTGCATTTGTCCTGTTTGCTCTTGCCAACTTGATCTGTATACACTAGGGAGCTTTAATGCGCAGCAGCGGGGTCCACATAGGAAGTTAGTGTGTGGTACACTATGTGCTATAGATTTACACTCCAGCTTGCTGTGCACTATTTCACCTCTAGAGTAAAGAGTCCCTAAGGCTTCCTCGTGCTCCCATTATATTAAGCAATGGACTATGCTAAAATAAAAGCAAAGGACAAATTAATTTTAAAAATATTGTTCTTCGTGTAACACTTAAAATGGAATAGTCCAACATCAGTAATGGAATAAATGAAGAACGATGACAAGCATTCCTCTTTAATGCTCCCTATGTATATGCAAAACTGAAATTAAGAATATTCCAATAGGTCAACAGTCTGTTTTGGTTGACCACCACTGTATTATTTCTGATGGACAAATGTTTCTATGCACTTTGAATTTTGTTTGATACCTTACACATGTAACACGTATCTCTTATTTAGGAATGAATTACTCTCTTTTATCAAAAAGTTACGGGTAAGTTTTATGTTGCAGACTTTAACATGTATTGCTTTGTTATTGACACTATCCTTTCGTATAATATTTCATGGATCGTGTTGCCTATTACTTCAGAAAATGTTGAGTATTATGTAAATATTATTTTTGTATGGCAGATGATGTAATTGGGAATTTTGTCTGTCTAGCCATACAAACAATGGTTTGTTGAATAGCTTGCTTAAAATTCCACTCGCTTCTGATAGCAGAGATCTTATTAAACTAACGATCATAGAATGAGGTAGATAAACTTTAATAAATAGACAATAACCATAAAACCAACATTTACCTAAAGATGACATAGCTGACTTTGTTGTGTACAATTAGGAATTCAGATGAAATTGTCTGTCTTTTCCGTTCAAACTGACTCCTTCCCTATTACCTTAAAGTCTAATGTGGACTGTATTTTATGCACCCCCCCCCTCCCCCATTCTAAACACTTCCATAGGGGAAGACAGACAGCTACTGTTTGGATCACAAGAAACACATGCACAAGTCAAAAAGTAATGCTTTTTTTTTTAATTTGTGGAGCATTATAGTACACATTGCACTTTAGAGCCAGTGGGGAATAAATATGCACAGTGGTCTAAAATAAGTACCATTTATTTAACATCTTCCTGAGTAGTTTATTAAGGGACTGTCTTTTAGGGCTTGTCTACACAGGGAGCTATTCCTGATTAGCTCAGTGTGCTGGATGCTCTTCTTCTGAATTAGTTTAATTCATTTTGGAAATGGATTAAGCTAATTGAGAATAAAGCACTCTTATTCTGGAATAAGAGCATCCACACATGGAGCTAATAGTTAATCTGATTTAAATTCACATTATTCCTTATCCTAGATTAATCTCCAGGGGTAAAAATAGTTGTATAAAGACTTAATGAGTCCGTTTTCTTTGTTGCAAAAGTCCTTGTAAACCCCTTAAAGGATACACCTGCCCTGGAAGAAATAACACTGATATGTGTTGGCTGTCCCTGATGTTGAGGAGAGAGAAAATAGGCTATTGTGTAATCTTGTTTTTTTCTCTTCTTCTTCCATCATAGGAACCACTGGTTTTGACTACAATATTATCCCTGTTTGTTAAGCTTCATAATGTTCGGGTCAGTACAGTGTCGTCATTATCCTTCCTTTTTTTGAATTGCATATTTGCTTCTGTAACTCCTATTTTAATGTCTTTCTCCTCTTAGGAAGACATTGTGAATGATATTGCAGCAGAGCATATTTCTATTTGGCCATCAACTATTCCCAAGTAAGATAACTACTAATATAAAATATTGTTTTCTAATTATTCATGTGTATAGTGTATCTAGTTCCAGCTACAGGTCTGTCACATCTTACGCTGGGGTTACATTCCGCAGTCAGCGCGTAAAGCGAAAATCGCATATAGTCAAAATTACATTGAGTGTAATGGCGGGCGGAATCGCCCGCACTACAGGTACAGTATTAAAATTGTTATTTTTCTCTTTTTTTTTTGTTTTTGTTTTGTTTTTGCCGACCGCGTAAAGCTGAAATCGCGCATGTTAAATGTGCATAAGATGTGACAGGCCTGTATTATGTTAACTGGTTTTCTATTAGAAGGCATAGTTGTATTCATTCAAGCAGGATTCTGATGTAGCCTTACAATGGATCGTTGCTCACAGATATGTATGCCCCTGATAGAGGAGCAAGTACAAATGTAGTTTTTCATTAGTTACCTTATTTATACTTTTTGTTTAGTAGCTCTAGAAGTTAGTGTTATGAAGTGTTAATTTTTCCAAAATGTTAACAGTGGCAAAGGGTGTGTGTGCTTATGTATATAATGTTATCTCTTGAAAACAAGCATGGAGTTTGATGCATTTAAGCTTTGTTTTATTACCTCAGACACCTTATCTACACTAGGGCTATATCTGCACTACCAAAAAGGTGTGTGTGTTTTTACAGCAAAAATAACTAACAGCACGTCCCCACCCCAAATCCTGTGGTTAAAAACACACCTCTTCTTGGAAGAGGAAAAAAGGCTAGCTCATTTCCCTTCCCTCCCCCACCCCCTCACTCCCCCATTACAATTTCCCAGTGTAGCTCCATCAGTGGGAGCACTTGAGTATACACATCACTGTCAATCACCATATTATGTAGATCTGCTCTGAGCCAGGTTAGGTATTTATTATTATTTGTATTCTAGTAGCTCCTAAAAGGCCCCAGTTAGGGATCAGGGCTCCTATTGTGCTGGGTGTGCACAACAGTCCCTGCCCCAAAAGAGCTTACAGTATTAACAATGACTAAGCACACAATGGCTATACAATGATTAAAACTCCTGTAGCTGGTCTGCACTAGTGCTTACAGTATTACTGCCACTGGTGCCACTGCACTAATGCTCCCAGTATTACTGCCATCTAGGCTCATTCCTAAACCTGTAGCAAATCAGGCATTACCACAGGTAGTAGTTTCCTTTTCCCACTTTTTTCGTGGAAGCTGAATTTTGCTTGGGACTGTTCTGCACTGGCAGGTGAAAAGTGTCACATGGGTGGGTGTGGTGCAGTGATATAAGGTATGTCTCCAGATAGTACAGGTAGGTTTGTTCACTTGGGAAATTTTAAAGCAGATTCTTCTCTAAAGGGGTAAATTATTTTTAGGAGATAACTGACAAAGGTGCTGAGACAGCTGAAAAGTCCTGAGGGGAGAACTGAGTAATTTCAGAGATGAGTCTTTAAATCAGTGGTACCTAAAATTTTTACCTTGCACTCGCCCTTTACCCCCATCCACGCCCTCCTCCATCTCGGGGCCGGGAGTGGGGCTGCGGCTTTGGGATGGGGGGACACGGACAAGGGTAATGGAGCCAAGACTGGGGCCATAGCTGGGGGCGGGTGTAGGGCCGTGAGCTGGGGTGGAGCTTGGTGGCTCTCCCTCCCCACCTCCCATGGGGGCTGGCCTGGGTCCCAGTCCCACACCCCAGAATGTTCCACCACACTCCTCTAGGGGGCATGCCCCACAGCTTGGGGACCTCTGCTTTAAATGAACACCTTTTGACTAGGAGACTAACCCTCACCCAAGTGTGCACCAAGGATATATATACCGTCTTTTCCCGAAAGTAAGACATCCCCCGAAAATAAGACCTACTTCCAGTTTTGCCTCTCGCTGTAATATAAGGCATCCCCGATAATAAGGCCACCCCGGAATATAAGGCCCCGAAGCTCCAGGAAAAATAAGACCTCCCCTGAAAATAAGACCTAGCGCATCTTTGGGAGCAAAAATTAATATAAGACACTGTCTTATTTTTGGGGAAACAGGGTATGATAAGAAAATGATGCAATTTGGCCCCCACCCGAATTACCATATTTATAACTGCACAGGTCATAACTTGTTTTTCTAACAAGTTAATGAATATTGCTGTAATAATAACAGGAGTACTTGTGGCACCTTAGAGACTAACATTGCATCCGAAGAAGTGGGTTGTAGCCCACGAAAGCTTATGCTCTAATAAATTTGTTAGTCTCTAAGGTGCCACAAGTACTCCTGTTATTTTTGCGGATACAGACTAACACGGCTGCTACTCTGAAACCTGAATATTGCTGTGCTGTTGGATGGCCAAATCAGAAGATGTTTTTTCCAATGTTTCCAAAATACAGCTGTAAAGTGGAAAACTTTTTTTTTAAATGTGGAGAAACTACTAACATGCTAAATCCCTGGTATCACTCACTTCCCAATCAGTATTGCATGTCTGCATGCTTTCTACCACTGGAGGTTGCTGTTTGGGTTGTTGTGTTATGCAAATCCTGCAGTGAATCTGGACCAACATGGGTTTGAAGTGTAACTTTTCTCTGTTCTTGAAAGTGAGACCCCATTGCTTACAGTTTACTTTAAGGGTACCACTCTTTCCCAAGGTCTAATGGTGTCGTAATCATTGATACTATTCTAAACTTTGTTATCACTGTGATTGATATATTTGAAAGGTCTCAATATAGGAGATAAAATAGGGTAACAATAATCTTAATGGTGGTAAATCTTATTGGGAGAAGGTGTTTAATTTTTTTTAGCAAAATGACTTCATTCTTAAAGTAGATCTGAAATCAACTTGTTTTGTTTCAGTATAGTGATTGATATTACAAAACTGCCTCTTTCTTTAGCCTTCAGTCAGTGGATTTTGAAGCTGTAGCTGTTACCGTAAAAGAGCTGGTCAGTTATGCACTGACTATAAACTCAAACAACCACTTCTGGTTAATTATTCAGGCAGATATTTATTTTGGTAAGTGAAACCAACGTACGTGTGTGTGTGTGTGTGTGTGTGTGTGCGCGCTTGCGTGCACTGTGCTCTGTCTTAAGAGTTACTTACCCTCATGTATCTTTTGCATAAGAGCAAAAGCTATGTTATATCTGATACTAATCATTTATCAGTAAAAGCTTAAACAGCATAGAGCTTTTAAAAATGGAAGTGTTTTTGGACTCAAATATGTAAATGGATTGGCAAGGGCAGATCTCAAAGTGCATGCAATGTTAAAGTCAGTGAGATTCGATGTGGTCATGTGAATCACCCTGCAGGATGGGGGCTTTGGGTTCTTTTTCATTATTTTAAAAGCTGAAATAAGTAATTGTGACTTCAAATCTTCAGTGCTAAAGGAAAAATTTAAGACGGTAATACTCTAATTTATATACCAATCTGTAGAATCAGGTGAATATTTGTATTCAGTGATCCAAAAAAATAGTGAAATGTAGTTATTATGAGGCCATTGCTAGAGTAGGGCTCAGAGGTGGTAACTCCCTGCCTAAACTGGAATGTTTTTAAAAATAAGATTCTAATAACCCAGCTCAGCCCTGTCCATGTTGGCAAATCAAATAGTAAGGGAAAACCAGTTAAGCGGCTTAGACATTGTTCCTCAAATTCATTGTAAGGGTCAAGATAGGCAAGACATGATAAATCCTGCTCCCTAACCTGTTGGGTTATAAATGGCTGTTGCATTTTGAAGGTGAATGAAATGTTCCCTGTATAGTTTGTGGGTCAGATACCATCCTTTTGTGGGTAAAAGCCCACATGGGTCCTAGAAAATTTCTGAGAGTTTCCACTTGCAGTGTTTCATTCAAATTGTTTTGAGAGAACAGTCTCTCAGAATGACAAGGCACCTCTCAGTTCCATGAATCTGTGGATGTTAAGAGATTCAAGCAAATCTGAGTGTACCAAGAGGGGCTTGTGTGCAGAGTTAACTGCCTCTGCATTGCTTCCTTAGCTCCCCACTTCAAAATAGAAGCATGTGACCTGCATTCTTTTTCCAAAGATGAGGAAGTTGCTCTTGGTTCTACTAAGAACAGGGGGTGGTACTGATACTAGTAGTACCAGTTAGAGCCATAAAATAGTTGAGTGCCAGCACAGAACCATTCAGATAAGCCTCGAGTTGTGGTGGAGCCAGTGTTCTAAGCTGAGAGAGCAGTGGATGGGAGCACTGTGGGACTGCAGTGGGAAAATCAAATATATTAGTTCATTGACAGTATTTGCCATTTCTGTCCGCATCTGTCCAATAGTTTGAACTGAATTAGTGCAGGGAGACGTTTACAAGATTTTTTTTTTTTTTTTTTAGCTTATGTACTAGGAACATCTGTGTAATATTAGGAGTACAACAGTGTATGAACAAGCATTTCAGGTGCTTGCACAGTTACTGGGAATGTCAACATTCTCTAATATGGATAAGATGCCAGAGTCCAAAATCTACAATCTGATTTCTAGCACCATTTGCTTATTCCTGTCACCCCTGTATCTGAGCTACCTCTTGACTCTGTTCTTTCCATCCTGGACCCTGTAAATCCCCTTTGAGACCACTAACCTTCTGTGAAGCCTTGGCTGTGGCCTTGAACGTTTGAAATAAAAATCTATAGCAGCACCTGTTGACAGTCTTCAGTCCAGCTGTGACAGTATGTTGGTGCTCTCATATTACAAATGGTGCACGTTGGAAACCCCTGTGTGTGGCAGAGAACTAATTCAGGGTGAGGTAGCAAAAAAAAAAGGGGGGGAGGGATAGCTTAGTGGTTTGAGCATTGGCCTGCTAAACCCAGGGTTGTAAGTTCAATCCTTGAGGGGGCCACTTAGGGATCTGGGGCAAAATCAGTACTTGGTCCTGCTAGTGAAAGCAGGAAGCTGGATTCAATGACCTTTCAGGGTCCCTTCCAGTTCTATGAGATAGGTGTATCTCCATATATTATTATATTATTAATGTGGCAAATAAATCAACCCCACGGGCCAACATAGTGGTACAAATTAAACTATTTTTTAAAAGTCCCACTTGCCCTCCCCAACTCATCAGAGTGAAAACGTTTTAAAATATGAAAAATAATTAAGAGAAATTTGCTTAAAACCTTAGGCTTCATAGTTGTTAATGAACTTTACTGATTAATCACTTCCTCGTAGCAGAATGTCTTATCACATAGTGGTTACAGTGTTGCCACCTCCATGTACATGTATGCATTTATACCTGGGTGATGAGTAATTCTTCAAGTAGAATTAAACTGTAGTGAACTTTAAAATTTGTCACCATTTTGTGTGTGTGTATGTATGTATTAAATATTAGTGTGAATAATTCTGTAAATTGTTACAAATGTTTACATTTTGATTTCTGAGGTTATTCTAATTTTTTCCTCCCCACTGTAGCAACAAATCAATATTCAGCAGCCCTTCATTATTACCTTCAAGCAGGAGCAGTATGCTCTGATTTCTTTAATAAGATGGTACCTCCTGATGTATACACAGACCAGGTGAGTTGTGCTATTAAAATATTTGGCACGGTGGAAATACTCTTCTGGATTCGTAGATATGAGACAACTGTACGCTAATCAGGGGTGGACCTTATCTAACCACATAAGTTAATATATAGTGTGTGTGAATGTATGGATATTTAGCTATTTTAAATGACATAGACATAATATATTTCCTTCATTGCTTGAAACTCATAAAGTCTGTAGGTTTCTACTGTGCTGATGCACAGGTGGGTGGGTGTGTTTTTTACTCATTTTTAAAGTAACTTGTAGAGATTAGATGCTCAAACTACTAATGGAAAGCACACTAACTGATGTTGAACTTATATATACCTGAGTGGAATCCTCAGAATATTTATGCAATTATACATTAGCAAACTAATAATCAACCTTTTACAAAGTTTGTAATTGTATAGTTAACAATTTAAATATGTATCTGTGCATTTCTAAACTACCCCCTTACTGTAAAAGATGAGCACTGGATATGGATTATATAAATAGTGAGAGCAGTTTCTTCACCTACTCTAAGTATAACCATAGGTTTCTGTCTTTGAGCACAAAGTCACACTTTCTTTGGGGAATGCTGTGGTGAACAAGGGTGCCTTATAACATTGCCTCAGGGTGGTGAGGGTAGGACTATAACTTGACCTCCTTTGGGAATAATGTTTTATGGTATGTCTACACAGCAATGTGAGTCTGTGCTCAAGCCTAACCCCCCTTGCATCCACACACCGATTCTTAACCTAGAGCTCAAACCTAGGATCCAAGCCCTATTGCTTTCCTGTGCGCACGCAGCCCCAGCTTGACTCTGGTCCCAGAAGTCCTCTGGATGTATCCCAAAGTTCCTTGGGGCAACTTTGTTTAGTCCTGTCTATTCCAACAATCTGTGGTGCAGTCTACTGCACTCTGTATTACAAACAGAAGCCACGCCTCCCTTTGCAAATGGAACAGCTCAGATCAGCAGTAACCCGATGTCTGCTGAACACCAGTCTACAAGCACACTATCAGAGAGCCTGTGGGGTATTCAGTGAAGACCGATGAGAAGATGCTTTTTGCAAAGAGATCTGCTTCCTGGTCTCAAGAGTGCAGCCATATTTTTTGTGCACGCTGTCTTGGTGCCCCTGCACATGCAGCCACAAGGAGATATGGGGGCAGAGAGTCGAGTTGAGACTAAGCAGCTGCCTTGCAGGGAGTGGGAGTGACAAAGCTCCCGGCTCAGCATGGCAATGCGAGGGATGACCCCCAACACCCAAGCCACTCCCCATCCCTGCCAGGGAGCCACTTGGTCCCCACTCCGCTCCCTGGGGCTGCATATGCAGGCGTGCCCGGACGCATGTACTGTGAGAGTGGCAAATGGGAGTCAGCCCCTAAACTTCCCCACAGCCTCCTGGGGATCCTTCAGCCATTCCCTGGGAATGCACTTCACCAGTCCACAGCTGGCAGCAACCAGACTGGGTGGGTGAGTGTGTTTTTCCTCTGAAACCTGTGTTTGACATAAAACTTCAAAACAAATAGACAAAAATAAATAAAAAAGCAAAGAAACACCTTCATTGAACATACCATTTTAAAAATTAAGAATTCCAAAAGTTTCATTTTAATAGTTTGACTGCCCTGGAGACTGTGTCCTAATTATCCTCTGAACAGATGCACATGGCATTTTCCTGCCAATGTGACTCCATCTAGAGGTGGAAAGCCCAATTCTCAGATTAGATGGTAATTCAGTATAAAGCCTTCTCAAAGGACAGACATTCTACTGAGCCAGCCACCAAAGGAGCTAATTGTGCAATTTATGTACTTGTGCTACTTATGGGCACTTGAGTCCCATCAATAGTGCTGTCTCAGTTAGGAAACAGGGTGTGCAGTTAAGTTTTCCCACAGTGCAACACAATTGTAGGGCTAGAGTGTCAACATTAGGTGAGAGGCGCTAGGCTCTCTAGGACAGGGTTACTTTGACTCAGGTCTGTGCACTGCAATGTGGACGCCAGAGCCCTAGTTCAAGCATGGGTCAGAAAATCCTTAATCTAGGTCAGTGGTTCTCAAACTGTGGGTTGGGACCCCAAAGTAGGTCACAACCCTGTTTTAGTGGGGTTACCAGGGCTGGCTTAGACTTGCTGGGACCCCGGGCCAAAGCTGAAGCCCGAGCCCCACCACCCAGGGCCGAAGCCTGAGGGCTTCAGCCCTGGGTGGTGAGGCTTAGGTTACAGGTCCCCTGCCTGGGGCTGAAGCCCTTAGGCTTCAGTTTTGGCCCCCCCACATGGAGCGGTGGGGCTCAGGGTTTTGCTTTGGCCCCTCATCCTGGGCCGTGGGGCTTGGGTGGGCTCAGGCTTCGGACCCCCTCCTGGAGTCATGTAGAATTTTTGTTATCAGAAAGGTGCAATGAAATTTTGAGAATCCCTGACCTAGCTTTAAAATCCGAGTCCCACTAACCCTAGGCTTAACTGCTGTGTAGACATAGCCTTTGAGCCTTGGCCTCTCAACAGAAAGTCCCCGTGTTTGCCTATTTAAGTCTGGGCTCCATTAAATTTAGCCCAGCAAATTTATTATAGTTTCCATCAGGATAGATAGATCTTAATTGTTCTATAAATAATTAATTTTAGTCTTGTGTTCCATTCATACTTTTTTTTCCTAAAGAAAAGTTTTTTCTCACTGATTTTTATAACCATTAAAACATGTCAATTTGCCACCAAATGCAGACTTTACACTCAATTTTGTACCTTTTCCTGATCCGGAGGAGGGTATACTATCTATACACATTTATTTAACCACTTAGACTTTAGCATACATTTATTGAGATTCTTAATTTTTACTTTTTAATTATGATAGAAAATGGTGAATGACACACTTATTTACAGGATGGTTTTTGTTTTCTTTACTCTGAATTTTTGTCAAGCTGCATGTGGATGGAAACTGAAATTCAAATAATATACAAAAACAGTATTTTAAGATTTTATTTATTAGTTGAATGAAACTACCTTAAGTGGCTGGATACATAAGAGAAAAAAAAGGCTTATCAAAATATATATTGCATTTAAAACTTAATGATTTACTGAAATATTAATTTAGTTAAGGCTATATGATTTTTGGCGTAGACATTTTTAGTAAATTTCACAGCAAAGGTGTAGGGGAAAAACAATAAGTCATGTAGAAGTTCAACAAATAGTACAGTTTCTTCTTTGAGTAATGTCCGTGTGTGCTCCACTTCAGGTACATATGTGTCTCGAGCCCTTGATAAGAGATTTTCTATTAGCACCATCTGTTTGTCCCACACATGCACTCTGTACAACTTTATGCCATGCTCCAAGGGTATATAGTGCTGTATGAGCGAACTGCCCGAGTTCCTTCTCTACTGCCTCAGCCTGAGACGGAGCGCTAGTTTGTCCACCTTGTGTGTGCCTCAGAATGTTTTGTAGTTGTTTAGTGTTTGTTAGTTGTTGTTAGTATAGAATTGGATGGATAGTTGAGAGGTTTCAGTTTTTCCTCTTCACCTTTGTCTCCCCCAACTTTTTTCTGGGGAGCTTATTTGGCCTGGTTGGGCATGCCTAACTCGCCAGGTTTCAAATGCTGCCTCTCTTGTTGGGAGGCTATCCCAATTAGCGATGGCCAATCTAAATGTATCTGTTGCTTGGGAGAGTGCCATATCGCCCAAAAGTGTAACTTTTGCCTGGCTCTAAAATCTAGAGGTCAGAAGAATCAGGAGACCAACCTGAAGCTGCTGATAATGGAGCACGCCCTTCAATCTATTTCAGAGTCCGTCCCCCAATCCCCAAAATACATCTGTTTCGGACAGATCATGTGCCCCTTCGATGTCAACTAAGGTCTTGCCTAAGAAGGGGAAGATCTCTGAGGGTGCAGGGAAGGCTCCAAAGAGGAGTTTGGTCTCCCACCACAAGGAGCCAGCTCCCAAGAAGTCCTAATCTTCTGCGAGGTCTATGGTGTCAGAGTCCTTGACTTTTTGACTTGGTACCATGGAGGCAAAAGACTCTTCCTCTGGTATCATAAGAACGGCAATATTGGGTCAGACCAAAGGTCCATCTAGTGCAGTAGCCTGTCTTCCAACAATGGCCAATGCCAGGTGCTCCAGAGGGAATGAACAGAAGAGGTAATCATCAAGTGATCCATCCCCTCTCGCCCATTTCCAGCTTCTGGCAAACAGAGGCTAGGGACACCATACTTGCCCATCCTAGCTAATAGCCATTGATGGACCTATCCTCCATGAACTTATCTAGTTCTTTTTTGAATCCTGTTATAGTCTTGGCCTTCACAACGTCCTCTGGTAAGGAGTTTCACAGGTTGACTGTGTTGTGTGAAAAAATACTTCCTTTTGTTTGTTTTTAAACCTGCTGCCTATTAATTTCATTTGATCACCCCTAGTTCTTGTGTAATGAGGAGTAAATAACATTTCCTTATTTACTTTCTCCACACCAGTCATGACTTTATAGACATCTATCATGTCCCCCCTTGTCATCGCTTTTCCAAGCTGAAAAATCCCAGTCTTATTAATCTCTACTCATATGTCAGCCGTTCCATACTCCTAATCATTTTTGTTGCTCTTTTCTGAACCTTTTCCAATTCCAGTATATCTTTTTTGAGCTGGGGCGACCACATCTGCATGCAGTATTCAAGATGTGGGCGTACCATGGATTTATATAGAGGCAATATGATATTTTCTGTCTTTTATCTATCCCTTTCTTAATGATTCCTAACATTGTTAGCTTTTTTGACTTCCACTGCACATTGAGTGGATGTTTTCAGAGAACTATCCACAATGACTCCAAGCTCTTTCTTGAGTAGTAACTGCTAATTTAGACCCCATCATTTTATATGTATAGTTGGGATTATGTTTTCCAATGTGCATTACTTTGCATTTCTCAACATTGAAATTCATCTGCCGTTTTGTTGTCCAATCACCCAGTTTTGTGAGATCCTTTTGTAGCCCTTCGCAGTCTGCTTGGGACTTACCTGTCTTGAGTAGTTTTGTATCATCTGCAAATTTTGCCACCTCACTGTTTACCCCTTTTTCCAGCAGATCATTTATGAATATGTTGAATAGGACTGGTAAGTACACAGCCCTGGGGGACACCACTATTTACCTCTCTCCATTATGAAAACTGACCATTTAATCCTACCCTTTGTTTCCTATCTTTTAACCAGTTACCAGTCCATGAGAGGACCTTCCCTCTTATCCCATGACAGTTTACTTTGCTTAAGAGCCTTTGGTGAGGGACCTTGTCAAAGGCTTCCTGAAAATCTAAGTTCGCTATATCCACTGGATTTCCCCTTGTCCATATGCTTGTTGACCCCATCAAAGAATTCTAGTAGATTGGTGAGGCATGATTTTCCTTTACAAAAACCATGTTGACTATCAGTGGAGCAGAAAGATCCCAGAGTACTTTGGAGAAACACAGCAGTGGAAGGTCTCCAGTACCATCCACTTCCAAATTTGATAAATCTGAAACAGATTATGCCAAAGTGCCTTCCTGTTTGGTTTGGCCGAAACACACAGCTTTAGCCCTGGCACTTATGCGCTCCAAACCGATATTACTGCCCAAGTCAACTTTTGCATTAGTACTCCAGGAACTTGTCAGTGTTAAATGAGCTGGAGTTCCCACTACTTATGGGTACTGAAGGACTCTTGGTAATGTGATCCCAGTCTCTGAATTACCAGTTCTTCCTGGTACTGCAAGATTCTCCACCCTTTTCTACTGGTGGCGCCCCACTGGAAGACATTGAGGAGGATGAAGGAAACATTCAATCAGTCTCCTCCTTATCAGTGTGGGTTCCCCTCTGCATCATTACAGGAACCCACACTTTGACAAAGACCCTCGCTCACATCTGGGATGGCCGGATCAGACCTGGGTACCACCTCCTCTCCTGTATAGGCCTCCCCAATGGCCATAACGGGATCCTTGGGTGGCGTGTCAGCAGCAATCTGCCAGACATCTGGCTGAAATGCATCAGGAAACTAGGGTGTCACAGTCTCCTCCACCAAAACCCCAACACAAGGAGACTCTTGAGGAACAGGAGGCTATGGTGGACCAAGAGACTACCCTCAAACCCTTATTTCATCTCCGGACAATACAATCACGGCTCCACCACCACTGAGAGCTGACAATTGTCTCCATTTCCGGGGCGTTGCGAAGAGAGATAGCTGACACCCTCCAGATACCCTTTTAGGAGGTTAAAGAATCACATCACAAGTTCCTAGACATCTTGCAGTTGGTGACACCCAGGTGGGTAGCACTACCTGTTAATGAAGTGTTCTTGCATCCAGCATATATACTGTGTGGCAAACTCCTGCCACCAACTTGTAAATGGGCAGATAAAAAATACTATGATTTCCCCAGGGACTCAGCATTTGTGTTCTCCCAGCCTCTGCCTAAATCCCTGCTTGGGGATGCTGTAAATGAGCAGGGTAGACAGCATTACTCCAGGTCCACTCCTTATGACAAGGATCAGAAAAGATTAGACTTTCTTTTGGATGGAAGGCCTAGTCGTCCACAACCATCCAGTTTCAGATTGTAAACTATCAGGCCATCATGACCAAGTATGACTACACCAATTACAACAAGTTTGCATCCTTTACTGAACATCTTCCACAGGGGCATTTCTGGGCCATAGTTAAAGACTGTCAGTTATTAGCCAGAACCCCTCCCTAGGTGCCCTTGGATGCCACAGACACTGCTGTGAGCTCCATCTCCACAGCAGTTGTCATACCCAGGGTATCATGGTTCCAGTTGTTGGGATTCCCAAGAGAGGTTCAGGATATGGTTAAGAACCTCCCATTTGATGGTCAGAAGCTCTTCTTGGGAACTGTAGACAAGTCCCTGCACACACTATGCCTTGGTCCATGCCGTCAGATCTAATGTGTCACTTGTTTCGGCAGTACTGTCTTCAGTCTTGGAGTCAATTCCAAAGTTCCCTCATCCATGTGAGGATACTACTTGAAAGTCACCTGAAGTGGAGCACCCATAGGGACACTACTTGAAGAAGAAGAAGAAAAGATTACTCGCCTTGTGCAGTAACTCTTGTTCTTCAAGATGTTTGTCCCTATGGGTGCTCCACTACCCACCCTCCTTCCCTTCTGCTTCGGACTGTTCTTTTTGGTCGTTTGGATAGAGAAGGGACAGGGCAATTTGCCCGCACAGCCCTGTGTAGCCCTCGAAGCGCAGCATGAGGTTGCATAGAGTGCATGCACGGGCCAAACAGACACTGCT
The DNA here is from genome assembly GCF_002925995.2 of Terrapene triunguis. NCBI lineage: Eukaryota > Metazoa > Chordata > Testudines > Emydidae > Terrapene > Terrapene triunguis. The sequence continues at coordinate 73,713,902 of NW_020664409.1, forward strand.
ATCAAGGGCTCAAGAGGCACATGCACACCTGAAGTGGAGCACCAATGGGGGGGACACCTCCAAAGAACTACAGTTACTGCACAAGGTAAGTAACTTTATTTCACTACATCAACATATATAAGAGTATAGTGGGGGTGCTCTGACACCATAATGGCAGCTCCTGGCCTGCAGGGGTGGGCCTGGCTCCCTACTCTACACATCGTGACCAATCACATGGAGTTGCCACGCCCCTCCATCTCCAGAGGGGTGGATGGGCCAAAGCTGAGTGGTGCTGTGACCTCGTGCTCCAGATCACACCACCAGTCAGTTTAGGGGCCTAATAAAATCTGTTTTTACAGCCATTTCCAAGATTTCATTCAAATTCAAGATATCTGTGACCACTATGACAAAATTATATCTGTAATTGTAGTTAGTGGATTGACTGACTGACTTTCTGGTCACCATAGGGCAGATTTTCAAAAATATTCAGATGCTTAAGATACCCACCAAATGGAATTTTCAAAAGTGTCTAAACAGCTTGGGTGCTTAAACTGTTTCAGCACTCTCGAAAATTCCACTGGGTGTGTATTTATATTTTTAGTTGCATAAATGCTCTTGAAAATCTGCCCCTCTCCCCCTGTCCTTCATATTTTTAGAATTAAATCTCACCCTCTCCCATCTGGGTTTTTATTCATTGTAAAGACTGAAAATAATATACTTAATGCAGTACATGACATTATGACATATTTATAAATAAGGCCCTACCAAATTCATGGTCCATTTTGGTCAATTTCATGGTCAGAGGATTTTTAAAATTGTAAATGTCATGATTTCAGCTATTTAAATCTGAAATGTCACAATGTTGTAATTGTAGGGGTCCTGACCTAAAAAGAAGTTTTGGGGGGAGGAGGGGATTGCAAGGTTATTGTAGGGGTGTGTGTGGTACTGCTAGCTTCTGCGCTGCTGGTGACGGCGCTGCCTTCAGAACTGGGCAGCTGGAGAGTGGTGGCTGCTGGCCAGGAGCCTAGTTCTGAAGGCAGAGCCACCGCCAGCAGCAGCAGCAGCACAGAAGTAAAGATGGCATGATATGGTATTGCCACCATCACTTCTGTGCTGCTGTCTGCAGAGCTGGGCCCTCAGTCAACAGCCGTCACTGTCTGGCTGTCCAGCTCTGAAGGCAGCGCAGAAGTAAGGATGACAATACCACAACCCCCCCTAAAATAACCTTCTGACCCCTCTGCAACTCCCTTTTGGGTCAGGACCCCCAATTTGAGACACACTGGTCTCCCCTGTGAAATCTGTATAGTATAGGGTAAAAGCACACAGGACCAGATTTCCCAGTCTGTGAAGTGTTTTTCATGGCCATGAATTTGGTAGGGCCCTATTTATAAAGCTGGAGTTCATCTCAAAAGTAAAATATGGTGTTCCTCACGATTCCGCTGTAATTAAAAAGCTACACCCTTTAACTCATTCAAAATATTAATGCAGCATATTTTTAAATAATATTTTAATAGCTTATACGAAGTTTAGGCTTCAGCATCGTTTTCACTAATAAATTCAATTTTTAAAATAAATTTAATTAAACTACAAATAAAATCTGATTTATATTTATATTTATATTTATATTTATATATATATATATATATATATATGTTTTTACTTAATATAAAAAAAATCAATTTTTATCCACCCTGGCTTCCCTGGTGTACTCTAAAACAGTGTTTCTCAACAACAGTCTGTGGACTGGTTCTGGTCCCTGAGATCTCCCTCATGCAGTTTAGGAAGGCAGCAAGCCGTTCCCTGGTATAAAAAAGGTTGAGAAACACTGCTTTAGAAGATGAGCCAGTAATTGTTTCATCAGAATTTGGCAGATATTCTTGTTATGGAGAAGGATCTTTAGTCTTCAGTCACTGTCATGGAATGTTCTTGTGAAATTAAATCACTGTATATGACTTAGATCTGGTCTTCCTCTATTTCTCTCTCGTTCATCTGAAAACCATTGTAATGTTTGTGGGCAGTATGTTAGGGAGTGGTTGGGGACCATGTGTCAGTTGCTGTTGACAGTAGGAGATCAGAACTTTGCCATGACCCCTTGGAGGTAAAAGAATAGTCCCCACCCCCTTCTGATAAGGAGCTCTGGAAGCAGCTGGGTTCATGAGTTTTGGGATCATAACCAAGTAGTTAATTTTAGTTATAGAGGGAGAAGGCAGGTAAAGAGAGGTGATAATGGCTGGACCATAATAAATGTTTAAAGGCTATCGTCCCCCTGCTCTCCACTGGAGATTAGGTCTGTGTACCTTCTAAGGTATAACTTATTCCTGGGCCAGGAATTTCATTCTATAAGGACTCAAGGAGTCTTTTTGTAAAACAAATAATCAAGGTATGGCAGGTAAATGTGTCTTGCTGGAAAATACTAGTTCTTCAAGTGATGGTCCCTATGTAGATTCCAAACGTGGATGTACGTGTGTGCCATGCGCCGGAGACAGACGATTTCATAGCAGTGGCCGTTGACCTGCACACATCATGCATCGCCTCATGCTCCCGTCCGAGGTTATAATAGGCCCCTCTTACCACCACATGGCCGGAGTCGGAATTCCCGAGGGTTCCCCAGCTTCCAAGCTTCCCCGGATGGAGCATAAGGAGAAGCACAAACAGAACCTGCTGGTGCAAGCGCCATCTCCGATCCCAGCACTGGTGTGCCTGCTGCCTGCAGCACCTGGACTCTTGGGCGCTTCTTGATGAGGGCCACCTGGTGGCCAAGGTGGGTCTTCAGTCCGCCATGGACACAGCTTACATGGCTTCCTGCTCACTTGCTACTCGAGCAGTGGTGCAATCCTGGGTGCAATCCTCTGGGCTCCCCAAATAGGTCCAGACCACTGTAAAGGACCTGCCCTTTGATGCCCAAAAGCTGTTCAGAGAAGAGACTGACAAGTCCTTGTACTCCCTCAAGGCCTCCTGCACCACGCTCTGGTCTCTGGGCATCTATACTCCAGCTCCCAAAGGCAGACAGCAGCAACAACCACCATACAGGCCCCCTATCCACCGTATTATCATAGTCAGAGGGAGGCACTATGTCACCTACAGCGATCCCAGAGACCATGCTACTCCACCTCCGCCACAACCACCTCCTCAGCCCACCTCAGCAGCTGGCCAAGCACCAGTTTTGATATGCATATAGAGAACCACCACCCTCTCCTGCAGCACCCCATGTTGTCATCTTTGGGGGCTGCCTTGTTCTATTTGCCTGCAATTGGGGCAAGATCAACACAGACAGTTGGGTATTGGAGGTCATCCACAATGGATACACCATAGAATTCCTGGCATTTCCACACTGCCAGCCCTTACCCCAGATGTCCCCCAGAGATCCCTCCCATCAGAGCACCTTCCAGCAAGAAGCTGATGCTCTTCTCCCCAAAGGCGCCATGTAACTGATCCCACCTCCCTACAGGGGACTAGGGTTCTACTCCCCTGACTTCTTCATCCAGAAGAAGGGCAGAGGGCATCACCCTGTTCTGGACATCAGAGTACTCAACACCTTTATTTGAAAGCCCAAATTCCATGTGTCAGTTTATCCCATCCCTTCCCCGCAGAGTCTGGTTCTCAGCTCTCGACATGAAAGATGCCTATTTCTAAATCAATATTCACCTGGCCCATCAAAAGTTTCTCTGATTCAGAGTTGGACCTGGCCTCTATCCATTCAGGGTCCTGACTTTTGACATAGGGATAGCTCCACGAGTCTTCGCCATCATAGCCGCGCACACGCGCCATCTAGGGTACTCAGTCTTCCCTAACGTGGACAACTGGCTCCTTGTCTCGCGCTGCTGCTAAACCTTCCTCTTTGCCATCCACACCCTCCATGCTCGCCTCACCTCTCTTGGCATTTGTGTCAGCGAGACGAAATTGGTCCTCGTACTTATCCAGACCATTGCCTTCATTGGAGTATGGCTGGACTCTGCTGCTGCATGTGCCTTCCTTCCGACGAATTGCTTCACAACCCTAATCACGGACCCCTGCTGCAAGCTCCAGACCACTGTCCACCGTTCTCTCCCCTTCTTGTCCACATGACGGCATGTACCTCAGTGACACTGCACACCTGCCTCCACATGCGTTGCTTGCAACTCTGGCTCCTCTCCATCTACCAACCAATCACAGACCAGCTAGACAACAAAGTCTTGATCCTGTGGCAGGTGTTGGCATCCTTCACTGGTGAACCAACCCTTCCGAGGTCCTGATAGGTGCCCCCTTCGCCCTCCCACACCATGAGCCACGATCACAACAGATGCCTCCCTAGCAGGTGGGAGAGCTCACCTGGGTTGTTATACGGCACAGGGCATGTGGATGCCTTAAGAGGCCAGGATATGCACATCAGTATCCTGAAATTGAGGGCAACCTGTGTGACATTCCTCCTCCTCCTCCTCATCCAAACCAAGCACATCCAATTACTCTCCGACAGCATCACAACAGTGGTTTATCCTCCCCCCTAATGTTTGGCACTTCTGTATTCACACACCCTACCATAGTCTGCTTCCTAAGGGGCCTGCTCCACACCTTCCCCCCAGTCAAAAATCCCACGTTCTCATGGGACCTTTAATTTCATTCTCACCGCTCTCACGAAAGCACCCTTCGAACCCATGGCAAGATCCTCATTTTCACATCTCTCCCTGAAAGTAATCTTAGTGGTCATTACCTCAGCTAGATGGGTCAGTGAACAAGCGGCCATGATACCTGAGCCCCCATACACCATATTCCACAAAGACAGTGTCCTTGGGTTTACACCCTAAGGTGGTGTCTGAGTTCCACATCAATCAGTGTACGCACCTCCCAGTTTTCTACCCCAAACCTCATGTCTCCATTGCCAATAGACTCCCTTGACGTCCGCTGTGCGCTGGCATTCTATCTATAATGAACCCGTGACTTCCATGCCTCATCACAACTCTCTTTGTAGTGATTGTCGAACGATGCAAGGGCCACGTCCTCTCCTTGCAACGCATTTCTAAATGGGTCTCCGGGTGCATCTGTGAAAGCTACACGTTCAGCAACATGAGGCCACCTGATGTCATCATGGTGCACTCTATCTGGGCTCAAGCAGCTATGTCGTCCTGCCTCATTGATGTCGTCTGGCAACATGGTACCCTGTACATTCCTTCATCTCATATGACGCCATCGCCCACAGGGCAGTAGCAGATGCAGCAGCAGGCCAACCTGTATTACAGCCAACACTTTTGACCACATCACTGCTTGCTACTCATCCACATTTGGAATCTATATAGGGACCATCGCTCAAAGAAGAGGTGGTGGTTACTTATCTGTAACTGGAGGTTCTTTGAGATGTGTGGGTCCCTATTTGGATTCCAATATCTGCACTCCATCCCCTCTGCTCTTGACTGGAATACTCTGGTAAGAGGGTTACTGGAGAGGCATTGACTCACACAGCCTATTACAGTAAAAAAAAAAATTTTTAACTGTCATTCTGGGAGAACGGGGGGTGCTGGTAAATTAAAAATTCCAGTTAACTCAGAGGGAGGGGTTTGGAGTGCAGGGGGAAGGGGTGCAGGGCACGGGCATAGGAGGGGCTGCAGGGCTCTGGGAATCAGTTTGGGTCCAGGAGGGAGCTTGTTGGGGCATGGGAGGGGGCCCGGGGTGCTGGATGGGGGGGCCCTCACCTCTGGTGGCTCCCCGTCCCTGCTGCTGCTCCTGGTTGAGGCGCAGCCAGGCATTTCTGCAAGCAGGCACGCTGCCTCCATCCCCCCTCCCTGAGTGATGACTCCATGGCCCCAAGTCCATTGGCTGGGAACTGCAGCCAATAGGAGCTGCAGGGGGCGGCGCCTGCAGACGGAGGCTGTGTGCCTGCTAGCAGAGCTGCCTGGCTGTGCCTCCGCCAGGAGCAGCAGGGACGGGGAGCCGCCAGAGGTGAGCGCCGAGCCCCCTGCTGGACCCGCACCAACCGCACTATAAACTGGACTTTCAATGCAGATCAGAAATGCCAGTTTATAGAGTTTGCCAGTTCGTGAAGTGCCGGATAAAAGATCTTTTACTGTATAACCTCAGATGGGAGAACGAGGTGACTCACGACACATGCAGGGTAGTAGACACTGCTATGAAACATTCTGGTGCGTGCACACCTGCATTTGGAATCCAAATAGGTACCACACATCTTGAAGAACCTCCAGATACAGGTAAATATCCTCTTCTTCAATTTATCTTTAAAGAAAAGAATGTCTGTACAATTATTTACCGTTTGTTTACTGGGTCAGATAAGTTGCTAGCAATGTGCTTAATATAAGCATCAGCATTTTGGAAGCTGTTGTAATTGTCTTGTTTATTTGTGCTCTATAGGTGATAAAAAGAATGATTAAGTGCTGTTCTTTGCTCAACTGCCACACCCAGGTAAGCGTGTATTCAGGTGCCAGTTTAAATAAGGACTCTTTTTAAAAAACAGTCCATTTTAAGTCCAAACTCTCTCTTTAAAAGAAAAAAATTAACAAAATAAATCTGGTTTTAAAAATGTAAAAGTTTTGTTTATGTAAACATTCCCTGGCAGAGTTGGGAAACTAATCAAAATATTGTGATAATGCATCAGAACCAGCCAATGAAATTTTAGATCTGAACTCACTTAGTCAGTACATTAGTTGAGCTTCTCATGTTTTTAATCTTAAAATATTCATTTCCTTGCAATCTTTTCTCTTCCCCCTCCCCCCCCCGCCCCCTTCCGATTTAATGCCCAGTCTAGCAGCTGGGGAATGCAATGGGATTTGTATTATGGGGGTACATCCTTGCCAGGGCTGGAATCAGACTCTGCTCAACCTAATAACCACACAGGGCAGTCTAGCCTAGTCTAGAGATCAGTGGGCTGAGCAGGAATTCTAACAGGGCTGCACCCAAAAGTATCTGGATCCTTCTTGCTGAAAGAAAAAAAACCTGTCAGCTAGAATGAACCCACCCTCTGGAAAAGTAAGTTAGGATTAACCAACTCTGCAAAGACCGATGGCATGTCACCCTCTGTCTCCTCCTCTTCCCCCTTCTCCCCCCATGAGTTCCTTTTACCCTTCCCAGAAGAGTTCATGACTTGCAAGCATTTTTTTTTTAATCTGCACCTAATCAGTATATCTCTTGGAGCTACACCAAGCTATTATCCTGGTGGGGTGGAATAGAAGACTAAAAATAGAGAGTTGTTAGCAGGTCTGACTGACCTTTTCCCTCCTGCATGGTGTACTGTCACCTCTGCAGTCTGCTGGTATTACTCTGGCTTGAAAGGCTGTATTATGCCCTTAATTGGAGCAAAGCTACTTTCATAAAGCTTAATTTACTGTCCTTGTCTCTGATATTTTGATTCATTCTGCAAACACTAAGTTTAGACTACTGAGAAGCCATTTACTATGAAAACTAGATGTAATTATTAAATTTCCCACATAGTGGAGAAACATTTGTCCAGTATTTCAGCATGAAAAGAGACAAGCTTTAAGGAAATAAGTTACAGTCTTTCTCCCTACAGGTAGCAATTTTATGTCAGTTCCTCAGAGAAATAGACTATAAAACAGCATTTAAGGCACTCCAGGAACAAAACAGGTAAACATATTTATGTTTAAAACTAAAATTCTGTATGTATTCCATGAATTAATTGATATTCTCTTTCAGCCATGATGCTATGGATTCTTACTATGACTACATCTGGGATGTTACCATTTTGGAATACTTGACATGTATCCTTTCATTAGAAATAGTTAAAGAAAAAGCAGCTTGTGGGGTCATGTTGAAAAACCAACACAAAGCTTAAGTGTATTGACAGTTGAGTTGCTGTTAAGTTTTGTGCTAGAACACGTAGATGTAAATAGGTTACTCCTAAGGCAATTCTGGGCCTAAAACTTGAGCACACAATATTTTAAAATTTTGCAAAATTCTGCAAGTTTTGTCAATAAATAAATATGGCTCCAGCATGGCAGTGGGGAGCATAGGCCCCTGGCTGCATTGAGATGGGAGATCACCCTGAAGCCCCCAGCTCCCCTGGTTACAGGGACTCTGCAGTAAGGCTGCACCTGACCCTGACACAGTGCAAGGGATGGGCCTGCCCCCTCTGTACCGGGTGAGGGGTTTCTGTGGGGGGCAGTCCAGATGCACAAGGATTTAATGGGGGGGGGTTTCTGGGTGCAGGGGATCCAGGTTTGGGAGGGGGGGGTGTCTGGGTGTACAGGGGTAGGGTTTATCAGGGTGAGGGTTTGATGGGCCTGCTTAACAGCAGAGGCCGAGTTGCTGCTGAGAGGATGCTGCAGGCTGGGCTCCTACTTCCCCTATTCCCTTTTCTTCTCCATCCCCTTCCTCTCACTCCCCCCTTACCCAGCCTGACTGTGGGCACTCTGTTGCACAGAGAACAGGAAGGCTCCCAGCACACACAATGGAAACATGACTGGCCTTAGAACCCATGTGGTGGTGGTCAGCTACAGTGTCAGTGGAGCCCAAATGCAGCCTCCTTCAGTTGGGCAGCTCTGTGCTTGCAGAAATGGGGGTGGAGGGAGAGAGACAGGGGCATGTAATGCTGTGTGCCCCCCATACTTCACCTGTTTGGAGGGGGCAATCCTGCCAAAAAACTGCACCCATGTTTGCCCCCCACATGGCTTCCCCTTTGCATGACTGCAGAAAACAGGGAAGCAAAGTCCCCCCCCAGGAGTAGTCATCATATTGCCTTGGGCAGGTTGTCTAGGTCTGCTGGGGTTGAAAGGAGGAGCATCTATACTACTACTTGCTGGCACAGCATGTATAGAGCTTTTGACCTGACTTGAACTTGGGTAGAAAAGTAATTTTTAGTGTCCAATTCTATGACTTGCTCAGCCATTAACAGAGCAGTTATTGCTCAGAAAATACTATGCAAATGTCTTGCATTTTAGATCACAGCTCATTTGTAGTGTTGCTATATTACACATGAATACTTTCCTTGACTCTTGTTCAGATCTCCATCATAAAAGAGGAGAGACAGACAAGAGACAAATAGCAGTAAGTTAAAGAAAGGGAGGGGTTTGGTGCTAGGGATTTGTTAGCTTTGAATTACATCTTACAGTTTTGTTCAGTCTTCCACAGCCCAGCTGTAACTATGAAGGTGACTGTTGATGTGAACTCTGGAATAAGTATTCACTTTATAAAGTGAAATATACTTGCTCTCTCTTTAGACTAAGGCAGAAACTGTCTTGTAACTAAACCTTATTGTTCACTTGTACTAGAAAGTCTTGTTTTTTGTACTTTAAGATTAAAGCTATTGGCCAGACAGAGCTGAATGCTAGCAATCCAGAGGAAGTATTGCAACTTGCTGCACAGAGACGAAAAAAGAAATTTCTTCAAGCAATGGCAAAACTTTACTTTTAAACATTCCTATAAATGCTGGTGTAGAGTGGAAAATATTTCACTTTATTTAAGTTGTGTTGAGTATTTGAAATTTTTATACAATACATATTTACAAGCATATTGTGTGGTTTTTTAAAATAGATGAAATATTACAAAACCATTATCTTACAAAATTGTACAGAAGATCTGGAATACTCACTCAAGTAATGCTTCTTTTAAAAAAAAAATCAATTTGAAGCAATGAGTTCAAGCTTCAGCTAAGTTAAACTAGTAGAGAATGCTGAGTTTAATACAGTTTACTAAGAATATGTACATTAGAGGCTATTAATTGTGATGGTGTGTGCTCAGAATAAGCACAGCTCAGACATTGCCAGCAAGAGTCTTGCTTTAAGTTCTATAAAATGTTTATACTCTACCTTACTGAAGCATGTAATTCCTCCATTGTTCAAAAAGATGCTGGAGCAGCTCCTCATGGCAGGAGCAGAGGTAGTGAATAGAGTGGTGGTTAATGCTGTTTTAAACATTGATACCTGCACAGTATGGGGTATTAAAATACTGCTTCCACTTTGAGTGGCTGTAGACTTCTTGCAGTCAAGGTGTACTCTTGTTAAGAGCTCTACATTTAAAAGGGGCCATGTCTAGATCTTAATATGTAGTAGAATATTTTCTCTTCGATTACTTTTCCAGTTAAATTACTTCAGCAGCAAATTGTTACTTTTACCTGAGGTTAAACTTAGCACTTAAAACAAGTTCAGGTTAGCACCTCTTCAGCAGCCCTCCCCCCAAAGCAATCTGTCACTTTACTTAGGCCTTGTCTAGATGGAGGATTTAATCTAGCCCTACCCCTCTAAAGATGCTATTTTGGCCTTAGAAGTTCATCCCCCTTGCACCAACATCAAGGTAGATAGGCAAAGCTGCTAAATGCAGTCAGATTAAATTTCCAACTCAGACATGGCCTTCAACTTTAGATATTGCAAGTACCACACACAAACTAGGAATAAGTGGCATGGTGACAGGTGACATCAGTTTGTGGGCTGCTTTTGTTTTGGTTGAACTCAGATTTAAAAGGTGACCATACCAAGAAAATAGTCACTATAGTATTAGGGAATTTGTACACACTGTTGCTTTAAGGCGCAATACATAGCTTTGTTTCTCCTGCTATCCAACAAGATGTTGTTTTAAAACAAGTTCTCAAAATCCATAATGGAAAAAATTCATAATTTAAAGACTGGTTAAATTAATATTCCTACTATAGTAGAGATTAAAAGCAGAAGGGACCAAATGATCTAGTCTAACCCCCTGCATAACCTAGGGAGGGATGGGTGTTGTGTAACAAGTCTGAAGTCTGCACAAGGCCAAGCTATCCATTATTCAGTTTGACATGTCTTTTTCTGCCTCACAACATCCTGTGTAGCAGTAAGTGTTCAAGGATTAGATTGAGTCTCTGCTTTAGGGTAGCTCTGTACTGAAGCAGTGTCCTGCTTTGGAGTTTCTACCAAAGAGTGTTCATTGCATATGTCTTGTCAGTGGTTTCCATACTTTCACTTTTTCTCTGTGCTTTTGGGGGGTGTTATTATTCCTCCTATACACCCTGGAGATAACTGTCCTGGTGCTGTTAGAGCTACTCCACAATTTACTTCATCCTATGTAAATTGGAAAAACAAAAACAAAAAAAAGTTAAAGTGGATTTCACATCTTCATTGTATAAGGGTTTGTGCTTAGTTCAAGGTTCTGTCTTCCAGTGAGGTACTACAGTTACTATCTTAAGGAAATATCTGGGATATTTAAATATAGTAGTCTTTTAGTCCTTACCTTCTTAATATGGGATTAGAAAGGAGAGGGAATTGAAGATAAATTTAGGTATTTCAAGTGCTTGAGCACCTCAACCTACATTGAGAGACTTTGACAATTTGAATACAATGACCAGTGTCTACTCTTTTACAACTTCAGGTACAAGTAAAATGGGATTACAATTATGGGAGTAGTTTCCTTCTGCAAACATGGACTTATACCATCACCATGTCCTTAAGTGGTTGGCAAAGCACATCAGTGCTTTAATCTGGCTATGTCGGTGCTAGGACCATTTTACTAGAATACTAGACTTGGTTAAGTTGCATATTGTAGCAGTATAGTAAATTTCACTCACATGCACACACCTTCATTAGTGAAATAAACTATACCAGTAAAAGTGCAATCTTAGCTGTGCCAGATGTCCCATTGATAGGCCGGTCGGGGTCAAGGGTAAGATGACATGTAAACACCTGGCCCTACTGTCAACAGTACTTTTGAAAAAAGTAATCAATGCTGTTCCACAGATAACATTCTTAGCAACTCTGCCTGCGGGAGTGTGACAAGGTAGTATAGGCCCTGTCCATACAGCAGATCTTAATGAAATGTGCCACATTATAGCCAGGTGGGAGATACAGTCATGAGCCCTAGCTATTTTGCTCCTCCCAGGAGCTTAGGGTGGTCTTCCTGCTGCTAGTTCAGCATCCTTTTGCAGGGGCAGACATACTCTTCACCATGTTTGTGTAAACAGCCTGGCCTGTCATCCTTCCCCCAGCACTTGACAGCCTTTGCTACATATATAGATGTGGAGTAACTGGCTGTTTATCTTCCAGGTATATTACAGATGACCTGCATGTTTTCCCTATGTTACAGTGATACAAGCAAGGTTTGATGGGGGGAGAAGGGGAGGTGGTGGGAGAGTGAATCTCTCTCTCACACACACACACACACCCACCCACCCACCCATGGTACTTGCCTCTAGTCAGCTAGAACGAGTGGTTTTCAACCTGTGGTCTACAGACCCCTAGCAGTCCACTAACTAAGATTTTTCAAAGGGGGCCAATTCATCCATTTGAAATTTAAGGGTCTGCAAATGAAAAAAGGTTGAAAACCACTGAGCTAGACCAATAAATATGTGGACAGAGCCTTAGGAACTATACTGTTCTCCCACCCGTTTTAAGCTTAGGCATCATACAAATCAGTGTTTGATATACAGACAAAAAACACCAAGTAAGGCCATACCAGCATGTCCAAGTAGTTTGTGTGGGTTTGGATATTATGTCTGTCTTCCACTGCAACCTTCTTAAAACTCTTCAATTTCACAGGGGCTTTTCTTGCCACCCTAACAAAAGGATCCATCCATGCTACACATTCTGAAATGCTGTTCCAATCTAAACCTAAGGAGAAAATAAAATATCAGCTTTAGGCATTGTGCAGCTAAACCTAGTTGTGTATCCATCCCCTACCCAGCATTCTAACATGGTAAATGAGAGGCTAAATTAGTTTGTTTCCACTTTCCTGTGCTTTGTGCATATCTTTATTGATATAGTGTTGGCTGCATATTTAAAATTAGATTAAAAAAACAAAAGCTACCTAGAATGACTTGTTTTCAGCCTGCACTATCACTTAGCAGACCAAGTTTTGTCATATAATCCCAGTGAATTAAGATAAACATTTAGTTTTACTCAAGGCCCAAACCATAGTTAATGGCTATCAAAAAGCCGTAAGAATGTGTATTAAAGCAGCTATGACATGTTGCCTTGTTTAGCTTATGAACAATAATCGCACTCCTAAACATCCCCCCTCCCATAAGGCTCAAACTTTTTCCACTGGCCTTCAGTAATAGACTAGATGTGGAATCAGCAACCCTGGACATGCTAAGAGCCACTGCTCTGTGTAGGTCTTTATAGAAGAGCATCACTGGGAAGGTACAAGATCCAATCAGTTTCATGCTCTTTTATTAGAGGGGTAGCAGAAAATGGGAAAGTAATTAAAATCCAGTAAAAAAATATGATGAAGAGTAAGGCAGTCCTGTAGTATTCCACTTTTCTCAATATTTGCCAATGTTTGGTACCTTATATAAAGGGGTAGGTTGGCACCTCTAACAAAGTTAGATTAAGCTACTGTGGGGAATAACCAGGGTCTCACAGCAGAAAATAAGGTGAGTTCCTGGCCTAGAACATCTACCAATTATAAACTCTTATTTTTATCATTTACTTTACAGCTGGCCTGACAGGAAAAATCTGATTTTAGGGGGGAAGAAACATCTGTGGTAGCCAACAGTCTACAACAGTAACAAATTGGGACCCAAATATTCAGATGCATCAGTGCTGCAGCTTCTGATTCACTTTTCCTTTATCAATATCACTGTATTAGTCTCATGCACAGGGATAGGAGTAATCAGACATCACTGTATCAAAATAATCTTGCTACATTTTTCAAGTTATCCCTTGCATAAAGATGAATCCTATTATTGACAAAGGCATACCATCATGTGGGTTTTATTTGTGTTGACTCCCACAAAACATGCTCATGTAAGGTTAAGTCACCAAAACTCCCCAACTTTTTAGCATTACCTAAAATTACTGTTTGTCCTTTCATATCAACCTATTTCTACTATGTCCAGCCACTCCACTTCAGAATCCTTTGCTTCAAGAGGACAGGTTGATAGGAATCACCACCAAAGTTTTTATCCTGGACTGCTGTTGTCAGTCAAGAATGACTGGTTATAAACAAATCACCTTCCCCAGGAAGAACTAGATACAGGCTACTGGAGCCAGATCATAAACTAATAGTGATTGCTGTTGAATTTTTAGTTTACAGAGCAGCAGCTACAGAAGCAGCAGCAGACCAGGAGCAACAAAATATCCTGTTATATTTCCAGATACTTCACCTCAGAGGCACAACAATTTTGTGCTTCCAGTGGTTGTGACCCTAACATAGCATGGGGTGCAAGTGAATGAGGAATCTGAAAAATAAAATGGATCCAAAACTGAATCTATTTTAAATTGATCAAGTTGAGGGGGGAAAAAATTAAGTAAAAAGCATGCTGTTAAAAGCAAGGTAGAGATGGACATAGGAGACGGAAGTGTTGAGAGTCTCTGGGTTAGGCTAAAAGGGGTAAAAAACAAGGGTGATGTCATGCTAGGAGTCTACTACAGGCCACCTAACCAGGTGGAAGAGGTGGATGAGGCTTTTTTTAAACAACTAACAAAATCATCCAAAGCCCAAGATTTGGTGGTGATGGGGGACTTCAACTATCCGGATATATGTTGGGAAAATAACACAGCGGGGCACAGACTATCCAACAAATTCTTGGACTGCATTGCAGACAACTTTTTATTTCAGAAGGTTGAAAAAGCTACTAGGGGTGAAGCTGTTCTAGACTTGATTTTAACAAATAGGGAGGAACTCGTTGAGAATTTGAAAGTAGAAGGCAGCTTGGGTGAAAGTGATCATGAAATCATAGAGTTTGCAATTCTAAGGAAGGGTAGAAGGGAGAACAGCAAAATAGAGACAATGGATTTCAGGAAGGCGGATTTTGGTAAGCTCAGAGAGCTGATAGGTAAGGTCCCATGGGAATCAAGACTGAGGGGAAAAACAACTGAGGAGAGCTGGCAGTTTTTTCAAAGGGACACTATTAAGGGCCCAAAAGCAAGCTATTCCGCTGGTTAGGAAAGATAGAAAATGTGGCAAAAGACCACCTTGGCTTAACCACGAGATCTTGCATGATCTAAAAAATAAAAAGGAGTCATATAAAAAATGGAAACTAGGACAGATTACAAAGGATGAATATAGGCAAACAACACAGGAATGCAGGGGCAAGATTAGAAAGGCAAAGGCACAAAATGAGCTCAAACTAGCTAAGGGAATAAAGGGGAACAAGAAGACTTTTTATCAATACATTAGAAGCAAGAGGAAGACCAAAGACAGGGTAGGCCCACTGCTTAGTGAAGAGGGAGAAACAGTAACAGGAAACTTGGAAATGGCAGAGATGCTTAATGACTTCTTTGTTTCGGTCTTCACCGAGAAGTCTGAAGGAATGCCTATCCTAGTGAATGCTAATGGGAAGGGGGTAGGTTTAGCAGATAAAATAAAAAAAGAACAAGTTAAAAATCACTTAGAAAAGTTAGATGCCTGCAAGTCACCAGGGCCTGATGAAATGCATCCTAGAATACTCAAGGAGCTAATAGAGGAGATATCTGAGCCTCTAGCTATTATCTTTGGAAAATCATGGGAGACGGGAGAGATTCCAGAAGACTGGAAAAGGGCAAATATAGTGCCCATCTATAAAAAGGGAAATAAAAACAACCCAGGAAACTACAGACCAGTTAGTTTAACTTCTGTGCCAGGGAAGATAATGGAGCAAGTAATTAAGGAAATCATCTGCAAACACTTGGAAGGTGGTAAGGTGATAGGGAACAGCCAGCATGGATTTGTAAAGAACAAATCATGTCAAACCAATCTGATAGCTTTCTTCGATAGGATAACGAGTCTTGTGGATAAGGGAGAAGCTGTGGATGTGGTATACCTAGACTTTAGTAAGGCATTTGATACGGTCTCGCATGATATTCTTATCGACAAACTAGGCAAATACAATTTAGATGGGGCTACTATAAGGTGGGTGCATAACTGGCTGGATAATCGTACTCAGAGAGTTGTTATTAATGGTTCCCAATCCTGCTGGAAAGGCATAACGAGTGGGGTTCCGCAGGGGTCTGTTTTGGGACCGGCTCTGTTCAATATCTTCATTAACGACTTAGATATTGGTATAGAAAGCACGATTATTAAGTTTGCGGATGATACCAAACTGGGAGGGATTGCAACTGCTTTGGAGGACAGGGTCATAATTCAAAATGATCTGGACAAATTGGAGAAATGGTCTGAGTTAAACAGGATGAAGTTTAACAAAGACAAATGCAAAGTGCTCCACTTAGGAAGAAAAAATCAGTTTCACACATACAGAATGGGAAGAGACTGTCTAGGAAGGAGTACGGCAGAAAGGGATCTAGGGGTTATAGTGGACCACAAGCTAAATATGAGTCAACAGTGTGATGCTGTTGCAAAAAAAGCAAACGTGATTCTGGGATGTATTAACAGGTGTGTTGTGAGCAAGACACGAGAAGTCATTCTTCCGCTCTACTCTGCTCTGGTTAGGCCTCAGCTGGAGTATTGTGTCCAGTTCTGGGCACCGCATTTCAAGAAAGATGTGGAGAAATTGGAAAGGGTCCAGAGAAGAGCAACAAGAATGATTAAAGGTCTTGAGAACATGACCTATGAAGCAAGGCTGAAAGAATTGGGTTTGTTTAGTTTGGAAAAGAGAAGACTGAGAGGGGACATGATAGCAGTTTTCAGGTATCTAAAAGGGTGTCATAAGGAGGAGGGAGAAAACTTGTTCACCTTAGCCTCTGAGGATAGAACAAGAAGCAATGGGCTTAAACTGCAGCAAGGGAGGTCTAGGTTGGACATTAGGAAAAAGTTCCTAACTGTCAGGGTGGTTAAACACTGGAATAAATTGCCTAGGGAGGTTGTGGAATCTCCATCTCTGGAGATATTTAAGAGTAGGTTAGATAAATGTCTATCAGGGATGGTCTAGACAGTATTTGGTCCTGCCATGCGGGCAGGGGACTGGACTCGATGACCTCTCGAGGTCCCTTCCAGTCCTAGAATCTATGAATCTATGAATCTATAAGGTAATTTTAAATGACCTCAGGTTCAATTTTTAGAAAGTTTTACACAGTGCTCCAAGCATTTAAGGTGATGATACAGGAATGAATTGAAAGCACTTAGCCTTTTTAAGAGCCGTCATAGTAATAGACCACCTTACCTGAAGCTTTTTTGACTACCTCAGCTGAGGTATAGTGGCAGAGTGCAGCAGCAGCCAGTGTCCTATACTGGAAGTCCAGAGAACTGACATCTAGAATACATAGGTCTAAAAGCTGTGAAAACAATAGTAATGGTTACAAAGTTTCTTTTATAAGAGGGAGAGTCCCAGGCACATCATAGGACTAAACCACAAAAAGAGATACAGTGTACAGGCACCATTTATTTCCTCCACACACAAAAATATTAGAACTTAAGTCTAAGGGACCCTTCAGTAAACTGGTTTGTTACTCTGTTCTAAATTTTTGATTGTACAGAATCTACAGCTCCAGATTGGTGTTTTGTTTTAGGGATTGGCCTCCTCACACCTGACAGCCATCTCAGTGACCCAGCATGAACATGGAAAGTGTCCATAATGATTCAATTATTTCAGTTTCAAGACTGTATAGATTAAGGGGGGAGGGGGAAGAGTTCTTGGTTCATATGCCCATCTAGTTACCCTTATGCTTCTTATACGGCTGATAAAAATGTGCACAGAGATTGGTTTAGTGCTCCAAGTGTTTTTTCATACGAAACTCAGTTCCTTCTCTCTCTTCTAAATAGAGGACGTACCTTATTTAAAAGGTTTTTTTTTTAAATGTATATGTAAAGCAACTTAACACAAACATCCATTCACACCTTTAAATCCTTTGCCACCCATCAAGCACTACCTTGTGTAATACTCTAGTCCTGTCCACCCTGGGATCAAAACTTACCAGCAAGTGTACTGAGACAGCTGTTGCTAACAGTTATAGCATGGTTTCCCTAATGAGTGCTGGCCCCACTTCCATAACTAGGCTATAAAACCATCCTATGGACACTGGAACCCTACTAACAAAAGCTTAGCAAGGAGGGGGAGAGAAGAAGATAGAAGTGTGCGCTGTTGGGCATTTTTCCTCCTAGAGGCTTAGATCGTTGGCATTACACCAAGTGACCTTATTGCACTTTTTATTTGTTAATTAAAAATAGTCACCAACCTTCAGGGAACCACTTAGATATTATCATATAAAACTCTGCCTTGTTTCTTTAAACACTAGGCAAGATATTTTTATAAATCTTATTTTATAGCATACACTTCTGCCTAGGTCACCAATAGTGGCATGTTAAGTAGTGTGCACTGACTGAAACAACTACCTACCTGTGCTATTTGAATGAATTTTTCCTGAGAATACTGAGGTAGCAACACTTTTGGAACATCTTTCAAAGCATCCACTTGGAGATAAAGATTGAGCCAGGAGATGATTGTCACTGGGCACAGTTCCCATTTTAAAGCCTACAGATATTAAAAACCATGAGATAAATATATATATAATTTTCTAATAAAGTGCATAGCACCTCTTTCCATCCCCCCCCCATATACAATTTAAAAAAACAAAACAAAAAAAACACCGCCCCCCCATCAAGTTCTCTACCCCCACAATCTTACCCAGTCTCCTTTCCCCATTTTCATCTCCACTTAGGTCAGCCAGACCTTTTATCATGCACCTACATGCCTGAATCACATGCAGGATCCCCTACGATTTCAAGTACACATGCTCTGGAAATAAACTTCTGACTTTTAGAAATAGAGTTGGAACAAGCCTGGATTTCAACAGCCAGAATATCTTTCCCACCCTTTCCCCCCCCCCCCCTTCTCCAAAAGATGCCTCACAAATACTGAGCAAGTGGTCCTCTTGCAGGACATGCACATAAGAGCAGGGAGGCAAAACATATATTCCCAAGATGTGCCATGGCCTTGGAACTGGAGCTATAGTAGCTGCAGCCTAGCACAGATAATTTAATTTTGGAGGATTTCTAGGTTTGGTTTTGGTCTGACTTGGGATAAATACCAAAAATGTCAAAATTCTTAGCAGAACAAGATTACCATTTTCTACCCAACTCTTCTGGGAACCTTGGCATGGAGGCATTCCACCTGGCAGATGACCCAAAGCCAGGGACCCTGGAAGCCCCAACTGCAGGGCAGTCCACCTGGCTGGCTGCTGAGGAACCATAGGTCAGGACTCCAGGTTACCGGTCAGCCTGCCAGGTGTGCTGCTGAGTCTGGCAGAATTTCATCAAAAAGGTGACATGGTAGTGCAGAACAATTAGATTTTGATGAAAAATTGTTTCAACAAAATCTTCCAACAGGTTCTAATACACAGTCTTTTAGGCTATTTGTATGGGCTATTTCAATAGTTCCTCTCCACTCCCAGCCTGCCATCCTCCAGCCAGGCCTATTGGGGGTGGTAAAAGCCACCTTCCATTACATACAGTTCTTGGGGGCCCACTCTTTCTTTGCAGAAAACAAAAGTAGGACTTAGGTGGCAAAGAGGGGCCCTTAATGGAGACCTCCACCCTAAGGGTGGATGCCAACCTGTGAGATTGAATTCTTCAATTCTTCAGAAAGTTAGAAGTGAGGTACTTCTTTTTTCCTACAGATGGGGAAAGGGCACCAAAAGTGCAGTCATTAAACATAAGATGCTAAAATGAAAGGCTCTACTGGGCTATCACTCAACCAGTTAATAAAAATACTAAGACTGTTACATTACCTTTAATACAATGAGCTCCATTCTTATAATATCATCTTCGCTACAAGCACCATCTGTGACATAGGCAAACTCTTGTAGTTTAGGAGCATATATCTCCTTTTAAATAAATAAATAAAAAAATCATCAAGACCAGAAGGGTTTTTGTATCCTGCAAGAATGCAAACGAACTGCAGAAGACAGCTGTGAATCTTTTCAGATTTATACACAGAACCATTTTATCAACTCAGTTGAAACAGCTGTACTTCAGCTATTTCTTATGATAGGACAAATAGCATAAGCCTTTCATACTTTAAGCGTCCACAAAAAGTGAGCTAGAAACTAGTAGTGAAAAACCATTAAATATTAATAGAGAAGACCTTAGGTATTCCACAGGCAATCGTAGACTTTATTAGAACCAATTTTATGGATAGGGGAGTAATGTTGGCCAGAACAGAATTATTTCTTGCTTATATCACCTTCAGAGTCTAGGATCTTCACCTGCTCAGACAATTCTGAGAACCCCCCGTGAAACAACTCTGTTTAATTCAAACACCATTTACCATATCACTCCTTGAAGATATAGCTATTGGTGTATATAGACTGTATTAACAAATCTTCTTAGTAGATGCAGTTTATACCAGCAAGAGTGCTTTTACCAGTATAGCTGCATCTATACTAGGGCTTTTGCCAGTATAAAAAAAAGTTTGTTTTTTAAAACCAGGTTTAAAGAAACATCAATTTGAAATCTAGCTTATTTCAACAGTTCAGTAGTTTCAGATCCTATGCCTGTCCCTGTGATCACCTGCCAATTTCTGTGGTTTTGAGAAAAAAAAAAAAAAAGCCCCTGTTTAAAAGGTTTTTGTCCCCTACTGCTATGTAGAAGGCCCACAGAGGAAACTGATGGACTCTTGGATTATGCAGGGGAAACAGAGAAACGGACTACACACAGAAGGCTAAAAGATGCATAAAGTTAAAGAAAATTTCTCTAATCTCAGATCTTACTGGTAACAATACCAGGTTAACAGTTATCTGAATCTCTTTTTATGTTGATAATTTCCATTCAAGAAGCAGTTAAGATATTCCAACCCTAAAAACACCATGCATATAGCCACTTACCTCAAGTTTGGAAGCAATGAATAATGAGGTAATTCCTATTAGCTGAAGCATATTTTTATTAATATTCTTTTGTGTCAACATGAATCTATCAAAAAAATCTTGAGCTAGGTAGAAGGTTTCTCTGTGAAGCATATACACTTCACATACCTAAGACAAAACAAAAAACTTAGTTCAGTTTTCGGTTCCACAGCGTGATGCATTTTCCCCAATTATAAATAGGTTAGTAAATCTGTTTTAATGGTAAAACACAATTTTGTCCTTAATGTGAACAAAGATAGTCATGTTTCCAAATGTATTCGTTTGTTGTGGTTTGCTGAGGGGGGGGAAATCTGTCCAACACCCAGGGTTAAGCACAACCTGCTAGCAAGTTTTCAAAAATATGATACACAAGGTTTTAGTTTTAATTAAAACAGAAACAAGATACAACTAACATCAATGTATAGTTTCATGCCTGTTTGCCTTTAAATGAATTGTAAAAAAAGGGGGAACTTTTTTAATCCCACCAAAACTCAAGCTTATTTAGGATTCTGCATTCCTCCTCTTAACTTCAGGCAGATATTAAGTAAGTCGTTGCCCCCTTAACATTAAATTTTACAGAAGCCTAATTAAAAAAAAAAAATTACTAAATTTCTCTGCAAACAACTTCAAACCACCTGAAACAATAATTCAAGAGGCATGAACTCTTCCACCTACAATTAGTTTCAACTGAGTGCAAAGTCAGTACTTAATTTAAATATCAACATCACTAGCTAATTCATAGTAGAAGAAGGGGCCAAAAACCTGAAATGGTCTGGTTTGTGGGTTTCCCATTCTAATTTTGGGGGAAAATTACCAGTTGGATCAAATACTGTTTAGTCTAGACTAGGGTAAAAGGTGCGATATTAGCTAGCTAATATCTAACATCATACCTTTAAATCCTATGCTAGATAAGGCCTTAAACAAAAAGGTAGGGGACAAATCCTTCCTGAAGCAAATAGATGAAATTCCTATAGCATTATCTGTATCAAATTCATAGTGACACTCAGTGTGGTGTTAAATTACATATCAGGAGGGAAGTGACACAAAGCTATGTCTACACTGCGCAGCTTACAGCGGCACAGCTGTGCCCTAAGCTGTGTCACTGTAAGGCATGCAGTGTAGCCACTCTTCGTTGGCAGAAGAGAGCTCTCCTGCCGACAAAATAAAACCACCCCCAACGAGGGGTGGTAGCTTTGTCAGCAGGAAAGCATCTCCCGCCGCCAGCGCTGTCCACATCTCCAGAAGACAGTGAGCCAAATTCAGAGGTGGTGAATAAGTTAACTTGTTGGGAGTAAATGGTGAGATCATGTGATTTGCATCACTTTGATGATAGTCAGGCTGTAAATTTTTCCCCTAAAATTTACCAGTGCAGTTCCATTGGTGATAGCAACAGTTGGAGTTCTAATGTAAATAAGGCATTGGCGGTCACATTTGATGTCATGAAATTTACCATGTTTCACAATCTCACACAGATCTGCCAGTGGAGCAGGGACAAGAATTTTGCACTACTGGCAAGAGTTATAATACCTCTTGTTTTAGGGATGTCGAATACAAGAGCTGTGTTCTCCAACCATTTCCAAAACAAATCCAGTCTCAAATAGTTTTGAATGTGGTTTGGCTGCCAATGTGGAGAGGGTCAAACTGTTTTGAACAGTTATCAAGTAAGCCATTGCCCCTTTAGGGCACTGCACAAGCAAACTGGTGAAATCTTTTGAGCAAAATTTGACCCACCCCCACTTACGCACAAATCCATTTTAAAGAGGAGTGGTGATTGAAATACTAAATATAAACAACATCAGGAGAAACAGCTACAAACATTGATCTTTCCTGTATGATACACAGGGCCTTAGCCATGTCCCCAAAACTACTCTGCTATTAGACAGTCCCAAGATTTGGGGGATGTGATTAAGGTCCCATATATAATTGTGCTATAACCATTTCAGTTTACAACCATGCTGAAGCATGATCCTCCACAACTAGAGATGGGCAGATAATTTTTCAATGTGGCTGCATGTTTGTTTTTTGTGGGGGGCGGGGGTTGGAGTGGGAGAGGAGAGGGGATTTGGTTCAGCTATAACAATCAAATTTCCAGTGAATAGAAAAAAAAGTTCCATTTAGGTTCTCTTCTGGAACTGGAATTTGAACCTGGTTATCCCACATCCCAGGTGAGTGCCTTAACCACTGGGCTAAAGGTTATAGGGGGGAGCACCAGCACCACCTTCTCTGACCATTTTGTGAACAGTCAAAACTATTCATGTCAAATTTACAAAGTTTCTAGAACTGCATTTTTCATCAAAAAAAGCTTATTTAAGACACTCATCCCATTCTACCCACAATACTGATGCATTAAAAAGGAACATTACTCCCTGCTCTATTTTAAGAGGTCAGCATTGTCAACTTTTTTGTTTCAAAATGTGTTCGTCATTAATGTCTACTCTACACGATCACAGATATTAGCACTTTACATAAACTCTTTGTCTTTACACCAATCTATTTTACAGCCATAGCACAATGTAAAGTAACTCAAAATATACCTCCAAGAGCCAGTCCAGGAGTATTGATCTCATGTGTGGTTGCAAGTTAGAATGTAGCGATGTAAAATGTTTGCAGTGAGCATATTTGTTCTCCTTCTTCAGAATATTGAGCCAGACATCTTTGGAATTTCCCCAGCTATGGAATAAAGTCATGTGAAGTTTTGAGATCTCTTTACAAAAAAGAGATATAAATGTTTCTTAGTGGGTTATATTTTAAGTTAATTTTTTGATATTCATCTGTTTATATGCAATCAGAAAAAAATATTTTTAAATTAAACAACTACAGGCATACTTTGTTCTGAAATCCCAGAATTAGCCTATCAGTCACCAAAACCCAAGATATATCTGATTAACCCAATGGTCAAGTACACACACAAGTCACCACTTGGAGCGCAGTTGCTTATTTCGCCTGTCCATCTGGTCATACAGTTCAGATTTGATCCATTTGAAAACTTGGCTTCCTAAGTAGTCAGATAAAAGACAACTTAGACACCCCAAAAATAAATCTTCGACCTGATTTAGTGCTACAAGCCAGACCAAACTACTGGTGTTTAGAATTCATTCTTCTCTCCCTTCCTGCTTCCTACATCATTTTCCCAGGGACTGGAAACATACTGTGAAGAGCATAACTTAACAAAAAATAGACAGTTTTAACAATGAAGTAGTTCATTTACTCACACTGAAGGTTTGAAAAATCCACTAGGGCAGTGGTCCCCAAAAAATTTTTCCTTGCACCCCCCCTGCTGAGTCATGGACAGAGGCCAGCCGTGGACTGTGGTGCACACGGGGCCAGGAACAGAGCTGAGTGGTGCTCCTTCCTTGCCCCCCGGGGGGCTGGCCCCCAGCCATGCCCCTCCACATTCCTCTGTGCCCCCTAGGGGGCATGCCCCACAGTTTGGGGACCTCTACACTAGGGAGTAGAAAGCTTTCACTGGAGTAAGTGGCTGCTTATACCTTCATTTTTGTATCATTTTAACTCTGCATTATTATGGAGTGTTTTGGGTTTGGGTTTTTGTGTGTGTGTGTGTGTGTGTGTGTGTGTGTGTGTGTGTGTGTGTGT